>NW_021963241.1:0-300000 GCF_901765095.1 Microcaecilia unicolor
CCCTTTCCCTTGTTGAGATTCTACATGTGTTCTACTATTGGAGATTCTAGATGGAATGTTAATGTTGCTATTCCACTAGCAACATTCCATGTAGAAGCCTGCCCTTGCAGATCAGCAATGTGGCCACACAGGCTTCTGTTTCTGTGAGACTGAGTCCTGCACATACATGCAGAGGATAGGCAAGGTCCAGATCTATGATGGAAATGGGTTGTATCAGGGCCGCTGAAAGGGGGGGACAGGGGGACAAATTCCCCGCGCCCGGGCCTCTGGGGGGGGCCCCCGCCGCAGTCTGGCCCGCCCGCCCTCCATCGCTCCCTGGCATTGAACTTAAGCGCCTCACCTTAGAAAGCGCAGCAGCGCGCAGACCACTCCTTCCTTCCGTGTCCGCCCCATCCCTGACGTAACTTCCGCGAGGGCGGGACACAGAAGGAGGAGTGCTCTACCGTGCTTGCTGCGCTTTTGAAGGTGCGCTTTGAAAGCGCAAAACCCCTCCGTGAAAAACTACACTGGCTCCCAATCGAAGAACGTATTGCTTTCAAAATCTGCACCCTGCTTTATAAAATTATCTTCGGCGAAGCCCCGGAATACTGACAGACCTCATTGAACCTACCAACCAGAAACCATCCGAATCATCATGGACATATCTAAATCTCCATAACCAACCTGTATCAAAGGCATATCTCACCGACCCACTTAAATGCCTCACTCTGCAACACATCAAAACTAAAGTACGTAATGGACACAACGCAACTCTTCCACTTTACGATTCCCTAATGTGACCGTTCCAAATGAACTTATCTTATACATCATCACTTTGTATTTGTTCACACCGGAGCCTGCGAACGCCTCTCCGGTATTATGTAAGCCAATTGAGCCTGCAAAATAGGTGGGAAAATATGGGATACAAATCAAATAAATAAATAAATAAGATAAAGAAATAATACCGCAAGCCATTTTTCAGCACACCTTATTAAAGGACCCCTTAGGTTGGTTCATTTTTTTATTTAATTAGGAGATTTATACCCGCTTAGACTTCAGTGCTTCGCACATAAAACATACATACATAAAATAACAGTCACATAACCTCCTGCAGTCACAACTTCGATTCTACATAGCTTTTTTTTTTTTGTAATTTTAATGAATTTTACAAGAAACACTTGTACAGAAAAGGAGTATTACCATACCATACAGAAAAATTTTATAAAGAAATCTATTAATGATAATTATTGCTAAAGTCTACAATTATAGGCAAGGCACAATTCAAAAATGGTTAACATAGGGAAAAAAGAGTAGAACATATTCCCACTTATCCTATCACGGAGTAGATACTAAGGAGGAAGCACCAGAGAGTTTACGGCTGGTTCTTGTCTGGAGTCCAGGAATTTTGCTAGCTGATCACTCTCAAAGAAAACATATTTAATTGACTGAAATTTAACAACACATTTGCAAGGAAAATTAAGCCAGAAAATTCCCCCCTGTGCAATACACGATCACGAAGTTTCAAAAAGACTGACGTCTTTTCTGAGTTTGTCTAGCAATATCAGGAAATACTTTGCAATTCAGAAAGACTTCACGTCTATGTTTAAAGAAAGTTTTCAAGATCCAGTCCCGATCCGGCTGTAGAACAAAGCAGTGGCGTTCCTAGGGGGCGGACACCCGGGGCGGCGCTCCGCCCCGGGTGCAACGTCCCCCCGATGCAGCCCGGAACCCCCCCCCCCCGTGAAAGAGCCCCCCCTGGGTGCATGCCGCTGGGGGGGTGTCGCAGCACGCGCCTGCTGCGAGTTTGCTAACTTTGCTCGTTCGCTGCAGCTCCCTCTGCCCTGGAACAGGAAGTAACCTGTCCCGGGGCAGAGGGAGCTGCAGCGAACGAGAGAAGTTAGCAAACTCTCGCAGCAGGCACGCGCCGCGGCACCCCCCAGCGGCGTGCACCCGGGGCGGACGCCCCCACCGCCCCCCCTTGGTACGCCACAGGAACAAAGTCTATAATTAATGTAGCAGGTTGTACTCCACATAGTTCATCTTCAATTTTTTGTGATAAATTCTAATTTAGCTCCTCAAATGGGGTTTCCATGTGATGCTGCATAGCTTTTTAAGGGACCTCAAGCATTCATTAATGGACCTCAGTGAACAGTTTGATATCTCTGTTAAAGCCTTTTGAACAGTTAACCCTAAATTTGTAATTCCACATCAATCTTGTCCTTTGTTTTCTCTGCAGTGAAGTCTTTACTCCTGTACTGCAATAACACGTTTCATGATGGAATAAAAGAAGCACTTTCAGTGGCAATGAAATCTGTTACAGAGTGATTTTCACATCTGTTCAAAGATGCATTTCTTGCAGTTGCCACATAAATCACCTAAGCTTTAATTTTCAAATGATAACATGAATCTGCTTCAGGAGGAGTGGCCTAGTGGTTAGGGTGGTGGACTCTGGTCCTGGGGAACTGAGGTCAATTCCCACTTCAGGCACAGGCAGCTCCTTGTGACTGGGCAAGTCACTTAACCCTCCATTGCCCCATGTAAGCCGCATTGAGCCTGCCATGAGTGAGAAAGCGGGGGGTACAATGTAACAAAATAAAATAGATGCTATTGGAGATTCTACATGGAATGTTGCTATTCCACTAGCAACATTCCATGTAGAAGGCTGTGCAGGCTTCTGTTTCTGTGAGTCTGACGTCCTGCAAGGTCAGACTCACAGAAGCAGAAGCTTGCGCGGCCACATTGGATCTGCAAGGGCCGACTTCTACATGGAATGTTGCTAGTGGAATAGCAACATTCCATGTAGATCTCAATAGTAAACAGTGGAGGAGTGGCCTAGTGGTTAGGGTGGTGGACTTTGGTCCTGAGGAACTGAGTTCAATTCCACCTCAGGCACAGGCTCCTTGTGACTCTGGGCAGTCACTTAACCCTCCATGGCCCCATGTACTGCATTGAGCCTGCATGAGTGGGAAAGCGCAGTGTACAAATGTACAAAACAAAAAAACTATAAATTAAAATGGACTGAGATGAAAATGAATTCTCCTCTTTTTTTTTGTATTTTCATGCATGTACAATTTCCAAATGATCGAGAACGTAGAATCAAAGAAAATACTGAAACAAACATCTTCTATATGATAGAACCACAAGCCCACATCAAGGAGGCGGGTTTCCCACTGCAAATATAAACACAAGGAAACAAGCAGGGCAGCTGAGAGACTAAGCCGGGCCCGGGGCAAGGACGCTGCCCCCCCCTCCGCCGCTGCAGTCCCGGTCTCGCCTGCCTGCCCTCGGCTCCGTCCGCCACTGGCCCCCACATTAAAATCGGCGGCGCCTCAGCTCCATTTGGAAAGGCAGATCGCCTCCCTTCGGGCCTTCCCTCACTGTGTCCCGCCCTCGTCTGATGTACTTCCGGTTTCTGCGAGACGGGGACATAGGGAGGGCCCGAAGGAGGCGATCTGCCTTTCCAAACGGAGCTGAGGCGCTGCCAATTTTAATGCAGAGGGCCCGGTGGCAGACGGAGCCGAGGCAGGCAGGTGAGACCAGGGACTGCAGCGCCGGTGGCCTGACCCCGGCGCCGGGCCCCTCTTGGAGCCTGGGCCCGGGGAATTTTATCCCCCCTGCCCCCCCCCCCTCTCGGCGGTCCTGGAAACAAGTTAGGCACTGCTAACTAACACAAAATCAAATTCTTCTCAACTGTACATGAACGTGTTCATATTTACATAATTCACGTCAGCCTTCAGATAATCTGGAACGAACTGAGATCGAAGATGAAACGAGACCTTCGCAAAAGAAACATGTCAGGAAACTTTTCACACATGCATTTGATTTTTGGCCTGCATGGGAAAAGTGCACTGTAAGCAAAAATTTCAACACTTCAGACTTAGAAATTCAAATTAACAAATTCCTCACAAAAAGCCATGTTCACCAACAACACTAAAGACCCCTCTATAGTGGAAACCAAATCACAACACAGAAGGAATACCGATGAAACTGAAAGACCAGAGAGATATACACTGACGAAAGCGCAAGCGGAAGAACAATGACTAAAAAATGTAAAGGGACAAAATGTTTTCAAGTATATTAGCGAAAGGAGGGAAGACTAAAAGGGAATTGTGAGACTGAAAGATGCTGTGAACCGCTGTGTTGATGTAGGAAAAAGCAAACGGATAAACATAGTAGATGACGGCAGAAAAAGACCTGAACGTCCATCTAGTCTGCCCACGATAAACTCATATGTGTATACCTTACCTTGATTTGTACCTGTCTTTTTCAGGGCACAGATATTTCACAGAAGAAATCCTGCAGAGGACCACTATTGACAGGCAAAGTACATATGAGAATGGGTGGATATAGCACCGTTCACGGAAGAGAGTGTTTTATGGCTTGGGTATACCAGGGTTATGATGTTTGTATTTAAAATAAAGCTTATGACTGATTAACCTCTTTGATATTAATGATCAAGCAATACCACTTTAAACCTTATTTGATAGGTCTCTCTATAGCCGTGACCTAATGTATTTACAATCCAATGTATTACTCAGGAACCTTCATGCATACCATAATTTATTCTTCTATACCATGTATGTTGCACATGGTGTATAATATATCCCGATCTGTTCCATTTATGTTCCATGTTTGTTACCTTGTATGTATGCAACTCGCATGCCATTGCAATTCTGTTATCCGGAAATGGCTTCCGCCATTACGGCAAATGTAAGCCACATTGAGCCTGCAAGTTGGTGGGAAAATGTGGGATACAAATGCTACAAATAAATAAATAATAAATAAAATGAACATCTTGACAATCTAAAGGTGGACAAGCCATGGGACCGCGGGATCCATCCCAGGATATTGAGGGAGCTCAGACAGGTTCTGGCGGTCCTCTTAAATTTGTTTAATAAATCCTTGGAGACAGGGGAGGTTCCATGGGATGGGAAGAGCAGATGTGTCCCTCTTCACAAAAGTGGTGACAGAGAAGAAGCTGGAAACTACAGACTGGTAAGCCTCACCGGTTATTGGAAAGTAATGGAAGTGATGCTGAAGAAGGATAGTGAATTTCCTGGAATCCAATAAGTTTCAAGATCCAAGACAACAATGGTAAATCATGCCAAATGATCTTATTGAATTCTTTGACTGGGTGATCAGAGAATTGGATCCAGGACGTGCAATAGATGTAATCTACTTAGATTTCAGCAAGCCTTTGACACGGTTCCTCATAGGAGGCTCTTAAATAAACTTGACAGACGGAAGATAACCTAAAATGGTGAACTGGACTAGGAATTGGTTGACAGACAGAAACCAAAGGGTGGAGGTTAATGGAATTCACTCGAGAGGGAAAGGTGAGTAGTGGAGTGCTTCAAGGATCTGTGCTGGGCGATTTTGTTCAATATATTTGTGAGTGACATTGTTGAAGGGTTAGAATAAGTTGCCTTTTTGCAGATGATACCAAGATTTGAAACAGAGTGGACATCCCGGAGGGTGTGGAAAACATGAAAAGGATCTGCAAGCTAGAAGAATGGTCTAAGGTTTGGCAATTAAATTCAATGCAAAGAAGTGCAAGTGATGCACTTAGGGTAGAAATCCACAGAAATGTATGTATTAGGCGGATAGAGTCTGATACAGACAGGGAGAAGGATATCGGGGTGATAGTATCTGAGGATCTGAAGCGACGAAACTGTGTGACACTACTACTACTACTTAGCATTTCTATAGCGCTGCCAGGTTACGCAGGTCTGTACAAGTTTAAACACGGGGAGGGACAGTCCCTGCTCAAGAGAGCTTACAATCTAACGTAACATACTACGTAGTGTAGGTAACAGGACAAGGCAGTGGCCGCAGCCAGAAGGTGCTAGGTTGTATAGAGAGATATAACCAGAAGAAGAAGGGAGTTGATGCCCCTCTAGAAGTTGGTGGTGAGGCTCCACCTGGAGTATTGTGTTCAGTTTTTGGAGGCCATATCCTGCTAAGGATGTAAAAGAGTTGAAGCAGTGTAAAGAAAAGCTACAAAAATGGTATGGGATTTGTGTTACAAGATGTACGAGGAGAGACTGACCTGTATACCCTGGAGGAAAGGAGAAACAGAAGTGATATGCTACAGACATTCAATATTTAAAGGTATTAATCCGTAAACAAACCTTTTCTGGAGACGGGAAGGTGATAGAGCTAGAAGACATGAATTGAGGTTGAAGGGGGGGCAGACTCAGGAAAAATGTCAGGAAGTATATTTTCACGGAGAGGATAGATACTTGGAATGCCCTCGTGGAGGTGGTTGAGATGAAACAGTAACGGAATTCAAATGCGTGGGATAAACACAAGGAATCCTGTTCAGAAGGAATGGATCCACAGAAGCAGGAGTGAGTGGGGATTTGCTCCTATCCCTGTCAATCACTAGACCACAAGGCCAGTTAAGTAGGCCCAGGGGTCTCCTGGAACTTCATGTGAGGCCGGGAGAGGGATTGGAGGCTGGTTAGGGGGATCAGAAGCTTGCCAGAGGGAGCTGAGAGGGAGTGGAGGTCATCTCCGATCTGCAGGCCGTACCCAGTAGTTTCATGGAGGTTAGCAATATTCAGTTCCAGTACCCGCATAAGTGGGCATAGTTAGGACTGCTGTTTATGTGGTCCTGCATGCCAGGTTAGCTATGTGGCACCAGCACTGATACTGTTGACACCCACATAACTCCTGGCTCCTCCCCAACTCTGGTACCAGAATGCCTCGCTCCTGCCCACTTTCAAAATGGCCGTTAATAACAATCTGCAGTGTTACTGAATATTGGTGGCTGACCCACTAACAATGCTTAAGTGAGCAAGAACATCTTAAATCACTTTGATATAGGGCCATCTTTACCGTAATACTTAATTGAATACTTGAAATTACCTGTTTTGTGTGCTTACAACTACATTGTAAGCCCAGTGGACCAGGAACTATCTTCCTGTATACATACAGTGCTGCAGATTCCTAGTAGCATTTTAAAAATATTGAAAGTAGCTGAAGCAATATGAAGGAATAGCCTGTTTGGACAGAAAGGCTTTATCAGAATTGTATTATCTGCACATTGGGTCATGAACGCAGCCTTTGCTGTCTCCAGCTTTCACTTAAGGCTGAATTGGAATAGTCAGTCAAAAGGCCCAATAAAGCTTCTTGCTCTTCCTCTAATGTATTTTCCTATCATAAACAGGGTTTTAACAAATGCAAGATAACGTGAAGGGATCCCATTCTTCTAGCTGTAATTTTGGGGATTAAAAAAAGTGTTATCTGTTTCCATCAGTAGGCTGAAATTAAAACCTTTTCAGATCTGAAAATGTTTTTTTTTGTGAAACAATGGTCTACACAGCTAGTAAAAAAAAAAATCTGTCCGATGTGATAGAGAATGTCGATTTTAGATAGCTTTACTTTTTCTCCTTCCTCTTTCATAGAGGTTTGTCTTGCAGCAGTAAATTGTCTGATCAATTTACAGATTATTTCTACTGACTCATTTCATTGTGTTTTGGGATAGATGTAAGATTCATACTTTATGCAAATTAGGAAAAGGAAGCATCGAGGTTGTCACCTGACTACAACAGATGGAAGGATCCTGCAGTCTGTGTATAGTATGTATCAGAATTAATGTGTTATATAATTTCCCCAAAGGATGAAATATCGCAGTATTCATACATTTCCATGCATGACATAAATATGGAACTTTTTCTTATCACCTGACTCTGTGGAGAAAAATATTTTTTGCTGAGCTCACCTGGAAATTTTGCTTGCTGACACAAAAAATTAGTATTTGTGTCTAGCTCAGGACGTCCTGAGCCTGTCTTGAGGACCCCACAGTCAGTCAGGTTTTCATGGCAGCCACAAAGTGGAGGAGTGGCCTAGTGGTTAGAGTGGTGGACTTTGGTCCTGGGGAACTGGGTTTGATTCCCACTGCAGGCACAGGCAGCTCCTTGTGACTCTGGGCAAGTCACTTAACCTTCCATTGCCCCATGTAGCCGCATTGAGCCTGCCATGAGTGGGAAAGCGCAGGGTACAAATGTAACAAAAATAAATAGATACTATTGGATTCTACATGGAATGTTGCTATTCCACTAGGCAACATTCCATGTAGAAGGCTGCGCAGGCTTCTGTGAGTCTGACGTCCTGCACTCACAGAAGCAGAAGCCTGCGCAGCCACATTGGTGATAACCTGCAAGGGCCGACTTCTACATGGAATGTTGCTAGTGGAATAGCAACATTCCATGTAGATCTCAAATAGTAGCAACAGTGGAGGGGTTGGACTTTGGTCCTGAGGAACTGAGTTCGATTCCCACTTCAGGCACAGGCAGCTCCTTGTGACTCTGGGCAAGTCACTTAACCCTCCATTGCCCCATGTAAGCCGCATTGAGCCTGCCATGAGGGAAAGCGTGGGGCACAAATGTAAGACAAATAAATATTGGAGATTCTAGATGGAATGTTGCTACTATTGAGATTCTGTTGCTACTATTTGAGATTCCACATGGAATGTTGCGATTCCACTAGCAACATTCCATGTAGAAGCCTGCCCTTGCAGATCAGCAATGCGGCTGCGCAGGCTTCTACATGGAATGTTGCTAGTGGAGGAGTAGCCTAGTGGTTAGTGCAGTGGACTTTGATCCTGGGGAACTGAGTTCAATTCCCACTGCAGCTCCTTGTGACTCTGGGCAAGTCACTTAACCCTCCATTGCCCCAGGTACAAATAAGTACCTGTATATATATGTAAGCCGCATTGAGCCTGCCATGAGTGGGAAAGTGCGGGGTACAAATGTAATAAATAACATGCATGAGATAAATTTGAGTACATTGGAAATCAGCATGGACAAATAAGGGATTCGGAAATTACATTATGCAAATGATTAAAACACATGGCTATTGAACAGGTGAATAAGGGATTAAGAGTTAAAAGCAGCCTCAAAAAGTGAGCTTTTATCCTGGATTTGAATAGGACTAGATGACGCATGATGTCTGACTCAGGAAGTCTGTTTCAGGTGTACAGCGCAGCAAGATGGAAGGACAGAGTCTGGGGTTGGCAGTGGAGGAGGCGGGTACAGATAAAGAGACTTACCGGATGAATGAGTTCCTGGGAGAGGGTGTAGGAAGTAAAGTCTGTACCAAATGTATTTTGTGTTGATCATTTAAAATGTCCCGCATTCTACAGCCTCCAATGCAAATGATACCGCTGAAAGAGCTATCTGAAAGAATGTTTTTTTTAATGGCTCTTTACTGAAGAGACACATTACAGAAGAAGCGTAATCTGTTTCTCTATCCAGATGTTCTCACTTCTTTGCAGATATTATATTTATTGACTTCTCTCAGTTTATCTAGTATATGCCTACACTGTACATGAGAGGCAAAGATTAAGTGGGGAGTTATCAATGTGTGCTGCCTTGATTTTCTCTCCTCACATGCTATTCTTGACCCATTACAATCTGGTTTTCGCCCTCTCCACTCAACTGAAACTGCGCTTACTAAAGTCTCCAATGACCTATTACTGGCTAATCCAGAGGTCAATATTCCATCCTCATTCTTCTTGATCTTTCCGCTGCTTTTGACACTGTCGATCACAGCATACTTCTCGACCCTGTCCTCACTTGGATTCCAGGGCTCTGTCCTTTCCTGGTTCTCTTCCTACCTCTCCCTCCGCACCTTTAGTGTTCACTCTGGTGGATCCTCCTACTTCTATCCCTCTGCCTGTCGGTGACCTCAGGGTTCTGTTCTTGGTCCCCTCCTCTTTTCTATCTACACTTCTTCCCTTGGTTCATTAATCTCATCCCATGGCTTTTCCTACCACCTCTATGCTGATGACTCCCAAATCTACCTTTCTACCCCTGATATCTCACCTTGCATCCAAACCAAAGTTTCAGCGTGCTTGTCTGACATTGCTGCCTGGATGTCTCAACGCCACCTGAAATTAAATATGACCAAAACCGAGCTTCTCATTTTCCCCCCCAAACCCACCTCCCCGCTCCCCCCGTTTTCTATTCTGTTGATGGCTCTCTCATTCTCCCTGTCTCCTCAGCTCGAAACCTTGGGGTCATCTTTGACTCTTCTCTCTCCTTCTCTGCTCATATCCCAGACCGCCAAGACCCGTCTTCTTCTTTACAACATCCGTAAAATCCGCCCCTTTCTTTCCGAGCACTCTACCAAAACCCTCATCCACACCCTTGTCACCTCTCGTTTAGACTACTGCAATCTGCTTCTTGCTGGCCTCCCACTTAGTCACCTCTCCCCTCTCCCAGTCGGTTCAAAACTCTGCTGCCCGTCTCCTTCCGCCAGGGTCGCTTTACTCATACTACCCCTCTCCTCAAGACCCTTCACTGGCTCCCTATCCGTTTTCGCATCCTGTTCAAACTTCTACTAACCTATAAATGTATTCACGCTGCTGCTCCCAGTATCCTCCCACACTCGTCCTTCCCTACACCCCCCCGCACTCCGCTCCTGGATAATCCTTCTTATCTGTTCCCTTCTCCACTACTGCCAACTCCAGACTCGCGCCTTCTATCTCGCTGCACCCGACCCTGGAATAAACTTCCTGAGCCCCGACTCTTGCCCCCCGGCCACCTTTAAATCTAGACTGAAACCCACCTCTTTAACATGCTTTTGATCGTACCACGTAACCACTCGCCTCCACCCCCTCCTCTCTTCCTTCCCGTTCACATTAATTGATTTGATTTGCTTACTTTATTTTGTCTATTAGATTGTAAGCTCTTGAGCAGGGACTGTCTTTCTTCTATGTTTGTACGCGCTGCGTATGCCTTGTAGCGCTAGCGAAATGCTAAGTAGTAGTAGTAGTACCATTAAAATGCGTATTTTTTATGGCTATTGATATTCATATTAATTTTGATTCAGCCCCCTAATACATTATTTATATTCGGCCAAGTTAGGGGGCATAATCGAACGGGGCGCCCATCTCCAGGGACGGCCCCGGGAAGGGTGGACCAACCGTATTATCGACAAGATGGGCGGCCATCTTTGTTTCGATAATACGGTCGGCCGCCCAAATCTCAACATTTAGGTCAACCTTAGAGATGGTCGACCTAAATGTTGAGATCACCGGACTTAGAGATGGCCGGCCTCGGTTTTCGCCGATAATGGAAACTGAGGCCAGCCATCTCAGAAACGACCAAATCCAAGCCATTTGGTCGTGAGAGGACCAGAATTCCGTGCACTGATCCCCTCTGACATGCCAGGACACCAACCGGGCACCCTAGGGGGCACTGCAGTGGACTTCACAAATTGCTCCCAGTTGCATAGCTCCCTTACCTTGGGTGCTGAGCCCCCCAAACCCCACCCACAACTGTACAACAGTACCATAGCCCTTAAAGGGTAAAGGGAGGCACCTACATGTGGGTACAGTGGGTTTCGGGTGGGTTTTGGAGGGCTCCCATTTACACCGCAAGTGTAACAGGTGGGGGGGATGGGCCTGGGTCCGCCTGCCTGAAGTGCTTCAGGTATAAAGACTTCACACAACGTTGTGTTTCGGCCGTTAGGCCTGCATCAGGAGTCTTGTTATCAGATAACTTTTAGAGCTATTGATGAAGGCAAATCCTCAAGAAAAGGAAGTCTTTAAAAAGATCGTTGTGGAGGTAAGCGTACTTAGTTGTCTCCTTGGAATACACGCTTGCAATGGAGTTCTACAATTTGCAAAAGGATCTCAAATAGTAGCAACAGAATCTTGAATAATAGCAACATTCCATGCAGAATCTCAATTAGTAGCAACAGAATCTCAGTAGTAGCAACATTCCAGAATCTCAAATAGTAGCAACAGCAACATTCCATGTAGAATCTCAAATAGAGAAATGGAAATTTGACTTGATATACTGGCTTTCTGTGGTTTTTTGCAACTATATTCAAAGCGGTTTACATAGTATATACAGGTACTTAGTAACTGGGGCAATGGAGGGTTAAGTTACTTGTCCAGTCACAAGGAGCTGCAGTGGGAATCAACCTCAGTTCCCCAGGATCAGAATCTGCTGCACTAACCACTAGGCTACTCCTCCACTAGCAACATTCCATGTAGAAGCCTGCCCTTGCAGATCAGCAATGCGGCCGCGCAGGCTTCTGTGAGTCGGACAGGACATGCAGGACGTCAGACTCACAGAAACAGAAGCCTGTGCGGCCGCGTTGCTGATCTGCCAAGGGCTGGCTTGTACATGGAATTGTGCTAGTGGAATAGCAACATTCCATGAAGAATCTCAAATAGTAGCAACAGAATCTCAATAGTAGCAACATTCCATGTGGGACTTGATATACCACCTTTCTGAGGTTTTTGCAACTACATTCAAAGCACTTTACATATATTCAGGTACTTATTTGTACCGGGGGCATGGAGGGTTAAGGTGACTTGCCCAGAGTCACAAGAAGCTGCAGTGGGAATCAAACCCAGGTCGCCAGGATCAAGTCCACTGCACTAACCACTAGGCTACTCCTCCACTCGTTCCACCAATAAGAGCCAACCTCATCAAGTGATGTCACATGGCTTGATTGCCTGATACTAGGCTCACTTCTGATATTGTGATGTCATAAGGGAAAGGGAAATGGGACTTGATATACCACCTTTCTGAGTTTTTGCAACTACATTCAAAGCATTTACATATATTCAGGTACTTATTTTGTACCAGGGGCAATGGAAAACCCTTGCTAGCTACTTTAACACGGTAGGGGCATGTTGTGGGTGTATATTAAGTCCCATTTCCCTTTCCCTTTTCTACTATGCTGCTGGTTTCATCACACGGTAGCTGCCTTATACTAGTTTTAAAGTGTAGTTCTAAAATGGGTTTAATGCCTTTACTGTTATTCTCGCTTCTAAGGATTTTCACTGCTGCAGTCACTCACTACAAAAAGATATATGCGCAATGCATTGTGTGTAATGTAGGCTCGCATGTACCACAGCCCACCCCTGCCTTTTGTATAAAGTTTGTTACTAGTGGTCTATTCTCCTGCAATGGCCTCCTCCCTTTTCTCAGCCGAGCTGGGTTCCTTTGTTTACCTACTGTCATAAGTACATAAGTAATGCCATACTGGGAAAAGACCAAGGGTCCATTGAGGCCCAGCATCCTGTCCACGACAGCGGCCAATCCAGGCCAAGGGCCCCTGGCAAGCTTCCCAAACGTACACACACTCTATACATGTTATTCCTGGAATTGTGGAATTTTCCAAGTCCGTTTAGTAGCGGTTTATGGACTTGTCCTTTAGGAATCCGTCCAACCCCTTTTTAAACTCTGCTAAGCTAACCGCCTTCACCACTTTCCTCCGGCAACGAATTCCAGAGTTTAATTACACGTTGGGTGAAGAAAAATTTTCTCCGATTTGTTTTAAATTTACTACACTGTAGTTTCATCGCATGCCCCCTAGTCCTAGTATTTTGGAAAGCGTGAACAGACGCTTCACATCCACCTGTGTCCACTCCACTCATTATTTTATATACCTCTATCATGTCGCCCCTCAGCTGTCTCTTCTCTAAGCTGAAAAGCCCTAGCCTCCTTACTCTTTCTTCATAGGGAAGATCGTCCCATCCCCGCTATCATTTTAGTCACCCTTCGCTGCAAACCTTTCCAGTTCTACTATATCTTTCTTGAGATGCGGCGACCAGAATTGAACACATTTCCTTATTATTCCTACTATCTTTACCCTGGTGGATCACCTAGTGTATACCTTTCTCGCCAATCGAGGACTGTCCTCTAGGACCACCTCTGCTACCTGGACCCAAGTTCTGTCCCAGTTGCTCCTTCTGTCTCTCTTTCCTGGTGTATGGGTGCTCTTCTCGACCTCTCTGGCCCATGAGCTCAGGCATTCTCCATCCTGTTTGGATGCACATGTTCCTGCTCCCCTGAAGAGACCTCGTCTTTTTACCTTGTTCATTCTTTCTCTCAAGATATATTGCATGAATCAGCTTCCCATCTCTGAACCACCTTCATTCACCTATCAGGTCTCCCATCTCTGCCATAAAGCTTCTCTCTCTTCAATTTTTCCATCTCCACCCTCTGTTGCAGCTCTCAGAAACTAGGAAGTCTCTTGCCTCGGGGCTATAACTTCTGAGAATCTAGGAACTGTGAGTAAATTGGCTATATTTATTCAATAAAAGTAAATTTCAGAAAAAGATAGAGTTCTGGTGTTTCCTACCATGCCGAGGTTATACTTCCTGGCTGTTTTAGTACATATCTGCTTTAAGGAGATACTATGCTTTAAGAGACCAGAAACAACTGCCATTAGCACAGACCCACAATAATGGCTATTTGAATAGCAAAACCTGTATTATTTATTTATTTATTTCAGATCATTTATACCCCGCCTTTTGCCGCAGTGTTGCAGCCCCAAAGCGGCTTACAATGAACTAGTTAAAATAAATACATTAAAATAAATATAGTACAGACTCAAGAAGAATGTCAGGAAGTATTTTTTCACAGAGAGGGTGGTGGAGATGAAAACGGTAACGGAATTCAAACATGCATGGGTTAAACATAAAGGAATCCTGTGCAGAAGGAAGGGATCCTCAGGAGCTTAGCCTAGAATGGGTGGCAGAGCTGGTGGTTGGGAGGCGGGGCTAGGTGCTGGGCAGACTTCTACGGTCTGTGCTGGGGCTGGTGGTTGGAAGGCGGAACTAGTGCTGGGCAGACTTATACGGTCTGTGCCAGAGCTGGTGGTGGGAGGCGGGACTGGTAGTTGGGAGGCGAGGATAGTGCTGGGCAGACTTATACAGTCTGTGCCAGAGCTGGTGGTGGGAGGCGGGTTTGGTGGTTGGGAGGCGGGGATAGTGCTGGTCAGACTTATAGGGTCTGTGCCCTGAAGAGGACAGTACAAATAAAAAGTAGCACATATGAATTTATCTTCTTGGGCAGACTGGATGGACCATGCAGGTCTTTTTCTGCCATCATCTACTATGTTTTATGTTTTCATCATAAGGGCAGGAGGACAAGGCAAGAAGGGAAAGGCAAAGGAGGCAAAGAGGAACAGGCAGAAGTCCAAGCGGGCCAAGAGGGATGATGGAAGACCAGGCTGACGTGAATAAGTCCTGCAAAGTGATCCCCAAATGAAGCACTGAAGAGCCAGCAGCAGCATACAGAGGCCGGACGAAGCCGAAGGCAGGCATCCTCTGAAACAAGAGGCTTTATTAGTGGCTTTAATGCAGCTTGCGTAAAAGGGCCTCTTAATGAATGCTACTTTGTGCCACATATTTTTCTGGGTACCAAATTTGGATGCATAGCAGTAAGCTAGAAGAGTAACAATTCAGGAATAGAAGTGGAACATGAACGAAGAATAAACACCTCCAGCATGAAAGATTTCATTCATTCCATCCATCCATATTTATGGTATATGTAAAACACCTTTTCCCTACAGAAAACTGGAAAATTAAAGCTAGTTTATTCAAGGCATTAAGTGGATGCATTTTGCATGAAAACAGACAGGAAGACCTGAGCATCTTTAATCTGTACCGAAATCAAACTAGGAGTCAAGCAAATGAAAGTCAACGTTTACTGAGCAAGTTCACAAACCAACAGGGAGAACATCATTAAATATAATCGAGAGCTAAACAGCACAGTCTACCAAATAATAAGCGACGTCGCTTATTAAGGAAAAGATTGCAGAAAAAAGGAATTTGAAGGGAGTGAATGCTAAAAGCGTAGGCTGCAAAGGGCAGAGCTGGCCTTTCAACTGTTATTGTGCGAAAGGATGAGGAGGAGAAAGAAAAAGGGAAACCAGGCACCAACTAAAAAAATACTTGTTGCTTGGAGTATTGTGTTCAGTTTTGGAGGCCGTACCTTGCGAAGGATGTTAAAAAAAAATGGAAGCGGTGCAAAGAAAAGCTAGGAGAATGGTACGGGATTTGCGTTCCAAGACGTATGAAGACAGACTTGCTGACCTGAACATGTACACCCTGGAGGAAAGGAGGAACAGGGGTGATAGGATACAGTCGTTCAAATATTTGAAAGGTATTAATCCGCAAACGAATCTTTCCGGAGATGGGAAGGCGGTAGAACGAGAGGGCATGAAATGAGGTTGAAGGGGGGCAAACTCAAGAAAAATGTCAGAAAGTATTTTTTCACAGAGAGGGTGGTGGATGCTTGGAATGCCCTCCCGCTGAGGTGGTGGAGATGAAAACGGTAACGGAATTCAAACATGCGTGGCATATGCAAAAAGGAATCCTGTGCAGAAGGAATGGATCCTCAGAAGCTTAGCCGAAATTGAGTGGCGGAGCAGGTGGGGGGGAAGAGGGGTTGGTGGTTGGAGGCGAGGATAGTGGAGGGCAGACTTATACGACTGTGCCTGAGCCGGTGATGGGAGGCGGGACTGGTGGTTGGGAGGCGGGAAGTACTGCTGGGCAGACTTGTACGGTCTGTGCCCTGAATAAGGCAGGTACAAATCAAGGTAAGGTATACACATATGTTTGTCTTGTCGGGCAGACTGGATGGACCGTGCAGGTCTTTTTCTGCCATCATCTACTATGTTACTATGTAATGCCTAGAAGGTGCTAAGGTAGGACCTGTTCTATAATGAAAAGTAGTGTCTACGTTCCTCTATAGAATACTAGCGTAAATGGTGAAAATACGCAACTAAAATTTAAGTTGAGCCATTAGGCCAGCAGAGGACCGTCATCATCTACAGCTAATCCAAAATACCGCTATCTGGATTATACATAGTTTGAAAAAATCATGTTTGCCCCTCATCTGAAAGCATCTCACTGGCTTCCCATTTCTCACAGAAGCGCTTATAAGATCCTACTGCTGGTTTTTAAGATACTCGCTGTCAGGGGCCGGTCTTAGGCAGGGGCGACAGGAGCGGTCGCACAGGGCCTCGCGCCTCCAGGGGCTCCGCGGTGCTTCCTCTTGCTCCCTGCCATTTGATCCTCAGCTGCTTTCCTTCCAGCTGCCCTGCATTTAAAAAGTCGCAGCGGCCGCAGCGGCGGCGAAAAAGCAGGCTCGCCTCTAGCCTTTAAGCCTTCCCTTCTCTCTCAGCTTGCACTGTGACGGCTTTCTATGATGCAATTTCCTGTTTCCGGTTTCCGTGAAAGCAGAACAGTGCACGCTGAGAGAGAAGGGAAGACTTAAAGGCTAGAGGCGAGCCTGCTTTTTCACTGCCACTGCCGCCACTGCGACT
This sequence comes from Microcaecilia unicolor, assembly GCF_901765095.1. Taxonomy (NCBI): domain Eukaryota; kingdom Metazoa; phylum Chordata; class Amphibia; order Gymnophiona; family Siphonopidae; genus Microcaecilia; species Microcaecilia unicolor. Next base: position 17,065 of record NW_021963241.1, read on the forward strand.
TTTTAAACGCAGGGCAGCTGGAAGGAAATGACGGCTGTGGAAAACTGAGGGCACAGGTGGGGCTGGGGTTAGGAACTGAAACTCGGGGGCTGAAAAGGGGAGTAAGTTAAGTTGGGGGCTGGGGCAGGCGAGTCACTGGACATGGAGGGGAGGGCAGAGGAGAATCGCTGGACATGGCTGGGATGGGATGAGATGGGAGGGCAGGGGACAGAGGAGAATCACTGGATGTGGATGAGAGGGGAGGACAGGGGACAAAGGAGAATCGCTGGGCAAGTGACATAGATGGGTGAGGAGGGCAGGAGAAATCCTGGACATGGATGGAGGTGAGGGAAAACAGGAAGGAGATGCACATGGATGGAGGGGTGAGAGGAGAAATTCTGGACATGGATGGGAGGGCAGGGGACAGAGGAAAATCACTGTATGTGGATGAGAGGGGAGGACAGGGGGCAAAGGAGAATCACTGGACATAGATGGGATGGGAGGGCAGGGCAGAGGAGAATTGCTGGACATGGATGGGCGGGGAGGACAGGGGAGAGAGGAGAGTTTCTTTGGATGGATGGAGGGGAGGGCAGGAGAAATACTGGACATGGATGGAGGTGAGGGAAGACAGGAAGGAGATGCACATGGATGGAGGGGAGAGGAGAAAGTCTGGACACGGATGGAGGAGAGGGGAGAGTTGAAATGCTGGATATGGATGGAGGGAAGGGAAGAGAGAGGATGTGAGATGAAGAGAGATGAACATGAATGGAGGGGAGGAGAGAGAGGAGAAATGCTGGACATGGATGGAGGAGAGGGAAGAGAGAGGAAGGAGATGCATATGGATGCAGGGGAGAGAAGAAAGAGGAAGGAGATGCATACTGACGGAGATGAGGAAAAGGGAAAAGAGGAGGAAACTGCACATGGCTGGAGAAAATAGGCAAAAGCTGGATCCACTCTATACCTCCTCCAGTCAAGTCCATGGAGGACCAAGCTTTTACCTATGGATGTAGGGCAAGAAATGAAGCAGAAAGGAGGAAAGTAAAGAAATAAATGGAAAGGAAGCCCTGGAAGTGGAGTTAAGGGAGCAGATAGAGAGCAGCAGAATCAGAGACTGGGACCAACATGATCAGAAAAATAAGGTCACAAGACAACAAAGGTAGAAATAATCATTTTATTTTCATGTTAGTGTTTGGAATATGTCCAATTTGAGAATTTACATCTGGTGTCTTATTTTGCAATGTATAGCAATGTTCTGTTTTTTTCTGGTATTGTGCTACATGCAGAGTCTGTATGCTAATTTGGTTTGTGTCATTTTGGGTATACTGGAGCTGTAACAGCTTACAGAAATTATTTATAATGGAAAAAAAAACAAGTTATTTTCTTCTCCTGTACTGGTGTAATGTTTTCAATGATTACTGTTTATATGAGCCATGGCTGGTAAAAGGTTGTGGCCAAATGTGCCAACATTGTCCAGTTCAGCACACTATTACCAGCCAAGTTCATACAAAGTTAATTATGTTCAGTGGAAAATAAATCTGTTGGCTCAGGCTGCTTGCTATCTGAATATTCAATCATTGTTTCATTATTGCTACCAAGTATTACATATTAAGGGGATTCATTTTAATTCATTTATCTAGTCCTTACGTGCAAATGGTTTTGCTTTTTAAATCCAAAGGTTTCCTATTATAGCATTTTTCATGTTTGAATTAGTTTTTGTATACAAGTTTGCTTGATTTGTCTTTATTTGAAATAAAGAAAATGTTTAAACATATCTTCTCAACAAAGGGCAGGGCTGGGTGAGGGCAGGGCTGGTGGGACTGGTGGGGGGGGGGGGGGCCAGTGAACTGGTCTGCACAGGGCCCCGCAGTTGCTAAGACTGGCCCTGCTCGCTGCATCAGAACCTTCTTACCTCCTGCGTTATCTCACCCTGTAGTCCCAAACTAGGTTCTGAGATCTGCCCAACTCAATCTTCTTAATGTTCCTTCCGCTCGAGAAATCATTCATGAGCATAGCCGGCACACCATCTGCTCAGTTCAGGGGCCCAAACTCCGGAACGCCTTGCCTTCTCTTCTCACACAAATGGCATCTTTACCTCATTTTAAAACTAAGCTTAAAACCTTTGAAGCTGATATTCAAAGCGATTTAAGCCTCTCCTGCCCACTTAATTATCTTCCTGGCGTCTAACCGGGGATATTCAGCGGCACTTAACTGGACAGTGCTGCTGAGTATCCCCTGAGATCGCCCAACCAAAAAGGGGGCTGGTCAGGGGCGGCATTGGGTGCTGCACTGGGGAGGAGCCCCAGGTTATGCGGGTGCTGGCATTATTCAGTGCTGGCACCCGCATAGCCAAGAGGCTTCAACTAGGGAAGCTCTAGATATGTCCTAAATAAGGAAGCTTAGCTATGCAGGTGCCAGCTCTGAATATCGGGCCAGCACCCACATAATTTTTTGTTCAGTGTAAAAAAAATAATAAAAGCCCCCGAGCCCCCTTCCGTCCCCTTTTCCTTCCTTCCCTTCCCCCCATACATTAAGGCTCTACCCCCACAAGACCCTGCACCGCCGCCTCCCTCCAATGGTGAAAGTAAGCGCCCTGGGCTTACCTACATCCATGGTGGTCCAGCGGGGTTGTTGGGGGCAGGAGCGCAGCTCCCTCGCTCTTTCCCCCTGCGGCGCCTAAGGAAAATGGCTGCTGCTGCATCCTCTCGTGGTAGCTCATGTTGCTTTGTGTAGTATCGTGAGCTGACGTGAGAGGTCACAGCAGCCATTTTCCTGCTCTTAACGATCCCACGGGACCACCAGGGGGGCTTACCTTCACTGTTGGGGGGAGGAGTCTTGCAGGGGGAGGGATGGAAAGAAATAGGGGATATTGGGACAGGAGGGGTCCGGGGACTTTTATTTTTTGAAAGAAAACAAAAAACCATTACAGTATGTGGGCCAGAGCGGCCTGATATTCAGCTCTGGATGCATAACTCTTATGCGGCCCCAGCTCAATATTGACCAGACCCGCATAACCTCCGGTCTGCCCGCCCCAAATTATCCCCCGATATTCAATGCCGGTGCCCGGACATGGCCCGGCACTGAATATTGGGGGATAATTTCGCCAGCGAGGATCAGCATTTTAAAAGAAGCTGACTGCTGCCGGCTGAATATTGTAGAGGGGAGGGTCCTTTTTAGGGATGCTTATTCCTACGACTGGCGGTCTCTGGTACTGGCTGCCCGACAGACAGTTCCCTTATTCTTAACGTTCTTCCCTTTCTCCCCAGCTTTCCTATAGATAATTGCAGTTCTGTCTCCTTCCCAGTTGTGTCCTGTCAACATGGATTTTGTCCATTTTTTACTTTTTCCTCTCTCTTTTAGATTATAAGTCACTCAGATGGTTGTACTTTTGGGCTGGCTAGATAGCTTTTAATAAACTTGAATCTTGTATAAGTGCTTGTGCCTAAGTGCCAGCGATACACGTCACTTAAATTTTGGGGTTTTGCCAGGTTCTTGGGGCCTGGATTGGCCGCTGTCGGAGACGGAGTGCTGGGCTTGATGGACCTTTGGTCTTTTCCCAGCGTGGCGGTGCTTATGTGCTTATAGACAGTGTTCGATAAGTTATGAGCATGTGACTTCTGTCCATACTCCGCCTGGACTTCACCTATATATATGCTTACCTATATAACACATACTATGTAAGGCTGGCTGTGGTGTTTAAATTGTCTACGTCTATTCAGCACTACTATCCATGCTGACTGTGACATTTGAATATCGACCCATTACTCATTTTGGAAATAAATGTTGCTTTTTATTTTTCAGGAGGTCTTCAAATCTTCAGGCAGTTTTATTGACAATTCCACCTTCCTTCCATTCTGAACTCCTTCATGCTTATTTCTCGAAGAGCTACAATGGAACTCCAGCTGTCCGAAGCTCGAACGGGCTTCAGAGTAAAACACAGCTGAACCGATGCCATTTTTGCACTTCGACAACCTGTGGCAAGGCATGCTGAGGACAAGAAAAACCTGAGGGGTGATTTTTCATAGATCAGGAAAAGGCTTTTGATCAAGTCAACAGGGATGTGCCGTAGTCACTGCAGCTAATTAAGTTATGTCAGAGTTTATACAAGGACAGCGGCGACAGCAGAAGGCGGAAGGCAGGAACTTTGCAGCTTTATCATATAACGCTAGCCAAGGCTCTGCACTATTACCTCTGTTCTTTATCAGTAACGATGATAAAACCTATAAAAAAGCAAACCCCCGAGAGGATGATACCATCCGTGGGTTATTTTTTGCAGGCAATGGAGCTACAAAAATAGACCAAATTCTTCAGACTCACCTGAACAACTGTTGAGACCCTCTTGACTCAACTTCATTGTGTGCGAGGCACAAGTTTCAAAACATATTAACTTCAACACCGAGCTCAAAAACCGATTTCTGTAACATGTTAACAGTGAGCACGCATGAACTGTTGCAAAAATACTAGGACTAAGGGGCATGTGCTGAAGCTACAATGTAGTAAATTTAAAACGAATCGGAGAAAAGTTTTCTTCACTCAACGTGTAATTAAACGCTGGAATTCGTTGCCAGAGAATGTGGTAAAGGCGGTTAGCTTTGCGGAGTTTAAAAAAGGTTTGGACGGCTTCCTAAAGGAGAAGTCCATAGACCGTTATTAAATGGACGTGGGGAAAATCCACTATTTCTGGGATAAGCAGTATAAAATGTTTTGTACTTTTTTGGGATCTTGCCGGGTACTTGTGACCTGGATTGGCCACTGTTGGAAACAGGATGCTGGGCTCGATGGACCTTTAGTCTTTCCCAGTATGGCAATACTTATGTACTTATGTACTAAACACCTAGAGGGCACATGATAAACCATTAATGAACTTTAGTTGCTACAGGGTACATTTTATGCAATGGACCTGCATTAAAAAAAACCCAGCATATTAAAGGCATTGGTGCTTGCTATTACTAATGACTTCCTCAATGCAGGAATGCATATTAGGGGTTGAGAAATGGGTACTGTTTGAAAGGTATTAATTTGCAAACAAACCTTTTCCAGAGACAGGAAGGTGCAACCACTCTTTGTGACTCGCTGCACCGCCATTTGCTCGTTGAAGAGAAGGAATTGTGTATTCCTCAGTGCTTTTTCTTCCAGTGTGTTAACCACCCAAACACTGAATATACCTTTGGAAGACTCCTGAAGAAGGCGCTACGGCGCCGAAACACGACTGTGTTGAGTCAACCGTTTGCAATAAATATCATTGTTTAATTAAATGATACGTCTCCCCCATTGTTTGGATAGAGCCTATCTTCCCCACCCTTTCTCTGTTCCCTCCTATTTGTCTCGTGGGGATTAAGTGCACTTCCACACTTTGTGTGGTGTTTCTCTGGGTCTTTTCCTCTGCAGCAACAGGAAGTTGTAACACAGTGAAGCAACCCCCAGCTGACCAAAGCAAAGCGTAATCTAATCGCTGCTGGCACCCGCAACAAGTCTGTAAACTGAAGGCGGAGGGGAGAGAAACCAGACCCAAGGGATGAGAGAAGAGGAGAAAAGCAGGGAGGCATGGCCAGAATACGCTGACTATGGTTGGAGTGGCAGAGGGGTGGCACTCTTAATCGCTGTGCCCCTCTGTTGGTGCCATGGGGTCTTTGTGCCACTTTTCATACCTTGTAGGTACCAGTAGGTTTAAAAAGTATTTTGATGTATCATATACCTTTCCAATAGTAGTCTAAAATCAGCTACATTTTAAATTTGTGCCTAAGGCAATAAGGAACTAAATGAGATTAGAACCCTGATTTCTCTAGCCAACTGCTCAAACCACTAGCCTTCTGTCTCGCTGCACCCTACGCCTGGAATAAACTTCCTGAGCCCCTACGTCTTGCCCCATCCTTGGCCACCTTTAAATCTAGACTGAAAGCCCACCTCTTTAACATTGCTTTTGACTCGTAACCACTTGTAACCACTCGCCTCCACCTACCCTCCTCTCTTCCTTCCCGTTCACATTAATTGATTTGATTTGCTTACTTTATTTATTTTTGGTCTATTAGATTGTAAGCTCTTTGAGCAGGGACTGTCTTTCTTCTATGTTTGTGCAGCGCTGCGTATGCCTTGTAGTGCTATAGAAGTGATAAATAGTAGGTTAGTAGTCTCTTGTAACCAGAGCTAATATTGTGATGTCATAATGCCTCAGGCCACCAATAAGAGCCAACCTCATCAGTGATGTCACAATGGCTTGATTGTCCTATACTTGGCTTACTTTTATTACATAGCTCTTTGAGCAGGGACTGTCTTTCTTCTATGTTTGTGCAGCGCTGCGTACGCCTTGTAGCGCTATAGAAATGCTAAATAGTAGTAGTAGTAGGCTACTCCTGCACTCTAGGGGCAAGCAAGTTTTCTTAAAAATGGATGAATACCCCACCCCAACACACACACACATACACTGATATAGGACAAAATTCTGAGCACCAATTCTGTAACAGCATCTGGGCGCCAAGGGGGCATGGTTTGGCTGGGGCTTGGGTGGAACGAAATCTACATTTTAGAAACAGAATGCACGGTATGTCCTATTATTCCAACGTCAGGATTTGAAGCTACTCCTTCACATGTGGATAACGATTGCAGCTTCTCTATCTGAGTTGCAGAATTCACAGGTGCAGGGTTTCAAAATGGCTGACTGTTACGTTCCTCACCTGCGGTGCGATCCTCGCGGTCGGTTCGCCTCCGGACGCTATCTCTGTAGCGGTGGCCGGCCATGTTGGCGGTCAGCGTTGGTCTTGTTTGCTTCAGTTGCGTGGCCGGCCATACCGATTCGGCCTGAAGGCCGGCCACGCGGACTGTCGGCGTCTGTGAGGTGGGGCTTCCTCTCGGCGCGGTCCTTCGTCCCGCCTGATGGCGCAGGATTGGCCGCCTCCCGCTACTGCTCCATCCCTCTCCAGTAGCCGGCCAACCCGGGATCGTTCTCCCCAGCTGTCTGTTACTGCCAACGAGGGGACTATTTAAGAACCGCAGTCTCCTTCATACTCTGCTTCGGCTTCTATCGTTGTAGAGGTTTGGTGCTTGTGATTGAGCGTTCTGCAGTCTACTTTCCTGTTTGACCTGACTCTCGGATTGAACTTGACCATTCTCTGCTTTGCTGCCCACCCTGACTCTCGGACTGAACCTGACCATTCTCTGCTTTGCTGCCTGCCCCGACTCTCAGATTGGACCTACTGTTCTCTGCTTGGCCGCCGAACCCCGTTGGTATCCAGAAGTCCTGGTGGCCACCTGCACCTGGGGGCTCAACTCCTGGGGAACGGTGGTCGCTCCCAGGTGAAGCTGGGGTTGTTCGGCTGCCCGACTGAGTGCGGCGCTACTCTTCTGTCTACCGTGCTCAGGCAGCGCACAAGGGCTCACTACCATCGTTCTAAGACTGACGTACATGTGTAAGCTGTGAACTACCATACTAAGACTCTTCTAATATTTTCCATATTTATAATTGTGATATGAATGCTCTTGCCACATATATAATCATATACACAATGCACTATGCATGCGTTTTAGAAAAAGTTCTATGTCAGCAAATTCTTTTCAAAAAATACTACACTAATCACACTCATCCAAAGCTTATCATATCAATTCCAATTTCTACATCCTATCTAAACTGGCAACTCGGAACTACCACTGGCCCAATGCAGGTGCCAGCGGTATTTCTGCTCTCCCAGTGAGCACCATTTCCGGCGGTAGCGCAAATATTGAATTTATTTATTTATTTTTTACATTTGTACCCCGTGCTTTCCCACTCATGGCAGGCTCAATGCGGCTTACATGGGGCAATGGAGGGTTAAGTGACTTGCCCAGAGTCACAAGGAGCTGCCTGTGCCTGAAGTGGGAATCGAACTCAGTTCCTCAGTTCCCCAGGACCAAAGACCACCACCCTAACCACTAGGCCACTCCTCCACTGTTGCTACTATTTGAGATTCTACATGGAATGTTGCTATTCCACTAGCAACATTCCATGTAGAAGTCGGCGGCCCTTGCAGATCACCAATGTGGCCGCGCAGGCTTCTGCTTTTGTGAGTCTGACGTCCTGCACGTACGTGCAGGACGTCAGACTCACAGAAACAGAAGCCTGCGCAGCCTTCTACATGGAATGTTGCTAGTGGAATAGCAACATTCCATGTAGAATCTCCAATAGTAGCAACATTCTATGTAGAATCTCCAATAGTATCTATTTTATTTTTGTTACATTTGTACCCTGCGCTTTCCCACTCATGGCAGGCTCAATGTGGCTTACATGGGGCAATGGAGGGTTAAGTGACTTGCCCAGAGTCACAAGGAGCTGCCTGTGCCTGAAGTGGGAATCGAACTCAGTTCCTCAGTTCCCCATGACCGAAGTCCACCACCCTAACCACTAGGCCACTCCTCCACTCCACACCACAAGGGTAATCAGACAGTGTCGCTTGCTGCCTTGTTACTGCCAGTTTAACAAGGGAGCCCTTACTTCCACCTCAATGGGTGGCGGTAAGAGCACCCCCCCCCCCCAAAAAAAAACAGAAATGGCTGCGTGGCAAGTGTGAACTTACCGCCATCTCATTTTTGGCTATTTTCACCCGCTGTGGTGAAAGGGGCCCTGGCATGTGGCAAAAATGGCTGCCGCTGCTAATGCAAGGCCCCTTGTACCGCAGCTTAGTAAAAGGGTCCCTTAGTTCTTCCAATTATGATTGACCTACCCGCACTGAAATGAGTCCTGACAAAATGGAGGCAGGCCTGACAGCTCAGTGCACATAGTGAAAATAACACAGCAGCAGGGCCACCGAGAGGGGTGGGGGCAGGGGGAACAAACTTCCCCGGGCCCGGGCCTCCAAGGGGAGCCCGGCGCCGCAGTCCCCGGTCTCACCCGCCCGCCCTCTGCTCTGTCGACAGCCCCTCTCCATCCGCCACCGGGCCCCATGCATTCAAATGGATTCGGCAGCGCCTCGCCTCCCTGTGAAAGTGCAGCGGCAGATCGCCTCCCTTTAGGCCTTCCCTCCCTGTGTCCTGCTCTCGTCTGATGTAACTTCATGCTTCCGCAAGGGCGGGACACAGGGAGGGAAGGCCCGAAAGGAAGTGATCTGCTGCTGCGCTTTCACACGGAGGTGAGGCGCTGCCGAATCGATTTGAATGCAGGGGGCCCAGTGGCGGACAGAGAGGGGCTGTCGACGGAGCCGAGGGCGGATGGGTAAGTGCGGCGCCGGCGGCCTGAGTAACATTTGGGGGGGGGGCGGCGGGGCCCTGGGGGCAGCCTTGCCCCAGGCCGGCTCAGTCTCTCGGTGACCCTGCTCAGCAGCAGTTAAAGGCAAAGGAAGGCAGACTTCTAACTGCAGATGGCAAAGAGTCTACCCGTGTTACTGGGATTTGCATGAACAGCTTTTATCAGCAAAAACTCGCATTCTGCAACTTTAATTTTGAAACAGCTCAGCACAAAAGTAGCGTTTTCATTGCAATGACTAAATGTAATCTATTGGATTCAGCGGACTATGTTATGTCTGTATCTTTTCAGCTCACAATCACGGTTAGCAGAGGGGAGGCTGACTTCAGAACTGCAAAAATCCGTTACTGATTAGGTTACATTCTTACAGTGTATCTGGAAGTTGTTGGGGTTTTGTTCAAAGTCTATATATTTTTATCTCTATTAGGGACGCATTCACTAACTATCCAAATAATGCAGCTATTTTATGCCTCTTTTCCAAAGGCAGCTCACGTGGAAGACTCCTAAACGCTCTTAATATTTCATAGTACGCTGGACCTTCAACAACTGGGAGAGCAAATAAAAATGACAGACGACTTACGGTCTTGCATTAAACGCGCTCGGTTTCGTTATCAGTCCAGCCTTTTAGCTTTATGATGCTGAATTCAAATAATAATCGTATTAGAATTATTATTTCAGTGACTAAAAGACCATAAGCTGTCTGTCAATTTTAGTTTGTTCTTCCAGTGATTGAACAATGGACAATCTTGTGCGTACTTTTTTCTACGCCCCTAAACAAACCATGGGCCTTGTCTACTAAGCTGTGCTAGAGGCGCATTAGCGTTTTTACTGTGTGCTAAGCATTAGCACGCGCTAACCATATAGATGTCCATAATATTCCTATAGGCGTCTACATCAGGGGCGTAGCCAGACTTCAGCGGGAGGAGGGTCCAGAGCCCGAGGTGAGGGGGCACATTTTAGCCCCCCCCCCCACCATTGCCGCTGACCCCCCCCCCACCACCATTTTTTACCCCCCCTCGCCACCACCAACAACTTTGACCCCCCCCCCCGCCAATGACCATCTCGACCCCCCCCCTCACTCCGCCAACCCTCCCCCGCCACCACCATTTACCTTTGCTGGCAGGGACCCCAACCTCCGCCAGCCGAGGTCCTCTTCTTCCGGCGCAAGGCTTCGTTCTGTTTCTGTGAGTCTGACGTCCTGCACGTTGTACGCAGCTGCTGGTTGATCTGCAAGGCTTCGTTCTGTTTCTGCGAGTCTGACGTCCTGCACGCTGTGCGCAGCCGCTGGCTGATCTGCAAGGCTTTGTTCTGTTTCTGTGAGTCTGATGTCCTGCATGTTGTACACGGCCGCTGGCTGATCTGCAAGGCTTCATTCTGTTTCTGCGAGTCTGACGTCCTGCACGCTGTACGCAGCTGCTGGTTGATCTGCAAGGCTTCGTTCTGTTTCTGTGAGTCTGACGTCCTGCACATTGTACGCAGCTGCTGGTTGATCTGCAAGGCTTCGTTCTGTTTCTGTGAGACTGATGTCCTGCATGTTGTACACGGCCGCTGGCTGATCTGCAAGGCTTCGTTCTGTTTCTGTGAGTCTGACGTCCTGCACGTTGTACGCAGCTGCTGGTTGATCTGCAAGGCTTCGTTCTGTTTCTGTGAGTCTGATGTCCTGCACGCTGTGCGCAGCCGCTGGCTGATCTGCAAGGCTTTGTTCTGTTTCTGTGAGTCTGATGTCCTGCATGTTGTACACAGCCGCTGGCTGATCTGCAAGGCTTCGTTCTGTTTCTGTGAGTCTGACGTCCTGCACGTTGTACGCAGCTGCTGGTTGATCTGCAAGGCTTCGTTCTGTTTCTGTGAGTCTGACGTCCTGCACGTTGTACGCAGCTGCTGGTTGATCTGCAAGGCTTTGTTCTGTTTCTGTGAGTCTGATGTCCTGCATGTTGTACACAGCCGCTGGCTGATCTGCAAGGCTTCGTTCTGTTTCTGTGAGTCTGACGTCCTGCACGTTGTACGCAGCTGCTGGTTGATCTGCAAGGCTTCGTTCTGTTTCTGTGAGTCTGATGTCCTGCACGCTGTGCGCAGCCGCTGGCTGATCTGCAAGGCTTTGTTCTGTTTCTGTGAGTCTGATGTCCTGCATGTTGTACACAGCCGCTGGCTGATCTGCAAGGCTTCGTTCTGTTTCTGTGAGTCTGACGTCCTGCACGTTGTACGCAGCTGCTGGTTGATCTGCAAGTGTCGCGCCTCACGCGCTCGCCGCGCTCTCGAGGACCTTGGCATACCTTCAGGCTTCGTCCCCGGGAGCGCGGGGTTTGTGAGTCCTTAAGGCAAAATCACCTTCCAGGTAGAAAGCAGGAAAGACTGAACCGGAACTCCGGACTGGAGTTGTACACCGGAACACTCGGAACTGGAACGCACCGGACTGGTGCGCACTGGAGTGGGGCCCACTGGACTGGACACACTGGAGTGGCCCCACTGGACTGGAACATACAGGAGTGAAACCCGCTGGACTGGAACACACTGGAGCGGAACCCACGGAACTGGAACACCCTGGACCTAGGCTTCACCTACACTTGACTGCCTTCCCCCTCGGGTTGAGCCCTCAGGTTCTTGCAGCCGGTAGGACTTACAGGAACAGCAGGAATGAAGATCCAGGAGTGCCCCCTGGCACCTAGGCGAAGGCAAGGCAGACAATCAGGAACTATCCGGGTTCTGGTAGTCAGCAGGAATCAACACAATGACAAGTAAGCTGGACCCAGGCGCATAGAGACGCTGTACCCGGGCAACCCAGTCATACACAAGAACATACACAGAGCAGACTCAAGAGGCTTGGAAGGCTATACACCAGCTAACAACTAAGCTGTGCCCCAGCTAACAAGTCATGCCCTGGACCCAAACACAGAAGACTAGCACGGCATGACACAGGCTACACGCCAGCGGGGCCTAAGCTGGCTAGTCTACACTAAGAACAAACACAGTCTTGGAGTAGTGGCTAGCAAGGGCGGCTAGTCTGACACTAGAAACAAACACAGACGTGGAAATGGCTAGCAGGACGGCTAGCTGACACGAGGAACAAACATGGTCTTGGAAACAGCTTAGCAGGACGGCTAGCTGACACGAGGAACAAACATGGTCTTGGAAATAGCTTAGCAGGACGGCTAGCTGACACAAGGAACAAACATGGAACACTAGTACAGCTATGCACAGGCAACAAGCCAGACGGTGCCTTAGCTAACTAGTCATACCTTGGAAACAAACACATAGAACTAGTAAAGCTATGCACAGGCAACAAGCCAGACGGAGCCTTAGCTAACTAGTCATACCTTGGAAACAAACACATAGAACTAGTAAAGCTATGCACAGGCAACAAGCCAGGCGGTGCCTAAGCTAACTAGTCATACCTTGGAAACAAACATAGAGCACTAGTAAAGCTATGCACAGGCAACAAGCCAGGCGGTGCCTAAGCTAACTAGTCATACCTTGGAAACAAACATAGAGCACTAGTAAAGCTATGCACAGGCAACAAGCCAGACGGTGCCTTAGCTAACTAGTCATACCTTGGAAACAAACACATAGAACTAGTAAGGCTATGCACAGGCAACAAGCCAGACGGTGCCTAAGCTAACTAGTCATACCTTGGAAACAAACATAGAGCACTAGTAAAGCTATGCACAGGCAACAAGCCAGACGGTGCCTTAGCTAACTAGTCATACCTTGGAAAACACATAGAACTAGTAAAGCTATGCACAGGCAACAAGCCACACGGTGCCTAAGCTAACTAGTCTGAACAAACATAAAACACTAGCAAAGTTATGCACAGGCTAAGCTACACAGTGCCTAAGCTAGCTAGTCAAACAAACATAGAAACTCACACAGAGCAAACACTGACACCGGGTACAGAGCACTCTATACACCAGGACCTTTAGATGAGATGGAATTAGATACAAAGGCCAAGGCTCTAGTCTTCAGGTGACTAATAAAGCCCATCAACACCAGAGCCACAGGTGCAGCAATCACCTTGCAACCAAACAGAGGCTTGACACTCAGAGCAGGCATCCCATAGAAAGTAACAGCGGGAGCCATCTTGGATACTGGCAGAGACGAAGAGGCGGCAGCCATCTTGGATACTGGCAGAGACGAAGAGGCGGCAGCCATCTTGGAAGAGGCATAGCCCACACAGGTGAGGTTCAGTAGGGCAATCAGCACACAGAGCCAGAGAGAACCTAAGACAGACACAGACACAGAGACAAGCAGGAGCCAGCACAGACACTGACTCCCAGAAACAGGGTAAGTCTGAAGGGTGGCACGGCCACAAACGGGACAGTATCCCTTCCTCAAGACCCCCCTCTCGGTCTCCCGGAGACGGTCGGGTATCCAGGGGTAACTATGATGAAACTTCCTGATAGGTCTCAAAAGCCAGACATAGATCACTGGGCTGGAAGTCACAAGGATGATCAAAACTGGCAGACAAAAGTAGCACTTGTGACCAGGAAGCTCCTTTGAGTCACCATGGGGCAACCTCAGGAACATGGAGACATCAAGAGGAACACAATTCAAAAGTAACCCTCTCCTGAGGGAACCCCCAATGTCCTGAACCTCTTGGCAAGTCCATGAAATGACAGGAACAGGGCTGGAGTCACTACTCCAGCTGACATTAGAAGCTGGGCTGAGGCTCCAGGTGGCATTCCCATCTTGGCAGGAGCTAGAAGTCTGAACAGAAATGGATCTGGAACTAGCACCCGGGTTGGCCTCAACCCCTTGACTGGAACTGGATTCAGGGGCTTGACTGGAACGGGAACTCAACAGAAAGTCAGCCTCCTGACGGACACTGGAACTTAGGACGACCTCAACATCTTGGTCGGACTTGGAACTAGACATGGACTCAGCCTCCTGGCTGGAACTAGAACTCGGAACAGGCTTAGCATCATGGTTAGAACTGGAACTTGGAAGAGATTCAGCTGCAGGGCTGGACGCCCCTCTCTGGCCGGACCGGGACGTCTCTCTAACCTTAGCTTCGGGCGGCCTCTGCCGAGCAGGGTTCAAGAGGAGACGGCCCTGGTATCCCCAGAGCATGCTAGCAGGCTGAAATGCAGAAAATGGGTTTCTCCGGGCTCCAAGCCGTTGAACACACCCTCTCTCAGCTATAGCTTCGGAGATCTTCTCCCAGGCTGAATCAACACAAGGTCTATCACAGTCCTCTGGGAACATCATCTCTTCCTCAATAGCAGACTCAATATCGTGGCTGACCTCTGCACTCGGTGCAGATTCAGCATCTTGACTGGACTTGCAACTCAATCCAGGCTCAGCATCTTGACTGGACTTGCAACTCGATCCAGACTCAGCATCTTGACTGGACTTGCAACTCGATCCAGGCTCAGCATCTTGACTGGACTTGCAACTCGATCCAGGCTCAGCATCTTGACTGGACTTGCAACTCGGTCCAGGCTCAGCATCTTGACTGGACTGGCAACTCGATCCAGACTCAGCATCTTGACTGGACTTGCAACTCGATCCAGGCTCAGCATCTTGACTGGACTTGCAACTCGGTCCAGGCTCAGCATCTTGACTGGACTTGCAACTCGGTCCAGACTCCGCATCTTGACTGGACTTGCAACTTGGTCCAGGCTCAGCATCTTGACTGGACTTGCAACTCGATCCAGACTCAGCATCTTGACTGGACTTGCAACTCGATCCAGGCTCAGCATCTTGACTGGACTTGCAACTCGATCCAGGCTCAGCATCTTGACTGGACTTGCAACTCGGTCCAGGCTCAGCATCTTGACTGGACTGGCAACTCGATCCAGACTCAGCATCTTGACTGGACTTGCAACTCGAGACGCCCTCTGCCTCCTGGCAGGGACGGAACTTTAACTGAGGCTTGGCCGAACACACCCTTAGGACAGGGATCGGCGGCTCGATCTGGAGCGCTCCTCGAACTGGACTCAGTGGCTTGACTGGACGGGTCACTTGAACAAGAACCGGAGACTTGACCCGAAGCGCCACTTGCACAGGAATCTGAGGCTCCATCGAAGGCTTCCCTCGGACTGGACTCGGAGACTTCAAAGGGCGTGCCATTTGAAGGAGGACTGGAGGCTCGACCCGAAGTGCCACTTGCACAGGAATCTGCGGCTCCATCGACAGCCTCCCTCGGACTGGACTCGGAAACTTCAACGGGCGTGCCCTTTGAAGGAGGACTGGAGGCTCGACCCGAAGTGCCACTTGCACAGGAATCTGAGGCTCCATCGACAGCTTCCCTCGGACTGGACTCGGAAACTTCAAAGGGCGTGCCACTTGCATGAGGACTGGAGGCTCGACCTGGAGCGCCACTTGCATAAGAATCTGGGGCTCCATTGAAGGCCTTCCTCGAACTGGTCTCGGAGACTTAAGCCCCCTCGTTACTTGGACTGGAATAGGGGGTTCAGTATGAAGCATCCCCTGGACTGGACTCAAGCGCCTAGGAGGCCGCGCTACTTGAACTGAGGTCCGGGGCTTGGTCTGACGCTTCCCTCGGCCCGACCTCAGTGGCTTGGCTAGAGGCTTCACTGGAACCCCTCTTCGAACTGGACTCAGCATCTGTGGACTATGATCCCGACGAGAAGTTACCCCACCATGGTACAGCCAGCTACTCGGCTGAGGAGGGCGAAAAGACCTGGGCGGAGAACGTTCCCAGCGTCCTCTTTCGAGTTCAGACTCCAGAGTATCCCACAGAGCAGGGTCTTCCCGAAGTCTGCGGCGGTACTCACGGAGCGTGATGTCCGGATCCATGTCAAAAACTGGGTCATCGTCGTACAGCCTCCATTCGATACGCTCCTTCTCCGCTGCTGCTTCAAGAGTATCCGCAAAGGCTGGATTCCACAGAAGTTCGTCTCGGTATTCCTCCAGGCTTATATCGGGATCAAAAGTAGAAACTGGACTGTCTTGGGAATCAAAAAAAAATTTTTCAGAAGTTCCCCCCGGGTTGTCCGTGGGGCATGAACTTATGGGCATGAAGCCCACCTGGACTGATGATCTCGCCGAACTCATGGCCTTTGTATTCTGTCGCGCCTCACGCGCTCGCCGCGCTCTCGAGGACCTTGGCATACCTTCAGGCTTCGTCCCCGGGAGCGCGGGGTTTGTGAGTCCTTAAGGCAAAATCACCTTCCAGGTAGAAAGCAGGAAAGACTGAACCGGAACTCCGGACTGGAGTTGTACACCGGAACACTCGGAACTGGAACGCACCGGACTGGTGCGCACTGGAGTGGGGCCCACTGGACTGGACACACTGGAGTGGCCCCACTGGACTGGAACATACAGGAGTGAAACCCGCTGGACTGGAACACACTGGAGCGGAACCCACGGAACTGGAACACCCTGGACCTAGGCTTCACCTACACTTGACTGCCTTCCCCCTCGGGTTGAGCCCTCAGGTTCTTGCAGCCGGTAGGACTTACAGGAACAGCAGGAATGAAGATCCAGGAGTGCCCCCTGGCACCTAGGCGAAGGCAAGGCAGACAATCAGGAACTATCCGGGTTCTGGTAGTCAGCAGGAATCAACACAATGACAAGTAAGCTGGACCCAGGCGCATAGAGACGCTGTACCCGGGCAACCCAGTCATACACAAGAACATACACAGAGCAGACTCAAGAGGCTTGGAAGGCTATACACCAGCTAACAACTAAGCTGTGCCCCAGCTAACAAGTCATGCCCTGGACCCAAACACAGAAGACTAGCACGGCATGACACAGGCTACACGCCAGCGGGGCCTAAGCTGGCTAGTCTACACTAAGAACAAACACAGTCTTGGAGTAGTGGCTAGCAAGGGCGGCTAGTCTGACACTAGAAACAAACACAGACGTGGAAATGGCTAGCAGGACGGCTAGCTGACACGAGGAACAAACATGGTCTTGGAAACAGCTTAGCAGGACGGCTAGCTGACACGAGGAACAAACATGGTCTTGGAAATAGCTTAGCAGGACGGCTAGCTGACACAAGGAACAAACATGGAACACTAGTACAGCTATGCACAGGCAACAAGCCAGACGGTGCCTTAGCTAACTAGTCATACCTTGGAAACAAACACATAGAACTAGTAAAGCTATGCACAGGCAACAAGCCAGACGGAGCCTTAGCTAACTAGTCATACCTTGGAAACAAACACATAGAACTAGTAAAGCTATGCACAGGCAACAAGCCAGGCGGTGCCTAAGCTAACTAGTCATACCTTGGAAACAAACATAGAGCACTAGTAAAGCTATGCACAGGCAACAAGCCAGGCGGTGCCTAAGCTAACTAGTCATACCTTGGAAACAAACATAGAGCACTAGTAAAGCTATGCACAGGCAACAAGCCAGACGGTGCCTTAGCTAACTAGTCATACCTTGGAAACAAACACATAGAACTAGTAAGGCTATGCACAGGCAACAAGCCAGACGGTGCCTAAGCTAACTAGTCATACCTTGGAAACAAACATAGAGCACTAGTAAAGCTATGCACAGGCAACAAGCCAGACGGTGCCTTAGCTAACTAGTCATACCTTGGAAAACACATAGAACTAGTAAAGCTATGCACAGGCAACAAGCCACACGGTGCCTAAGCTAACTAGTCTGAACAAACATAAAACACTAGCAAAGTTATGCACAGGCTAAGCTACACAGTGCCTAAGCTAGCTAGTCAAACAAACATAGAAACTCACACAGAGCAAACACTGACACCGGGTACAGAGCACTCTATACACCAGGACCTTTAGATGAGATGGAATTAGATACAAAGGCCAAGGCTCTAGTCTTCAGGTGACTAATAAAGCCCATCAACACCAGAGCCACAGGTGCAGCAATCACCTTGCAACCAAACAGAGGCTTGACACTCAGAGCAGGCATCCCATAGAAAGTAACAGCGGGAGCCATCTTGGATACTGGCAGAGACGAAGAGGCGGCAGCCATCTTGGATACTGGCAGAGACGAAGAGGCGGCAGCCATCTTGGAAGAGGCATAGCCCACACAGGTGAGGTTCAGTAGGGCAATCAGCACACAGAGCCAGAGAGAACCTAAGACAGACACAGACACAGAGACAAGCAGGAGCCAGCACAGACACTGACTCCCAGAAACAGGGTAAGTCTGAAGGGTGGCACGGCCACAAACGGGACAGCAAGGCTTCGTTCTGTTTCTGTGAGTCTGATGTCCTGCACGCTGTGCGCAGCCGCTGGCTGATCTGCAAGGCTTTGTTCTGTTTCTGTGAGTCTGATGTCCTACATCTTGTACACGGCCGCTGGCTGATCTGCAAGGCTTCATTCTGTTTCTGTGAGTCTGATGTCCTGCACGTTGTACGCAGCTGCTGGTTGATCTGCAAGGCTTCGTTCTGTTTCTGTGAGACTGATGTCCTGCATGTTGTACACGGCCGCTGGCTGATCTGCAAGGCTTCGTTCTGTTTCTGCGAGTCTGATGTCCTGCACGCTGTGCGCAGCCGCTGGCTGATCTGCAAGGCTTCGTTCTGTTTCTGTGAGTCTGACGTCCTGCACGTTGTACGCAGCTGCTGGTTGATCTGCAAGGCTTCGTTCTGTTTCTGTGAGACTGATGTCCTGCATGTTGTACACGGCCGCTGGCTGATCTGCAAGGCTTCGTTCTGTTTCTGTGAGTCTGATGTCCTGCACGTTGTACGCAGCTGCTGGTTGATCTGCAAGGCTTTGTTCTGTTTCTGTGAGTCTGACGTCCTGCACGTTGTACGCAGCTGCTGGTTGATCTGCAAGGCTTCGATCTGTTTCTGTGAGACTGATGTCCTGCATGTTGTACACGGCCGCTGGCTGATCTGCAAGGCTTCGTTCTGTTTCTGTGAGTCTGACGTCCTGCACGTTGTACGCAGCTGCTGGTTGATCTGCAAGGCTTCGTTCTGTTTCTGTGAGTCTGACGTCCTGCACATTGTACGCAGCTGCTGGTTGATCTGCAAGGCTTCGTTCTGTTTCTGTGAGACTGATGTCCTGCATGTTGTACACGGCCGCTGGCTGATCTGCAAGGCTTCGTTCTGTTTCTGCGAGTCTGACGTCCTGCACGTTGTACGCAGCTGCTGGTTGATCTGCAAGGCTTCGTTCTGTTTCTGTGAGTCTGATGTCCTGCACGCTGTGCGCAGCCGCTGGCTGATCTGCAAGGCTTTGTTCTGTTTCTGTGAGTCTGATGTCCTACATCTTGTACACGGCCGCTGGCTGATCTGCAAGGCTTCGTTCTGTTTCTGTGAGTCTGACGTCCTGCACGTTGTACGCAGCTGCTGGTTGATCTGCAAGGCTTCGTTCTGTTTCTGTGAGACTGATGTCCTGCATGTTGTACACGGCTGCTGGCTGATCTGCAAGGCTTCGTTCTGTTTCTGTGAGTCTGACGTCCTGCACGTTGTACGCAGCTGCTGGTTGATCTGCAAGGCTTCGTTCTGTTTCTGTGAGTCTGACGTCCTGCACGTTGTACGCAGCTGCTGGTTGATCTGCAAGGCTTCGTTCTGTTTCTGTGAGACTGATGTCCTGCATGTTGTACACGGCCGCTGGCTGATCTGCAAGGCTTCGTTCTGTTTCTGTGAGTCTGACGTCCTGCACGTTGTACGCAGCTGCTGGCTGATCTGCAAGGCTTCGTTCTGTTTCTGTGAGTCTGATGTCCTGCACGTTGTACGCAGCTGCTGGTTGATCTGCAAGGCTTTGTTCTGTTTCTGTGAGTCTGACGTCCTGCACGTTGTACGCAGCTGCTGGTTGATCTGCAAGGCTTCGTTCTGTTTCTGTGAGACTGATGTCCTGCATGTTGTACACGGCTGCTGGCTGATCTGCAAGGCTTCGTTCTGTTTCTGTGAGTCTGACGTCCTGCACGTTGTACGCAGCTGCTGGTTGATCTGCAAGGCTTCGTTCTGTTTCTGTGAGTCTGACGTCCTGCACGTTGTACGCAGCAGCTGGTTGATCTGCAAGGCTTCGTTCTGTTTCTGTGAGACTGATGTCCTGCATGTTGTACACGGCCGCTGGCTGATCTGCAAGGCTTCGTTCTGTTTCTGTGAGTCTGACGTCCTGCACGTTGTACGCAGCTGCTGGTTGATCTGCAAGGCTTCGTTCTGTTTCTGTGAGACTGATGTCCTGCATGTTGTACACGGCTGCTGGCTGATCTGCAAGGCTTTGTTCTGTTTCTGTGAGTCTGATGTCCTACATGTTGTACACGGCCGCTGGCTGATCTGCAAGGCTTCGTTCTGTTTCTGTGAGTCTGACGTCCTGCACGTTGTACGCAGCTGCTGGTTGATCTGCAAGGCTTCGTTCTGTTTCTGTGAGACTGATGTCCTGCATGTTGTACACGGCCGCTGGCTGATCTGCAAGGCTTCGTTCTGTTTCTGTGAGTCTGATGTCCTGCACGTTGTACGCAGCTGCTGGTTGATCTGCAAGGCTTTGTTCTGTTTCTGTGAGTCTGATGTCCTGCACGTTGTACGCAGCTGCTGGTTGATCTGCAAGGCTTTGTTCTGTTTCTGTGAGTCTGATGTCCTACATGTTGTACACGGCCGCTGGCTGATCTGCAAGGCTTCGTTCTGTTTCTGTGAGTCTGACGTCCTGCACGTTGTACGCAGCTGCTGGTTGATCTGCAAGGCTTCGTTCTGTTTCTGTGAGACTGATGTCCTGCATGTTGTACACGGCTGCTGGCTGATCTGCAAGGCTTCGTTCTGTTTCTGTGAGTCTGACGTCCTGCACGTTGTACGCAGCTGCTGGTTGATCTGCAAGGCTTCGTTCTGTTTCTGTGAGTCTGACGTCCTGCACGTTGTACGCAGCTGCTGGTTGATCTGCAAGGCTTCGTTCTGTTTCTGTGAGACTGATGTCCTGCATGTTGTACACGGCCGCTGGCTGATCTGCAAGGCTTCGTTCTGTTTCTGTGAGTCTGACGTCCTGCACGTTGTACACAGCTGCTGGTTGATCTGCAAGGCTTCGTTCTGTTTCTGTGAGTCTGATGTACTGCACGCTGTGCGCAGCCGCTGGCTGATCTGCAAGGCTTTGTTCTGTTTCTGTGAGTCTGATGTCCTACATGTTGTACACGGCCGCTGGCTGATCTGCAAGGCTTCGTTCTGTTTCTGTGAGTCTGACATCCTGCAAGTTGTACATGCAGGACGTCAGACTCACAGAAACAGAACGAAGCCTTGCGCCGAAAGAAGAGGACCTCGGCTGGCGGGGGTTGGGGTCCCCCGCCAGCAAAGGCAGCCGACGGCGACGGCGGGGGCGAGTTGGCAGCGAGAGGGAGAGTGGAGAGGGTCGTCGGCAGGGGGGGTCCGTGGCCAAATCTACGGGGGCCCAGGCCCCGTGGCCCCACGTAGCTACGCCACTGGTCTATATGGTTAGCATGCTTTAATTTTTAGCACATGCTAAAAAATGCTAGCACACCTTAGGGTCCCTTTACTAAGGTGCGCTGAAAAAATGGCTTGCAGTAGTGTAGGTGCGGGTTTTGGGCGCGTGCCAATCCATTTTTCAGCACGCCTGTAAAAAAAGGCCTTTTTAAAAAAATGTTTGCCGAAAATGGACGTGCGACAAAACCAAAATTGCTGCGCGGCCATTTTGGGTCTGAGACCTTACTGCCAGCCATTGACCTAGCGGTAAAGACACACACGGTAAACGGGTGGTAATGACCTACGCAAGTCAAGTGCCACTTGGCGCGCGTCCAATATGCACGTCCGAAAATAAAAATTCTTTCTTTTTGGATGCGCATATCGGATGTGCGCCAAAAATGAAATTACCGTAAGAGCCACGCGGTAGCCGTGCAGTAACTCCATTTCGATGCACGTTGGGCACATGTAGACGCTTACGTGGCTCAGTAAAAGGGCCCCTTAGTAAACAAGGCCCCATGTGTACTAACGAATGTATATCCCTACTGTTGTTGATGGTGATGATGTGGTACTGTCCTAATTACGTCCTGCCGAGTTACATTTGGGATTGGTGAAAAGGTGGGTGGAACAGCTATAATGGATTCCTCTTCTATTACAGTGAAAATGCAGGATGTGAATATTTAATTAAGCATGGTAACTCTGCTCCGATGAGTATGTTGTTGGTTTATTTTCCTTCTGGTGTATCTAGGGAATCACTTGAGAGACATTTTGCTGTGATTGTCTAATTGCTAAGCTTAGTTCATCATCACTTGAGCTGTTGATTATGTATGATCTTAATTTTCCTGCTTCCTTGCTCAGGATGTAATGGATGACCTGAATTTTTATTTTTTTTGCTCCCATATTCTCTCATTGTTATTGCTGTGTGGGCCGACAAAACTAGTAGATGAATCTACTCATAAGATAGAATTTGGATTTCTGATACTTCCAGTATACTAAAATTATGGTCTGACCCAGGGGCGTAGCTACGTGGGGCCCCCTAGATTTGGCTCTGGCCCCCCGCCAACCCCTTTGACCCCTCCTCCCGCCGCCATCCCTCCCCCGCCGCCGTCAGGTACCTTAGCTGGCGGGGGTCCCCAACCCCCGCCAGCCAAAGTCCTCTTCTCCAACGCGGCTGTGTTTCCAATTTGCAAGAGCAGGCTTCTGTCTCTGTGAGTGAAGACGTCAGACTCACAGAAACAGAAACCTGCCCTTGCAGATCGGCAACGCGGCCACGCCAGAGAAGAGGACTTCAGCTGGCGGGGGTTGGACGTCCCCGCCAGCAAAGGTACCCAACGGCGGCGGGGGAGGGTTGGCGGCGGCGGCAGGAAGAGGGGGTCGAAAGAGTTGGCGCTGGGGTTGGTTGTCAAAAATGGCGGCGGGGGTTTAAAAATGGCAGGGGGGGTCGGCGGCGCCGGGGGGGCTAAAATGTGCCTCCCCCCCCCCCCCCCCCCCCCGCCGAAGTCTGGCTACTCCCCTGACCATTTTTGTTTAAATTGCTTCTCAAACAATGAATGATCTTAAATCAACCTTTGTTGCGTGCAAAAAATAGAAGGGGAGGAATAAACCCGAGACGCTTCCCAGTGAGAAGGGAAAGACTCTCCTCCCCATCAGAAGTCGGTGGAAAGAGTAGCTGACGAGAAATTTCTAGCAAAAGTGACACTTTTGATGGGCAGAACTAGTAAACCTGCTTCCTCAGCACCATGGTTCTCAAGAGAATTCAGAAAGATTGAAAGAGCTCTTAGACAGCTAAAAAGCAAATGAAGACCTATAGGTCTTACAGATATTAGATTAGCTCAAAGATTGAAATTTAAGGAGTACAGAAGCAAAGTGATACTAAAAAGACATTCTTGGTCCAGCCATTCAGACTACTAGCAACTCAGCCAAAGAAGCATTTTAAAGCTGTCCACAATCTGTTATATACATCAGGGTCCAAGACTGAATCTGCTGCATTTGTACTAGTTGCAAAAAAGTTTACGGACTTTTTGCAGAGTAAAATATTGATGATTCAGGAAGACCATTATCTTCCTCAAATTCTCTGTAAGGATCCTTTCTGGACCTTTACTAGCCCAGTATGCTCCTGGGTTCAGAAGTTCCTGAGTTTCTCCCTTATATGATGTGAAGCCCCGCCCACAGCATCCCAGGATGCACTGGGTAGGGCTGGGCACCGCCGTTTTCGAGGTGGCGCCGTTGGAAGAGGAAGGAGGCCACCTCCCTTCTCCACAAAAGGTAGGGGGTGGGGAAGGGCTGCTAAGACCACCAGGGGGGTGGGGTGGGGATTGACTCGCGGCCTACTGGGGCACCAGGGCTCCATTCATGTGAGGGGATGCCAGGGGGGGGTTATGGGGTTGGAGTCCCACCAGATCTCCAGCCCCACCAAACCTGTGTCAGGGGGATTGGGGGGACAGGGGGGTTTGACTCATGGCCCACCGGGCACCAGGGTTTGAGGGAACACCAGGGGGGTAAGGGGGGCTGAAGACTCACCAGATCTCCAGCCCCCCTGAACTTGTGTTGGGTGAGTCGGGGGAACTGGAGGTATTGCCTGGCTTGGGGTGGGGGTACTTGGGGTCTGGTGGTCCATGGACCTCCAGCCCCGTGTTTGATAGGTCTGGGCTTTTGACAGCCTAGACCTGTCAAAAAAGTGCGGGAGGATTGTGCCCGAGCGCATGTTCAGGCACAAACCTCCCACACTTTTACCATATGATCAGAGAGAATAGCGTGCTTAAATTTGCATGATACTATCTCTGATCATAGGGGTCATAAAGCCCATTGCTGTTCCAGCGCTTTTTTAAAAGGGTGCTCAGTTCACACATCAGTCCGCTTATGCACCGCTTATGTTCTTTGAACATGCAAACCTACCACCCTCGTCCCGTTAGGCTGTATTAAGATGGACCTCACCCGTAGAAACAGAATCTTTTCTTGCCATTGACAAACTTTCGTGCTTTTTAATTTTCTCATATCAAATTTCTTCACTCATATATATAAATGTTTATAAATTAACTTGTTCCATAAAGTTTGTGTGCTAATCTTTAATTTCTGAAAATTAAAAGTACATAAGTAATGCCACACTGGGAAAAGACCAAAAATCCATCAAACCCAGCATCCTGTCCACGACAGCGGCCAATCCAGGCCAAGGGCACCTGGCAAGCTTCCCAAACGTACAAACATTCTATACAATCAAGCCATTGTGACATCACTAATGAGGTTGGCTCTTATTGGTGGAATGAGCCACTATGACATCACAATAGGTTAAATCACTGCTCTATGTAATAAATGTGAGCCAAGTAGAGGACATAAGTACATAAGTAATGCCACACTGGGAAAAGACCAAGGGTCCATCGAGCCCAGCATCCTGTCCACGACAGCGGCCAATCCAGGCCAAGGGCACCTGGCGAGCTTCCCAAACGTACAAACATTCTATACATGTTATTCCTGGAATTGTGGATTTTTCCCAAGTCCATTTAGTAGTGGTTTATGGACTTGTCCTTTAGGAAACCGTCCAACCCCTTTTTAAACTCTGCTAAGCTAACCGCCTTCACCACGTTCTCCGGCGACGAATTCCAGAGTTTAATTATGTGTTGGGTGAAGAATCATTTTCTCCGATTTGTTTTAAATTTACTACACTGTAGTTTCATCTCATGCCCCCTAGTCCTAGTATTTTTGGAAAGCGTGAACAGACGCTTCACATCCACCTGTTCCACTCCACTCAATATTTTATATACCTCTATCATGTCTCCCCTCCGCCGTCTCTTCTCCAAGCTGAAAAGCCCTAGCCTCCTTAGTCTTTCTTCATAGGGAAGTCGTCCCATCCCCGCTATCATTTTAGTCGCCCTTCGCTGCACCTTTTCCAATTCCACTATATCTTTCTTGAGATGCGGCGACCAGAATTGAACACAATACTCAAGGTGCGGTCGCACCATGGAGCGATCTAACGGCATTATAACATCCTCACACCTGTTTTCCATACCTTTCCTAATAATACCCAACATTCTATTCGCTTTCCGAGCCGCAGCAGCACACTGAGCAGAAGGTTTCAGTGTATTATCGATGACGACGACGACACCCAGATCCCTTTCTTGGTCCGTAACTCCTAACGTGGAACTGACACCTGTACGTTGCTGTAGTTTTTTCTTACAAAATGACACTTTTGCATCAGTATCCTGTCTCCTCTTTTGAATAGACCAATTGAGCTATTAGATTGTGTATTTTAGACCAGTGTTTCCTAAATGTTAGGCCCGGTCTTAGGCAGGGGCGATAGGGGCAATCGCACAGGGCTCCACGCTCCTAGGGGCCCCGCATCTCTGGCACATCTGTCCTCCTGTCTCGGAGCACATCCCTGCGCCGTACCTTAATGTCCATCCACAATTCAGTAGACAGCATCAGGCAGCGGCAGCGATTTTCATATCCCGTCAGCTGCCGAGCCCAGATCCTCCTCGCTGCTGTGTGCCGCCCCCTTTTGATGTCACTTCCTGCTTCTGCAAGGGCGGGATGCAGCAGCGAGGACGCTCTGGGATCAGCAGCTGGCGGAATATGAAAATCACGGGTGGTAGAGGTGGCCTCCAGAGAAGGAGGAGGTAGTGCTGTAAACCAACTAATTACCAACCATGTTGTGGTGATGTGTGCTGGTGGGAGGGGTGAGGGGGTGTTGGGGGAGAGGGTGGGAGTGGTGTGCTAAGGGGAAGAAGGTGGGGGTGTGCTGGGGAGAGTGGAGGGGAGGGGAAGGGAGGGTGATGGTGGTGATGGTGTTTGGTGGGGATAATAGAAAAATATTTGGAAACATCTATATATATAAAAGGCACCACCAACGTTCTAATGAAGCCTCCAGCCGGAAGTGTGAAGCGCCAGAGATATCCGGTTTCCCCACGAGTGAAGGAAAACAGCACTCTCTCTGTAACAGTGAAGGACTCAGAGGGGGGGAGGGTAGAGAGACGCCCTCACTCTCTCTGTAACACAAACACAGCACAGCAGGAGGGGGGAGGGGACAGACAGCACAGGGGAAGGGAGAGAGGGCAGAGGGCAGGGACACACACACACTCCCACATACACACTCTGAAGAAAACCTTGCTAGCCCCCGTTTCATTTGCATCACAAACGGGGCTTTTTTACTAGTATATTAATACTGCACTTGCCTTTACTGAAAATTGGTCTGTATGCGTCATTGTCTGGAGTGGACACCCAGTTGGTGGGGTCCCTAGTCAGGTCAGCTCTGTGGGCAGGGAGGGAGGGGGTCATCATCCTGTTCTAGTTGCTGCTGCTGCTGCTGCTGTGTGTTCACTGGCAGGGGTTGTCTTCTTTGCAGTTTGAAGTTGTGCAGCATGAAGCAAGCCATGAATATCTTGGCGACCTTTTCTGGGCTGTAGAGCAACTCTCCTCCCCCCACTGAACATCTGAATCTGTATTTCAGGTGGCCAAACGTTCACGCGATGATGATGTGGGTGTTTTTTTTGGTTCTTGTTATATTCTTCCTCCACCTCATTTTGGAGGTGGACAATGGGGATCATTAGCCAGGTTGGCTGGGGGTAGCCTCTGTCACCTGTGGGGGGAGCAGGACTCACAGACATGCGTGTGTATTTGTATGTGGCCCTTGTGGAGTGTGGGTCATGGGTGTGGGTTCTGGGGGCATCTTGAGGGAGGGTGGTGACATAAGGGAGGGAGTGAATATGGAGGTTAGGAATCTCAGTACTGCTTACCTAGGAGCTAGCCACCGGTGACACCTCCTCAGTCATACCTGCAGTAGATTCCAGAATGCTGTAGGATGTATGCATCATAGATGGACCCCAGGTAGTGAGCATACATGCCCACAATCTCCCCATTGCATTACACATGACCTGCATGTTTATAGAGTGATATGTAACTCCTTGTGTGCATGGGGGGAGGGGTGTCTGAGTGCAACATGTATGCAGTTGATGACACCAATGACTGAAGGGAAGTGGTCTGTGGTGCAAAATTGAGCCACGTTGTTTTGAAGGGCCCTCACGCTGTCTGGCCCGCCCTTGCGGAAATAGGAAGTTGCGTCAGCGGAGGGCGGGACAGACAGAGTGAGGGAAGGCCCGATGACGATCCACGCTTTTTTTACATGCAGGCGCGAGGCGCTGCGCCTCGCCTCTTCACGGCTTCCGAAATTTCTTTAAAGGTAGGGTGCAGGAGCTGGTTGGAGCCAGAGGGAGCTGAGGAGGGTAGGCACTGGTCGGGGGGGGGGGATGTCATCGTGCTGCACCCGGGGGTGGAGCTGGCAGGGAGCACCCGCCCCCCCTTGCTATGCCACTGGGCGCGCGTCCGATATGCACGACAGAAAACAAACATCGTTTTTCCCCAGTGGGGAAGGCAATATAGTATGAGGTGTCAGTGAGGACGACATCAAGGAACTGGACAAGAAAGTTGGAGATAGCGGACTGGGTGAGACCTGCATTGACTACTAGCCCTGACTGAAAAGTGCCAGTCGCAAGAAAGGAGAGGGAGGCAATGACTTTAAGATGGACTGGCACTGGATTATGTCCGCATCTCCTAGCCTGGAGGAGGGGTTGTATCTGGTCACAGACGTGCAGTATGGCAGCCCTATCAAAGCAGTACCTAGTAAGGCGTTGCTGGTCAGTGAGGTCCACGAAACTGGTCCTAGGCCTAAATACTCTGGGATAGGGGTATATCTTCCTAGGCCTCCCCTCCAAAACTCTTATCCACATCCGGGAAAACATCAGCCACAATAGCATTCAGCGCATCCATGATTGACATGCAGGTGTCCCACCACTACAGGTGCAAAGCACTAAGCCCAGTGACACCACTGTGCACTCCTCCACCTACTGCGCCAGGTGAGACCCAGCACCAGCTCCCAGCATTCGCCTATCCCAGCACCAGCACACAGTTCTCACACAAACAGCAGCAACACAAAGCACAGTAACAAACTGGGAGTGGACAAACAGAGCAACAATGAGAGACAGAAGACAAGTTGGTAGAGAGTTTCAGTAGGAGATGTGGAGGTTTGATAGGGTTACCATACGTCCGGATTTACCAGGACATGTCCTCTTTTTGAGGACATGTCCGGGCGTCCGGATGGATTTGGCCAGCCTGTCCGTTTGTCCGGATTTCTGGACAAACGGGCTGGCTGGCGGGGGCGGGAGCGGAGGCGGGCGCGGGACTCCCTTTCCCTCCCCTTACGCTACTATCCCTGGTGGTCTAGAGGTACCTCTTTGCTCTTCGGGGCAGGAAAGAAAGAGCCCCCTTTTTCCTGCCCAGAGCGCTGCTGCTAGCTGCCCTGCTGCATCCTGTGTGAGTCCGGCTCTCGGCGTTTCAAAATGGCCGCCGAGAGTTGAAGTCTCGCGAGGCTGCTTCAACTCTCGGCGGCCATTTTGAAATGCCGAGAGCCAGACTCACACAGGATGCAGCAGGGCAGTTAGCAGCAGTGCTCCGGACAGAAAAGAGGGGGGCTCTTTCTTTCCTGCCCCGAGCTAAGAGGTACCTCTAGACCACCAGGGATAGTAGCGTAAGGGGAGGGGAGGTGACGGGGAGGGAAGGTGATGAGGGAAGAGGGGGCGACCGGGGGCGGGGCGATAGCGTGAAAGGGGCGTGGCAATATCATGGAAGGGGCGGGGCGAGTACGTGAAATGGGGCGGGGCAAGTATCCTCTTTTTATGAGGACAAAAAAATGGTAACCCTAAGATTTGGGGACAGGGAGGTGTTGGTGGGGAAGGGAGTGAGATTGAGCGCAAGGGATGGGTGTTCCTGGGGGGCTACCAGGTCTGGGCAAGGACTTGAGGAAGTGAAACACAGAGGAGGCAAGGCAGGACTGTAAGGGTCAAAGAGCCTGGGCCAAACAAACAAAGGTGACACTTCACTCTTTTTCACAAGCCAAAGAATTCTCCACTCTCAAATTCAGTAAAATCACAAATGGGTCCAAAAGAAAAGTTTGGTCTTCAGTGAGTTGCTTTTAAAGCAGGTCTAAATCACGTTTTTCTTTCCGGCACAAGGAAATCATTTTTCTATCCGCTATCGCAAAAAAAAAAAAAAACGTACATCTCGTAACGCTGCCCATCTCACACCCATGACACGCCCCCAAAACGTCCACTATCAAAGCGGTTTTCTGGGCAAATATTAGACTCATACGGAGGGGGGGGGGTTGGGAGGGGGGGTTGATTATATGGTTTAATTGTTTTTGTGTGAGAAACGCGTTCATCTACACCTGATGCCATTTGTTGCACATTTTTGCAGGCAGATACAAGAGAAAATCAGGAGGACTTCTCCTGAAGTTTTGAATTGTGCAGCTGCCCGTCAGCTTTTTGCAATAGATCACACCGAAGCAAAGCACAGCAAACCAAGGGGTCCTTTTACTAAAGTGCACTGAAAAATGGCCTGTGATAGTGTAGGCACGGGTTTTGGGCGCGTGCAGAATCATTTTTCAGCGAACCTGTAAAAAAAGGATTTTTAAAAATATTTTTGCCAAAAATGGACGTGCAGCAAAATGAAAACTGCCGCGTGTCCATTTTCGGTTCAAAACTTTACCGCCAGCCAATGACCTAGTGGTAAATTCTCACACGGTAACTGGGTGGTAATGACCTACGTGCGCCCAACGCCCCTTGGCGCGCGCAGTGGCGTAGCAAGGAGGGCTGCCACCCGGGGCGGTTCGCTCTTGCACCCCCCCCCCGGGTGCAGCACGATGACACCCCCCCTCGGCTCATCAACACCCCCCCAACCCAGTGCCTACCCTCCTCAGCTCCCTCCAACTACCTCCTGTACCCTACCTTTAAAGAAATTTCAGAAGCCGTGGAGAGGCGAGACGCAGCGCCTCACGCCTGCATGGAAAAAAAGCGTGGATCGTCATCGGGCTTTCCCTCACGCTGTCTGTCCCGCCCTTGCGGAAATAAGACGTTGCATCAGCGGAGGGCGGGACAGACAGCGTGAGGGAAGGCCCGATGACGATCCACGCCTCGCCTCTCCACGGCTTCCGAAATTTCTTTAAAGGTAGGGTGCGGGAGCTGGTTGGAGCCGGAGGGAGCTGAGGAGGGTAGGCACTGGTCGGGGGGGGGTGTCATCGTGCTGCACCCGGGGGGGAGCTGGCAGGGAGCACCCCTCCCCCCGAGCTGACACCCAGGGTGGACCGCCCCTCCCCCCCTTGCTATGCCACTGGGCGCGCGTCCAATATGCACAGCAGAAAATAAGCATATCGAACGCGTGCCAAAAATGAAATTACTGCAAGAGCCACGTGGTAATCATGCGGTAATTCTATTTTGGCGCGTGTTGGCCGTGCTTGGACGCTTACGCAGCTTAGTGAAAGGGCCCCTAACTCACATGGAAACTGTTCATTAGCTAAGCACTCAGACTTTGCAGTTTTGTGTTTCTCAGCTCTGTTCCCTTTCTTTCCCAGTGGCGTACCGAGGGCGGGTGCACGCGACAGGAGGGGTGCAGGGAGCAGCCATGTGGCTGTCGGCTCCGATGGTTCCCTGCTTCCTCTGCTGTTACTTCCTGATCCGGGGAAGAGGGAGCAGGGGACCAGTGGAGCTGACAGCTGCCCAGCTGCTCCCAGCATGCAGAAAGAATGCACCGGGGGGGGGGGGGCTTGGAGGTGATGCGCCATGGGGGACGCTGTACTGGGGGGGGGGTGTCGTGCTGCACCTAGGGGAAACGGACGACGCAGCACCCAGGGAGGGGGGTGCGCAGTGCCGATCTGCCCCTGGTGGCAGCCGACCAAGGAACGCCACTGTTCTTTCCTTCAATATCCAGCTCTTTTCTTTGGTATACGATGAAGCATTGGTTAACTCGGTATCACTGCCAGTCAGGCATGCGTGCAAACGTGGTATCATTTGCAAACTCTCTTCCCTGGTAGATTCAAGAACCTTTACAGATAGTTCAGGAGAAGACAGGCAAAATAGTGGCCTCCCCACTTCCTCTTCTGAAGCTCTACATGGCTGAAGTACTGCTGTAGCCCCCCTGTACTCCTCAAGCCAAAGTGAATAGAATTTGTGTGCTGCTTTCAGGGTTGCTGAAACTGCTTTCCATACCCTCCAGCATACTAAGCTATGACGAATGACCTTGGTCACACTGCAGTGGTCCTGTGGTCTGCTTATCACAGTGCCGCCTACAACGAGTTTCCTGAGGAAATGTACACAGACGCAATAGATTTGAATATTTGTTTCTTGTACGTGTCTGCTACCCGGCAGGCTTGGTGCACTTTCATTGTACATTATCCTTCACTGTAGGCCCGTGGTATAGCTATGTGGGGCCACGGGGGCCTGGGCCCCTGTAGATTTGGCCCTGGACCCCCTGCTGACGACCCTCTCGACCCCCCTCCCGCCGCCAACCCGTCGTCGACAACCTTTGCTGGCGGGGGATCCCAGCCCCCCCAGCTGAGGTCCTCTTCTTCCGGCGCAAAGCTTCATTCTGTTTCTCAGTCTGACGTCACGTCAGACGTACGTGCAGGATGTCAGACTCAGAAACAGAACGAAGCCTTGCACCGGAAGAAGAGGACCTCGGCTGGAAGGGGTTGGGGTCCTCCGCCAGCAAAGGTAGGCAACGGCGGGTTGGTGGTGGGAGGGGGGGTCGAGAGGGTCGGCGGCGGGGGGGGGTCAAAGTTGTTGTTGGTGGTGGTGGCAGCGGCGCCGGGGGGGAGGCTG
Organism: Microcaecilia unicolor; assembly: GCF_901765095.1. Taxonomy (NCBI): domain Eukaryota; kingdom Metazoa; phylum Chordata; class Amphibia; order Gymnophiona; family Siphonopidae; genus Microcaecilia; species Microcaecilia unicolor. The sequence goes on from NW_021963241.1 coordinate 49,166, forward strand.
AAATTCGCCCCCTCGCCTCGGGCTCTGAACCCCCTTCCCGCCAAAGTCTGGCTATGCCCCTGCTGTAGACCTTCTGTATTTTCTCCACAGCCTCTTGCGCAGTGCGTCCGAACATTTCTGAGACCTCTCCTGAGCTCTGCTGAAACAGCTACAGCCTTAGCTGTGCACACAGCCAGCATGAGGAGGACGAAAATTACATTTCTGGCTTTCTGGAAAGGTTCGCTGCAGCAGCTACAGGTATTGTTAAATAATAAAGGTTTTTTCTTAAGCTCTGGCTTTACTTACTGCCGAAGCCCCACAATAAAATATCATTCCTCTCCACGGTTTGCTGTGTGCTGAGTAGGACAGATTTGTATTTGAAAACAGCACCTTCTGCACTAATGGGAGATTGGTGGTTTCTACAGATCCAGTTCTTAAAAGTGCTGACATAGCTGCATGCTGAGCCCAGAAAGCTTAAGAACATCTTTGGGGGGAGGGGGGGGGATATTATAATTTACATACAGTGGGGAAAGAACAAGCTGTCCACCAGCTAGCTGTGTTCCACGCTCTATGACTAAGTTATCTTGGCTTTTGCCTGTTTTCTATTTACTGTTTGCTAATCTTTCCTGCTGGAGGAGTAGCCTAGTGGTTAGTGCAGCCGACTTTGCTCCTGGGGAACTGGGTTCGATTCCCACTGCAGCTCCTTGTGACTCTGGGCAAGTCACTTAACCCTCCATTGCCCCTGGTACAAAATGAGTACCTGAATATATGTAAACCGTAAACCGCTTTGAATGTAGTTGTAAAAACCTCAGAAAGGTGGTATATCAAGTCCCATTTCCCTTTCTGTATTTGAAGATTCTAGATGGAATGTTGCTATTCCACTAGCAACATTCCACGTGAAGCCTGCCCTTGCAGATCAGCAACGCAGGCGTCTGACGGTCGTCAGACTCACAGAAACAGAAGCCTGTGCGGCAAGGGCAGGCTTCTACATGGAATGTTGCTAGTGGAGGAGTAGCCTAGTGGTTAGTGCAGTGGACTTTGCTCCTGGGGAACTGAGTTCAATTCCCACTTCAGGCACAGGCAGCTCCTTGTGACTCTGGGCAAGTCACTTAACTCTCCATTGCCCCCAGGTACAAAATAAGAACCTGAATATTTTATTTTTGTTACATTTGTACCCCATGCTTTCCCACTCATGGCAGGCTCAATGAGGCTTACATGGGGCAATGGAGGGTTAAGTGACTTGCCCAGAGTCACAAGGAGCTGCCTGTGCCTGAGGTGGGACTTGAACTCAGTTCCTCAGGACCAAAGTCCACTACCTTAACCACTCCTCCACTTTGAACACAGTTGCAAAAACCTCAGAAAGGCAGTATATCACTTCCCATTTCCCTTTCCCTTCCTATGGGGAAGACAAAAGCCAACATCCTGCTCTATCCAGATCAGTTCTCACAGTCTCAGCCTGGTACACTGATGTCATGGATATCCTTTTGATTTTCTACCAGAGCTCCCAGCCTTGAGTGGGGATGGTGATGCTCTGTTGGAGCAGGGAATTTGCTTCCTCTTCTGGAACTGGAGGTTTCCTTGAGTTGAGCCCTACCCAATGGACTCTCCTTGCCTACTGCCTATGGTACAGGAGTATGCAGAGCAGCTACTCTCTGAGGCCTAGCTAGTAAGGACTTGTGGAACACCAGACCCAGGAAGAACATAACCTGAGGAGAATAAGGAGGCATTTACAGTCTCATTCTATAATAGGTCACCATATTCATGAGTGTTAGGCAGGGGCGTAGCCAGAAAACAGATTTTGAGTGGGCCTAGGCAAGAACTGGGTGGGCACCAAGCGTTCTCCCCCCCCCCCCCCCCCCCCCCCCCCCCCACAGACAAAAAAAATATCTTAGCTGGTGGAAAAACGCTTTTTCCACCTTGGCAGTCTGCAGCAGGCATGCGCTGAAAACTGAGCATGTGCAGGTGCCGGTATCGTGCAAAGTAGCGTTTTCGTTACCATCAGGGGGAAGTCTTCAGCTGGTGGAGTTTGGGATCCCTACCAGCTACCACTAAATGTGTGCTACTGTGGGTGGGCCTGAGCCCTAAGTGGGTGGGCCCTGGCCCACCCAAGCCCACCTGTGGCTATGCCACTGGTGTTAGGTACCAAAATGCACGCTTAACCAGCACTTATGTGTGTGACTGTTACAGTTACGTCTGTAAGTCGTAGTCGGGCGCTAACCAGTTGTCTGTAACTTTAGCGTGCAACTTGCTTAGCGTGTGGAGGGTGGGACTGCGGCGCCGGGCCCCCCTTGGAGGCCCAGGGAATTGTGTCCCCCCTGCCCCCCCTCTCAGTGGCCCTTTTGCCAGCTAGCCCCCCACACTCTGGAACTCACTCCCCGAGGGGCTATGTCTAACTGAAGACTACTTGTACTTCAGGAAACAGGTGACAGCCTGACTCTTCTCCCAAGTCTTTAATACATATGGCGACTGACTATCTACTCACTCCACAACTGGACTGGCAGTTCCTCATACCTTTATGCGGGTCTTTCCCATGCAATAAAGCCCATTTCTAACAAGGCTATTAAAATTCAAGCTTTTTCTATTATATCCTTTTCTGGCCATGCATTAAAGTTAGCAGCGTGCGGCCATGTAACCAAATGACCACGGGAACGCTTAACTCCTCTTTAGGAGGCGCTAAGGGCTTCCGTATTACGGGATCGTTAACCAATTAATGCAGTGGGAATGTCAGCACATTAGCTTATTAGACATCCAACCATTCTCTGCCCCTGACACGCTCACTCTCACTAGATATGTTGTCTGGTGATTTAGAATTGCAATGTACAAATCTAGCAGTAGTGTAGCCAGAGTTTGACTGGGTGGGCACAGCCTCGCATTTCGTCTCCACCCGCTACCACCCCCCTGCCCCGCCCCGCCTGCCGTCGCCGCATTTCCTCTCCATCCACCCGCCGCTGCCGCATTTCCTCTCCACCCGCTACCCCCCCCCCCCCCCCCGCAACATCCCCCTGCACATGGTCAGTTCTGGTCATTTTTACTGACCTGAAGCGCCGTTCTCCCTCCAGCACCGGCGATTCCCATAGCCAGCCTTCTGCCAGCGCGCGTCGTCGGGGCCTCTTCTCAGGCACGTCCCGCCTACTCTGCAACTTCCTGTTTTCCACAAAGGTGAGACGCAGGAAGTTGCAGAGTAGGCGGGACGCGCCTGAGAAGAGGCCCCGATGGCGCGTGCTGGCAGAAGGCTGGCTATGGGAATCGCCGGTGCTGGAGGGAGAACGGCGCTTCAGGTCAGTAAAAGTGAACAGACCACGTGGACGGGGAGAGCGGGCAGAAGAGGCTGGGCGGGCCTGGAGCAAAAGTGGCTGGGCCTGTGCCCGTCCAGGCCCACCCGTGGTTACGCCCCTGAAATCTAGTATGTGTATAAGTTTTCTATATAAAAAAAAAGTTTTTATTTTGATTATAGATGTTTCAAGTTGCGTAGGAGTAAATGCTTTTTTTAGTTGCAATTTTTAACATATGGTTGTTTTTAGTTCTGTTATGTTTTTATTTCTCAACTATTTTTATTATTTGATACGTTTTTATTAGAGTATTAAAATTACCCCTGATGCAGCCAATTTGCCGAAACGTGGTCACCAAGTTTCCGTTCGGACTGATTGAGTGTACTGGACTTTTTTCATGTCTGCTTTGTGGGCCAATGATCAGAAGCAAACGCAGGCGCTAGAGTCTGTTAGAGCCATACTAGCACCTGCGTTTGCTACCGACCCATGATCGGAGCCCCGAGTGCATGAAACAACATGTTTGCGGGCTCTGAACGCAATTAGCATGCAAATGCATGGAAAACAGGGCTCAGCGCAAATAGCACGCAAATGCATGCTAAATGTATTCCACCTCAATGATCAGCGAGCAGCACACCACTCATTGGAGCGCTGTGCACGGCAAACCCTATGCCAGCATGGAGTTGGCGTTAGGGTTTGCAGACCATTGGGGAGGAATGGTGAGCCTTGTCCAGCATGCATTTGCATGCTAGCAGACCCCCCCCTCATTCCTCCCAATGCAGCAGCCCCCCCCCCCTGCAGGAACCCTAACCCAAACCCCCCCCCCCCCCAGCGACACCTGGATCTCCAGTCCCCCACGACCTTCCCCCCCCCCCCCCCCCCACACAAGTTCATTCCATGTGGCTGAGTTGACTTTCTTCAGTCGGGAAATTTGAACCAAAGATATCAAAATGCAACGGAACAGTTAACCGGGGCACTAGGATCACGGAGACATATTGCAATCAACGTAGACTTTACAAGCACAGTAAAACCTAAACAGCTAATGTGCTGAAAATACCCCTTGAAAAGAAAATCACCGGTTATTAAGTAAATACAGGTATATCAGTTCTCGTGTATGAAGTGCCCCCGTACGTGTGGGAAAGTCAATAACAAAATAATGCTTTAAAGGCAAAACAAAACGCCACAGCTGAGTTTTCAAGCATTCCCGGTATTTCCTCCGCTGAGGTAAAGTCACTATAAAACAGCATAAGTAGGAAAGATCTGCAGCACGTCTTGAGTGATCAGGCTGCGATTCATAGGAGAACTTTATTTCATGTTTCAAACAGCTCCTACGTCTGCCTGACTAGAATATATCTCAGTTGAATTTCCGGAGGGAATTCATCTGAAGGACTCCCCTCCCCTCCCCCCCCCTCCATAGCCATAAGAAATGCAGCAACTGGGAACATTAGATCTGACTCACAGCAGGTGGGGGAGTGGGATTAAGAGGCGCAGGAGAAAGATACCGATTCTTTTATCAGCTTTTGCATATTATTTATTCTTGGGTTTTTTTCTGCCCGTTCTCCATCTGCATTTTTTTTCTTTCTTCATCTCTCAGTTCTTCCTTTTCTGTTTGTTTACAATTTTTACTCAGGAGTCTTTTTACAAAGGCGCGCTGAAAAAGGGCCCGCGGTAGTGTAGGCGTGGGTTTTGGGCGTGCGCAGAAATTATTTTTCAGCGCACCTACGGCCGAGGCGGTGGCCGTAGCTGGAAGGTTGTTAGGTGTGACCAGCAGAAGAAAGGGGGTGTTGATGCCCCTGTATAAGTTGTTGGTGAGGCCCCACCTGGAGTATTGTGTTCAGTTCTGGAGGCCGTATCTTGTTAAGGATGTAAAAAGAATTGAAGCGGTGCAAAGAAAAGCTACGAGAATGGTATGGGATTTGCGTTACAAGACGTATGAGGAGAGACTTGCGGACCTGAACATGTATACCCTGGAGGAAAGGAGAAACAGGGGTGATATGATACAGACGTTCAAATATTTGAAAGGTATTAGTCAGCAAACGAACCTTTTCCGGAGATGGGAAGATGGTAGAATGAGAGGACATGAAATGAGATTGAAGGGGGGGCAGACTCAAGAAAATGTTAGGAAGTATTTTTTCACGGAGAGAGTAGTGGATGCTTGGAATGCTCTCCCCCGGGAGGTGGTGGAAATGAAAACGGTAACGGAATTCAAACATGCGTGGGATAAGCATAAAGGAATCCTGTGCAGAAGGAATGGATCCTCAGGAGCTTAGTCAAGATCGGGAGGCAGGGCTGGTGATTGGGAGGCGGGGATAGTGCTGGGCAGACTTGTACGGTCTGTGCCAGAGCCGGTGGTGGGAGGCGGGGCTGGTGGTTGGGAGGCAGGGATAGTGCTGGACAGACTTGTACGGTCTGTGCCAGAGCCGGTGGTGGGAGGCAGGGATAGTGCTGGGCAGACTTATATGGTCTGTGCCCTGAAAAACACAGGTACAAATCAAAGTAGGCTATACACAAAATTAGCACATATGAGTTATCTTGTTGGGCAGACTGGATGGACCGTGCAGGTCTTTTTCTGCCGTCATCTACTATGTTACTATGTTACCTACAAAAAATACCTTCTCCCCCCCCCCCCCCCGAAAATGGACGTGCAGCAAAATCAAAATTGCCGCGCATACATTTTGGGTCTGAGACCTTACCGCCAGCCATAGACCTAACGGGGGGCCAAGGAGGCCTGGGTCCCCTCAAACTGGCTCCGGGGCTCCAAGTTTGGCTGGCAGGGGTCCCCAACCCCCACTAGCTAAGGCATCTGTCCCGCACTGGGCTTCGACGGGAGGAGGGGCCAGAGCCCAAGGTGGGGGGCACATTTTGGCCCACCTCCCTGCTGCCGTCCTCCCACCACCACCTCTGCCCCCCCCCCCCCGCCGCTGCCACCTCTGCCTCCCCACCGCCACCGCTCACCCCGCCACTACTTCTGCCTCTCTGCTGCCACCGCTCCCGCTCCTCCCCTGCCACCAGAGTCACCGCTGGAAGGTACCTTCACTGAATCATTTTTCCTCGCGCTGCTCTTACATTGCCTGGCGCCCTGTCCTGCTTTCAGCGCCATGCATTAAAACGAGCGTGCACGGGACAGGGCGCCAGCAATGTTAAGACCAGCGCGGAACATATGCCTTAGCTGATGGGGATTGGGGAACCCTGCCAGCCAAACTGGGGGCCCCGGAGTCAGTTTGAGGGACCCAGGCCCCCTGGCTCCCCGTAGCCCCCCCCCCCCCCCCCCCCCCCCCCCCCCCCGTAGCTACGCCACTGGTTCCAAGGCCTCATAGATCCTTTTCAACAAAGAGTCAGGGCTAGTCACATGGGATGGTTGAGGCTTGGCAGGGGCTTTAGTTTATTTTTAGTACTTTCAGCTTTGGAGCAAGACTGGGGGTAGAATGTCATAGGTTCACGGGTGATTAGTGAGTGGCGTTGGGGTGGGGGAACTCATTAATTCTGGGACCAGTAGCCCTTGTAAGGATCTGCTGCCCTGCTGCAACATAACGGAAACCACTTTTTAAAAAAATGTCTCACAAGTTGCTGTGCCCATGCAAAACTGAGCTCTGAGGTTTACATGAGCTAGGAAATCATTTGCATCCCGTGACAAAAACTCACGAAATGGTTGTGAAGCCGCAACATTTTCCATGGCTTAGTACATCAGCTTGTTTATGCTTTGAATGAAAGAATCCTTTCTCGCCTTCACCAAGTTATACCCCCCCCCCCCCCTAAATACTCAATCCCAGCAGAAAGGTCCAAAGCAATGTATGGTCAAAACTTGACCGATACAGTCATTGGAAATTACAATATAAAACCAAAATAAACATAATTGCAATAAAAGTAATAAATTCTAAAATTATGCAATTAAAAATTTGTTAAAGTGTTTTTAGGTTTTTACTAAAAGATATATGCTTTCATTCTTCTTTGATGGTCGTAGGTAAATTGTTCCAGATAGAGGCATAGCCAAACTTCGACAGGGGGGGGGAAGCCCAAGGTGGGGGGGGGTACATTTTGGCCTGCCTCCCTGCTGCCATCCCCCCAACACCTCTGCCCCCCCCATCGCTTTCCTCACTGCTTCTGCCTCCCTGCCTCTGCCGCTCCCGCTCCCGCTCCTCCCCTGCCGCCGCAGCCGGAAGGTACCTTGGCTAAAGCGTTTGTCCTGCACGAGCATGCTCAGTTTCATTAAAACGAGCATGCGTGGCGCTGAAAAACAGGACAGTGTGCCAGCAATGTAGGAGCAGCGCGGAAAAACGCTTTAGCCAAGGTACCATCCAGCGGTGGCTGCGGCAGCAGGGGAGGAGCAGGAGCAGCGGTAACAAGGATGCAGAAGCGGCGGTGGGGGAAGCAGTGGCAGTGGGGAGGCAGATGCGGCAGCAGGGGGGAGCAGAGGTGGCGGTGGGAGGGCAGCAGCAGGGAGGCAGGCCAAAATGTGCCCCCCCCCCCCACCTTGGGCTCTGGCCCCTCTCCCATTGAAGTCTGGCTACACCCTTGCCTGGAACCCCTCACCCCCTTCCCAAGCACTCCTAAGCTATATCTTACTCCAAAAGTATGCTCTCCAGTAGAGGGTAGGAGCAACCCTCCAAAAGAAATGTCACTGTTTACATGACCGATTTTTATTATGGTATCTACCGATAAAAGGTCTGCATTATAAATTGTTATTTAATTCTTTATTTTCATATCAAGCAGCATATGTCTGGAGCAATTTACCTATGACCATCAAAGAACAAAAGTATATATCTTTTCGTAAAAATTTTAAAGCCCTTCAACAAATTTTTTATTATAAAATTTTAGAATTTATCACTTGGCGTTACAAGACGTATGAGGAGAGACTTGCGGACCTGAACACGTATACCCTGGAGGAAAGGAGAAACAGGGATGATATGATATAGACGTTCAAATATTTGAAAGGTATTAGTCCGCAAACAAACCTTTTCCGGAGACGGGAAGGCGGTAGAACTAGAGGACATGAAATGAGATTGAAGGGGGGCAGACTCAAGAAAAATGCCAGGAAGTATTTTTCACGGAGAGAGTGGTGGATACTTGGAATGCCCTCCCGCGGGAGGGGTGGAGATGAAAACGGTAACGGAATTCAAACATACATGGGATAAACATAAAAGAATCCTGTTCAGAAGGAATGGATCCTCAGAAGCTTAGCGGAGATTGGGTGGCAGAGCTGGTGGTGGAAGGTGGGGCTAGTGGTTGGGAGGCGGGGCCAGTGCTGGGCAGACTTCTACGGTCTGTGCCCTGGAAATGGCAGATACAAATCAAGGTCAGGTATACACAAAAAGTAGCACATATGAGTTTATCTTGTTGGGCAGACTGGATGGACCATGCAGGTCTTTTTCTGCCGTCATCTACTATGTTACCACGTTACTTGCAATTATGTTTCTTTTGGTTTTATATTGTAATTTCCATTGACTGTATCGGTTAAGTTTTGACCATAAATTGCTTTGGACCTTTCTGCTGGGATTGAGCATTTAGGGGGATTTTTATTAAGTGGCGGTAAGCCCATGGGCTTGTCGCTCACTAAACCGGAAGTTCCCATCCCCAGAGTGTGCCATTTCCAGTGCTAGAAAAATCTTTTTTATTTTTGTACATTACCCAGTGGTTACCACTGCCCGGTTACTTCTGGGTTAGCATGGAAGCCCTTACTGCTACCTCAATGGGTGGTGGTAAGTGCTCCCCCCAACTGAAATGGCCATGTGGCAAGTGCTTCACTTGCCGCATGGCCATTTCTTGAAAAAAACATCCTTTTACCCGCACCAGGAAAAGGAGGCCTCAGTGCACGTTAAAGGCATGTAGTTTTTATTTATTTATTTATTTATTTATAACATTTGTATCCCACATTTTCCCACCTATTTGCAGGCTCAATGTGGCTTACATAATTCCGTTAGTGGTGATTACCAGTTCCGGATAGGAGAAATGCATAGTTGAGGTAGAGGGACAGATAGCTAGAGGTGACAGGTTAAACTTCATTCATGACAAAAATAGCTTGAACAATTGGGATCATTAAACTTGAAATCAAGATAATTAGCAAAAGCAGTTGAGATATAGAGAATACATGTTGTACAGTTGCGTTTTGTTAATTTGCGTTTAGGATGAGTTGTTATTGTATGCTTTCTTAAATAAATAAGTTTTCAATAGTTTACGGAAGGTCACTGTGGATTTTGGTAATTCATTCCAAATTTGTGTATATATGTAGGAAAAGCTGGATGCATATGTTAATTTATATTTCAGTCCCATACAGTTTGGGTAGTGGAGATTCAAGAATGTACGTGATGAGCTGGTAAGAGTTCCTGGTTGGTAGGTCAATAAGGTCTGACATATATCCTGGACAGGGGCGTATCTGAAAGTCGGCGGTAGCGGGAGCCGAAGCCAGAGTGAGGGGGCACGTTATAGCCCCCCCCCAGCCGCCGCCGCCATTTCCGACCCCCCCCCCTGCCGCCGTGGGTACCTTTGCTGGTGGGGGACCCCAACCCCCACCAGCCGAGGTCCGCTTCCTCCTGCCGCTGCGAGGTTTTTTAAGTTCTTCATCGGGATTCGTCCTCCGTCACTCTGTGCTGCTGTTCAAAGAAGCTGCTAGCTGAATGCAGTTTCGGACTGAGTCTGACGTCGCTGCTGCACGTTGTACGTGCAGGACGTCAGACTCATGTAGAACGTGCAGCAGCGACGTCAGACTCAGTCCGAAACTGCATTCAGCTAGCAGCTTCTTTGAACAGCAGCACAGAGTGACGGAGGACGAATCCCGATGAAGAACTTAAAAAACCTCGCAGCGGCAGGAGGAAGCGGACCTCGGCTGGTGGGGGTTGGGGTCCCCCACCAGCAAAGGTACCCACGGCGGCAGTAGGGGGGTCCAGGGCGAAATCTGCGGGGGCCCAGGCCCCCGTGGCCCCACGCAGATACGCCCCTGATCTTGGAGCCTCGCCGTGTATGATCTTATGAACCAGGGTGCATACCTTAAAAGCAATACGTTCTTTTAAAGGGAACCAGTGTAGTTTTTCTCATAAGGGACTGGCACTTTCATATTTCATTTTGTCAAATATGAGTCTTGCTGCCGTGTTCTCAGCAGTTTGAAGTTTTTTGATCATTTGATCTTTGCACCCAGCATAAATGGCATTGCAGTAGTCTAGCTGGCATAATACCAATGATTGCACCAGTCTGCAGAATGCTTCTCTTGGGAAGAAAGGCTTAATTCTTTTGAGTTTCCTAGGTGGTAAGCTGATAAGGGCATCCATATATGCTGGAGCTTCACTGTAGAGAATTTCATGCACCAGGATGCAAACTTTAAAAGTTATCCGGTCCTTGATAGGAAGCCAATGTTTAGTTTCTCACGCAGTGGTCTTGAACTTTCAAACCTCGATTTACCATTGATCAGTCTAGCAGCTGTATTCTGGGCGGTTTGTAGTTTTTTTATGAAGCAGTGCTTTGCACCCTGCGCAAATTCCATTGCAGTAATCAAGGTGGCTTAAGACTAACGATTGAGCTAAATTGCGGAATACATCTCTTGGGAAAAATGGTTTAATATGTTTCAGTTTCCAAAGTGAGAATACTTTTTTTTAGTAGCGGAGTTTGTTGGCTGCTCCAGCGTTAAGTTTCTATTAACAATTACACCTAGTAGAGTCTCTGAGATTGGTAGGGAAAGTTCAGGAGTGATTAAGGCGGTTGGTTTGAACTTGTTATAGAGAGAGAAGAGTTTAAGGCAATGACGTTTCTCAGTGTTGAGTTTTAGTTTACATGAGTTAGCCCAAGCAAGCACGGTGTGCAGACCAAGTCTGATTTCTTTGCCTATTTCGCATTCTAAAGGGATACAGATGGTGATGTCATCTGCGTAAATAAACAGGTGGAGTCCAACTTTGGAAAGAGCCTTGGCCAGAGGAGTTTTTACCTTTTCCAATGTGAAATTCTCTTCAAGTACTTTATTGGGGGTAGAGAAATGGTATAACTTGGTGAAGGCAAGAAAGGATTCTTTCATTCAAAGCATAAACAAGCTGATGTACTAAGTAAGCCATGGAAAATGTTGCAGCTTTGCAACCATTTCGTGAGTTTTTGTCACACGATGCAAATAATTTCCTAGCTCATGTAAATCTCTTAGCTCAGTTTTGCATGGGCACAGCAAAGTGTGAGACTTTTTTTTTTTTTTTTAAATAGTGGTTTCCTTTATGTGGCAGTAGCGGCACCTGGTCAAAAGAAACCAGACAAAAAAGCTTCAAACAAAAAAAGTTCCCGACATAAAAGTCCCTGACAAAATAGATTCCCGAGAGAAGGGCCTGATGGTACGAATTTGAAGGGTACAAAGAAGTGGAGAAGCCATAAATTACTGAGAAAGTCCACAGCTTGTCACTTGAAAGTCCTGGCACCTAGTGAGAATCATAAATCTGCTTGAAAACATAATCCAGCTTGATTAAGAGTCTATTTTGTCTTGGGTTGTTGTGGGGGTTTTTTTGGGAGGGTTTTTTTGTCATGGTCTGTTTTGGTTTTAGTCTGTTTTGTTGGGGGTTTTTTTTTTTGTATGGTCTATTATGTCGGGGTGCCGGTAGCAGCAGATCCTTACAAGGGCTACTGGTCCCAGAATTAATAAGCTCCCTCCACCCCCACTCAACCAACTAATCACCAGTGAACCCATGACATTCTACCCCCAGCCTTGCTCCAAAGCTGAAAGTATTAAAAAAAACTAAATCCCCTGCTAAGCCTCAACCATCCCATGAGACTAGCCTTGACTCTTTGTTGAAAAGGATATATGAGGCCCTGGAACCAGTGGCATAGCTACGGGGGGCCATGGGGGCCTGGGTCCCCTCAAACTGGCTCCAGGGCCCCCAATTTGGCTAGTGGGGTCCCCAACCCCCACCAGCTAAGGCATTTGTCCCGCGCTGGTCTTACATTGCTGGCGCCCTGTCCTGTTTTTCAGCGCTGTATACGTTCGTTTTAATGAAACGGAGCATTGACCTGAAGGCAGGACAGGGCGCCAGGCAATTTAAGAGCAGCCCGGAGAAAAATGCTTTAGCCAAGGTACCTTCCAGCAGCGGGGGAGGAGCGGGACCAGCAGCAGCAGGAAGGCAGAAGCGGCGGCGGTGAGGCGCGGTGGCGGTGTTGAGGCAGAGGTGGCAGCAGGGGGGCAGAGGTGGCGGTAGGAGGGCGGCAGCAGGGAGGCAGGCCAAAATATGCCCCCTCCACCTTGGGCTCCGCCCCCCCCTCCCATCAAAGTCTGGCTACACCCCTGCCTGGAACCCCTCACCCCTTTCCCAAGCACCCCTAAGCCATATCTCACCCCAAAAGTATGCTGTCCAGTAGAGGGTCATAGCAACCCTCCAAAAGAAATGTTGCTGTTTACATGACCGATTTTTATTATGGTATCCACCGATAAAAGGTCTGCATTATAAATTATTATTTAATTCTTTATTTTCATATCAGGAGGCATATGCCTCCTACTCCATGGCTTTTTAATTTTCTCAGGAGTCTTCTCATGAAGGTATCTTCGTCGAAAGCTTTCTGAAAATCTAGATACACTACATCAATTGGTTCGATGCAGTCCCCTCAGAGTTCCTGAAGCTCTCTCTTGTCCCACTGATCAAGTTAACTTTTTACCTTAGTGGGGTGGGGGCCCTGGATGAGAGGGAAGCCTCGATGTTGCCCGTCAGTGGAAGTCGCATGATTGGCGGCCCCACCCACGGGATTGTGTGTGAGTCTGGAGGTTGTCAGTCTGATGTGAATGAGAAGAAAGTTGGACTGAAACACTTGGTGAGAAATTTGATAGATAAGTGGGTGAAGTAGATGGGGGGGGGGGGGGCTCAGTGCTTAGGATCATTTGAAACTGAATTTCTGGGGAAACTTTTGAGAATGTGTGAAAGTGAAGAGCTACTGGATTTAAGACTAATGTACTTTAAAAGGATTGTTGGGTAACGTTGAGGGACTTCTGTGTGAATTTGGGTGAAACTCAGTGAGAGGCAGTTTATTTGTTGATCTCCTGTAAGTGGAAAAGAAACATCTTAATTACATCCAAAGTTGATATTAATAAGCACTGGTTTTAAAAACAATTTTAATTTCTAAGCTGAATTCATGATACGTTGAAACCTTCTGGTCAGTGTGCTGCAGCGGCTAAGAAAGCAAATAGAATGTTAGGTATTATTAGAAAAGGAATGGAAAACAGAAATGAGGATGTTCTAATGCCTTTCTATCGCTCCATGATGCGACCGCACTTTGAATATTGTGTTCAATTTTGGTCACCGCATCTCAGAAAATATATAGTGGAATTAGAAAAGGTGCAGAGAAGGGCAACGAAAATGATAAAGGGGATGGGACGACTTCCCTATGAGGAAAGGCTAAAGAGGCTAGGGCTCTACAACTTGGAGAAAAGTTGGCTGAGGGGAGATATCATAGAGGTCTATAAAATAATGAGTGGAGGGGAAAGGGTAGATGTGAAGCGTCTGTTTATTCTTTCCAAAAACACTAGGACTAGGGGGCATTCAATGAAGCTACAAAGTAGTACATTTAAAACAAATTGGAGACATTTTTTCTTCAGTCAACGTGTAATTAAACTCTGGAATTCGTTGCCAGTGAATGTAGTAAAGGTGGTTAGCTTAGCAGGGTTTAAAAAAAGGTTTGGACACTTCCTAAAGGAAAAGTCCATACACCATTATTGAAATGGACTTGGGGAAAAATCCACTGCTTATTTTTGGGATAAGCAGCATAAAATGTTTTGTACTTTTTGGGGATCTTGCCAGGTATTTGTGACCTGGATTGGACACTGTTGGAAACAGGATGCTGGGCATGATGGATCTTCGGTCTGTCCCAGTATGGCAATACTTATGTGCTTGTGTACTTATAAGGTGGAAGTTCTGTTTTGTCAGTGACTTTATTGTCACAAGAACCGCTAGAGATTGTGCCTGCCTCTTTAGTAGTTTAAAGAGACCAATAAGTGTCAGGTGAGCCAAATACAGTATATTAGGTATCCAGCGCAGGGTCAGGAACATTCTGAAATGTAGGATGCACACACATTAATCGATAAGGAGGCAGTTTTATTTTCCTGTTGGGGATCTTCCCAGGTATTTGTGACCTGGATTGGCCACTGTTGGAAACAGGATGCTGGGCTTGATGAACCTTTGGTCTGTTCCAGTATGGCAACACTTATGTACTTATGTAATAGGTAGTAGGTGCCACAAATGTGCTAGCTGACAGTGTATATAAGTGAAAACATTCAAGCATTACTATGACCGTCTGACAGGGTGGGAGGGTGGGTAGGAGGTATGCATGGGGACTTACCAAGGATCTGGGGTTCCTAGCCCATTATAAACCATAAAGCTGTATGTCTCTGTTGATCACCCTCCCCTCACCTATCCACACCCATCCTGTTAGAATATCAATGATATGGTTTGATGTCCCCATGCATACCTCCTACCCACCCCCATCCTCTCACCCTGTCAGACTGTCATAGTAATGCTTGAATGTTTTCACTTATATACACTGTCAGCTAGCACATTTGCTTATTTCCGATCTGACGAAGAAGGGCAACCTTCGAAAGCTAATCAAGAAATGTATTAAGTTATGTCCAATAAAAAAGGTATCATCTTATTTTCTTTTCCATGTTTTATTTTGTTTGATTTCTATTGATATACATCCAAAGAATCTCTGCTACTAAGAGTGTGACTAGAGAGAGAGAGAGAGAGACTCATAGACCAAGTTTAGATTTCCTGGTGCAACACATTACAAGAAATTTAAAAGCTGTAGTTGAAGAAAGAAACATACATAGCTGTATTTACTTATATGATTTTGAAATCGATAACAATGAATCAGGATCTTGTGAAACCAGAGGTAATTGAAGGGTGAACTGCTAGGTTGGCAATAAGCAGAATCCTAATGTAAAAATTCGGCTGAAATTATTCAAAGAAAAAAAAAGGGATATCAAACGAAGCTTGAGTTGATAAGAATTGTATGCTGTTCTGAAGAAATTTGGGCAATGTTTCCACAGTTAATGGAATTATAATTAAACTTCTGATGTTTCCTTTCCCCAAATATTTATATTTTAAATAATAAAAAGTTCAAAATGGACTGTAACAGCTTTTATCTGTACAAACCAAAATAAATAAACATAATCGAACAGACTATCTTTCCTCCTTGTTCCTTCAAGAGAAATGGACGAGGTTCTTCTTTATAGGGACGTGTCCCCCACTTCTGAGCACCTTACCCCAAGGTAGTGCTCAACCCTGTGGAGGAGTGGCCTAGTGGTTAGGGTGGTGGACTTTGGTCCTGAGGAACTGAGTTCGATTCCCACTTCAGGCACAGGCAGCTCCTTGTGACTCTGGGCAAGTCACTTAACCCTCCATTGCCCCATGTAAGCCGCATTGAGCCTGCCATGAGTGGGAAAGCGCGGGGTACAAATGTAACAAAAATAAAATACTATTGGAGATTCTACATGGAATGTTGCTATTCCACTAGCAACATTCCATGTAGAAGGCTGTGCAGGACGTCAGACTCACAGAAGCAGGAGCCTGCGCGGCCACATTGGTGATCTGCAAGGGCCGACTTCTACATGGAATGTTGCTAGTGGAATAGCAACATTCCATGTAGAATCTCAAATAGTAGCAACAGTGGAGGAGTGGCCTAGTGGTTAGGGTGGTGGACCTTGGTCCTGAGGAACTGAGTTTGATTCCCACTTCAGGCACAGGCAGCTCCTTGTAACTCTGGGCAAGTCACTTAACCCTCCATTGCCCCATGTAAGCCGCATTGAGCCTGCCATGAGTGGGAAAGTGCAGGGTACAAATGTAACAACAAAAAAAGTATGAACAATATCTCCTTATTGCCTAGCTGGTATAGCACAGGGTAAGGTCAGCTCATGGGTATGAGGACCCCAGGAAAGGTGTGTACTTTCATTCAACAACAACATTCTTTTATTTTATGTATTTTACTATGTTAAATCAATTAAAACTCACTAAAACTGTAAACAAAACCAAATGAAAACCAACCCTACCCACAGTATAAGAAAACAAAAACCCTGTGCATGCCAAAATCTTGCAAGTGGTGTTAGGAGCTATCAGAAGCAAGCGAACAGAAGCCACAGCCAGATATAATAACACTTATGAAATTTCTCTGCACTGCCGCTTTTCTGTAAGCATACAATGCAGCCACTCCAGAATAAATGTGCTCGATGACACTGGTTTATCTAAGCGATAATCGCCATAGCAATGAACCCTGCTGCCAAATAATTGCTTGCAATTGCAGTTTGATATTTTTGAGCTGAAGGTCGGAGAGTCTGGTGAGGTCACAGGCAACTGCCACGGTAGAACCTGCTACTGCACAGGACCAAATCATCTTGGTGGTTCGGTGGTTCGGTGGGCTACTGAAATCAGATTATGTCAGCTGCATCTCTCCTCTGATTAACTGAATAAAACATTCCATTTTCTAATCCAAAGGTTCTTAAACTTATAGGCACGGATAAGATATCCTGATGGTGGGGGACAGGCAGCATGCGGAGCATGACTTCTGGAATTCAAGAAAAATAAAACGAAACCAAGTTTGATAGTATAGCAAAGCCATTAGATGTCACTGTGAACAGATCTGAATGGATGGATTTTACAGTTTAACCCTTTGCTGCCACTGTCCCTCGGCAACAGGTATAAGCCAACGGTACACAGAACAACGATTAAGAAAATGATACAGTTCAGGCAGTAAGTTTCACAGTAAAATTTACAACAAACAAAATGAAATACATATCTGAATCACAAAGAGGTTAAGTGATAAGGGTTTGGCAGCACTGGGGTATGGTGTAGGGAACGCCTGTAGAGCATGCCTCAAGGAATTATTTCCAATCCTTCTGTGTCTGTGTGTCCATAACTGGGAGAGCAGAGAAGATGGGAAATGTAGTTTCAAAGAAGCAATTCCTTAACTGCTGTTTTTTTTTTTACTCTTTCAAAGTTTCTGTGTAGCACAAACTGGAATGAAATGCTTCTCCCATAGTAATGAATTTAAAGTCATTTGGGGAGGGGGGGAGATTATTTCTGGAACCTGTCTAATCTGGCCCATTTTGAACTTGATGTATCTTTTCACTAGATTTCCCCCATGCCTAATTTGATGTCGTTTCATAGTTAAGCTCCGAAACTCATTGCCAGAGGATGTGGTTATAGTAGGGTTTAAAAAAGGTTTGGGCAAGTTCCTGAAGGGAAAGCACATAGTCTGCTACTGACAGAGACATGGGGGAAGCTTCTGCTTGCCCTACATAGTAACAATAAGTAACATAGTAGATGACGGCAGAGAAAGACCTGCACGGTCCATCCAGTCTGCCCAACAAGATAAACTCATACGTGCTACTTTTTGTGTACACCTGACCAGGGGCGTATCTGGACTCTGGTGGTAGGGGGGCCAGAGCCAGAGGGAGGGGGCACATTTTAGCCCCCCCCCTACCTACCCCCCCACCATTGCCAGACCCCCCTGCCACCAACGACTCTCTCCACCCCCCTCCCGCCGCCAACCCTCCCCCGCTGCTTACCTTTGCTGGCGGGGGACCCCAAACCCCGCCAGCCGAGGTCCGCTTCCACCTGCTGCTGCCTTTAAAAATATTTCTTCAGCTGGTGGGACCCCAACCCCCGCCAGCCGACCTGAGGTCTTTAAAGTTCTTCTTCGTCCTCCGTGGCCATGCTGCTGTTGAAAGCTGTTGAATCCAGTTTGGAGTCTGACGTCGCAGCACGTTGTACTTGCAGGACGCTCCCCCACTGAGAGGGGGTCATTTACAATGCAGCGGTAAGCCTATAATGGAACTACCAACAACCCAACGTGGCTGCTGGTGGTTGTTCCAGCTGGAGCACGCACTATTTTTTTCATAGCGTGGCGCTAACCTGGTGGTAATCAGGCATTACCATGCACTGCCCGGTTACCTCTGGGTTACTGTGGGAGCCCTTACCGCCACCTCATTGGAAAGGAAAAGCAGACACAAGGAATGTAATGTTCCAATTAGTAGACCAAAAATATATAAATGTGGGAATGTAACTATCGTATATATATTGTCCCAAACATTTGTATTACAGCAGGAGAGTGAACTACAAAATCTAATCAATAGTACATTATATTTTTATAAAAGTTTTTTTAATGGGGATCATCAGATCTTAATGCAGCTCACACCATAGGAACATCTCGTTCTTTCTTCATATAGAGGAAAATGGTTGCGTCACAAATCGTCATTAGATCACCCTTGGTTTTTTTTTAAGCATATATTTTATGCAGTGTATCGTAATTATTCACAAAAAAAACGTGCAATGTAGCACAGCACTTCTCTTTATAAGACAGCAACGGTGCTTAATAGCAGGAGAACCTCCACCGACGTGGCCAGGTTTCGCAAAAACTTCCTCAGGGAAGACGTTCTCTAGAAAAAAATAAGAGCATCTCAAATAGATTATAACAACCAGCATTGATACTCTTGTTATAAAGTTTATCTATCAAAACAATTTCCAGTTTCACTCAACATAACATAAGTCTCATATACTCCTGCATAGATACAAAATGGTGGCAGATAGCAGATGGCAGAAACCCAAGTATTAGCAACAGTGGCGTACCAAAGGGGGGGCGGGGGCGGTCCGCCCCGGGTGCACGCCGCTGGGGGGGTGCCGCGCGCCTGTTGGCCGAGTCCACTTGTTCCCTCCCTGCTGCTCCCTCTGAGCGGAATAGGTTACTTCCTGTTCCAGGGTAGAGAGAGCAGCAGGGAACGAGCGGACTTGGAGCCGACAGGCGCGCAGCACCCCCCTCCCCCCAGCAGGTAAAAATGCACCCAGGGGAGGTCGTGCTGTACCCAGGGGGGTGAAATTTTGCCAGGGGGGGTGCAATTTCGCCGGGGGGGGGGCGCGCTGCTCCCGGGGGGGGGGGGTGCATCGGCGATCCACCCTGGGTGTCAGCCAGCCTAGGAACGCCACTGATTAGCAACATTACAGAATCCCAAAGAGTAGCCAGATTTGTTTGTTACACTTGCAAGGAGGGCCATACACTGTATATGCATGAAATTGATTTGCATACACTGCCTGCATTATATGCAAATCTCTTTTATGCATATTCATTGTGGATATCCTGAAAACCTGACTGGCAAGGGGGTACTCCAGGATCAACCTGGGAAAACACTGCACTAGGGTCACAGGACTCCTAATGAAGACTTGACAGCTGAAACGCTGCCTGTGTTGGGTCCACCTATAAACTGCATGCGTCTTTATAAGACATATGTGCTTTCATTTGGGATTGTGAATGTGCCAATAAAATCTTTGTTTTTATCCTATCCTGAACATTTAGTTTGCTTTGCTTTTTCTTCCTGTGGGAGTTTTAGGGTCTTTCCTCCTTTTGTTTTAGTATTCTAAACATTTACAAACAAGCCAGTTCATAGAATTGCCTTTAAATTCCAAGATTCTTGTAAATGTTCCAAACCTATTTACTGGACTTGTGGTACATAAATATTTTGAAATAAATACATAACCAATGGGACATTTTAAGGGAAATCTAAACAAAAATTGGGCACCTAGAACTAAAGTCTTTTGGCATAACATGAAAAATGGTTTCCATCTTTCATTGCCCACATCCCTACTGATGGCCATTTTTTATTTATTTATTTTATAGCATTTGTATCCCACATTTTCCCACCTATTTGTGGGCTCAGTGTGGCTTACAATACATTGTGAATGATGGAAATACAATGTGTTACAGTACAATTATGGGTTACATTATGAGGGGTTATGGGAAGACAAAGTCAAGTCAAAACAACATTTGGAGCGTAGAAACTATGGAATGTTACAATGGGGAAAAGATAGGGCGATAGAACAATAGCACAAAAACCTAAAGGTATAGCAATTTTATATGTGGGTGGAGTATTCGGGGTAAGAGAATTTAGAAGAAAGTGTATTGATGCATTTCTGTTAGTGTGTATGGACTTCATGTGTTTTGATCCTTGCAATAAATTTTCTCAAAGAGGTAAGTCTTTAATCGTTTGCGGAAGTCGGTTAGTTCGTAGATCGTTTTCAGGTTGTGTGGTAGTGTGTTCCAGAGTTGCGTGCTCATATAAGAGAAGGTTGATGCATGCGGTACTTTGTATTTTATGCCTTTGCAGTTAGGGAAGTGGAGATTGAGGAAAGTTCGGGATGATCTTTTAGCGTTTCTGGGTGGTAGGTCTATTAAATCAGACATGTATGCAGGGGCTTCACCGTGGATGACTTTGTGGACTAAGGTGCATACTTTAAAGGTGATACGTTCCTTGAGTGGGAGCCAGTGCAGCTTCTCACATAAGGGTTTTGCGCTTTCGTATTTTGGTTTTCCGAAGATGAGTCTGGCTGCTGTATTCTGGGCTGTTTGAAGTTTCCTCAGTATTTGTTCTTTGCAGCCTGCGTATAATGAGTTACAGTAGTCCAGATGACTGAGTACGAGTGATTGCACTAGGCTGCGGAAGACGGATCTCGGAAAGAATGGTCTTATTCTTTTCAGTTTCCACATGGAGTAGAACATCTTTTTGGTTGTGTTGTTTGCGTGAGTCTCAAGTGTTAGGTGGCGGTCGATTGTGACTCCTAGGATTTTTAAAGTTTCGGAGATTGGCAGTTGTAGTTTAGGTGTGTTAATAGCGGTAAATTTATTCGTGTTGTATTGGGAGGTAAGTATGAGGCATTGAGTTTTTTCTGCATTCAGTTTCAATCGGAATGCATCTGCCCAGGTATTCATGATGTGTAGACTCTGGTTGATTTCGTTGGAGATTTCGTTAATGTCTTGTTTGAAAGGAATATATATCGTTACATCATCTGCGTATATGTAAGGGTGAAGGTTATGATTTGATAGAAGTTTTGCCAAGGAAATCATCATTAGGTTGAAAATAGTTGGTGAGAGGGGGGATCCCTGCGGTACTCCACATTCAGGTGTCCATGCAGCAGACGTAGTTGAATTTGATGTGACTTGATATGAGCGCAGGGTTAGGAATCCCTTGAACCAGTTTAGGACATTGCCTCCGATGCCAAAATATTCAAGTATGTGTAATAGAATTCTGTGGTCAACCATGTCAAAGGCACTTGACATGTCAAATTGTAGGAGGAGTATGTTGGTGTCTGTAGCAATCATTTGTTTGAATTTGGTCATAAGGGTGATTAGTACTGTTTCTGTGCTGTGAGTTGACCGGAATCCTGATTGGGCATCATGCAGTATTGAGAACTTGTTGAGGTAATTTGTGAGTTGTTTGGTTACCATCCCTTCGGTTATTTTGGTTATTAGTGGAATAGATGCTACTGGTCTGTAGTTAGTTATTTCGCTTGCGTTTTTCTTTGTGTCTTTGGGTATTGGGGTAAGTAAAAGTTTTCCTTTTTCCTTTGGGAAAAGTCCGTTTAGTAGCATGAAATTCACGTGGTTCGTTAGGTCTATTATGAATTGTTGAGGAGCTGATTTCATGAGGTTGTTTGGGCAGATATCTAGTTTGCAATGGGATTGGCGAATCTTTTGAGTGTTTTAGAGATGAGGTCCTCTGACAGTAGTTCGAATTCGGTCCAGATCCTGTCTGCTGGGTATATTCCGTCTTCTGGGTCTAGACAGTTTAGGAGTGTGGCATATTCAGTAGGGCTGGTGGGTATTTTAAGTCGTATTTGTATAATTTTTTCCTTGAAGTATTTTGCAAGGTCTTCGACCCCTGGTGTATCTTTCCTATTGTTTGTAACTGGTGTGGTGTCTAGCAATTTATTTACAAGGTAGAAGAGTTTGTGTGTGTCTTTATAATTTGGTCCAATTATTGTTTTGTAGTGTAGTCTTTTAGTCTGTTTTATGGTATATTTGTATTTCCTCCGAAGTGATTTCCAGGTATTTAGTGTGTGTTCATCTTTCTTTTTGTTCCATGCGCGTTCTAGCTTTCTGACTTGTATTTTGAGTTTTTTCAGCTCTTCGGTGAACCATGGATTTGATTTTTTCCTACATGATGTTCTGGTTTGGATTGGGGCAATTGTGTCCAATGTTGTTTTGCATATGTCATCCCATTCTTAGAGGAATTGGATGGTGTCTGTATTTGTTGACGTTCATTTTGGTAGACCTGTTGCCAGAATGTTGTGGGGTCTATTTTTCCTCTCGTGGTGTATGTTGTTTGTTCATGTTTGTTGATTGCGTTTTTGTGTATTTTTCACCAGTGGAGGGAGACATATGCTTTATGGTGGTCTGTCCACAGTACGGGTGTCCATCTTTTGTCTGTAAGTTGGAGAGTTGAGTCTGAGTCGAATTTGTGTGTGATGATGTCTAATGTGTGTCCCTTAACGTGCGTTGGTTGAGTATTAGGTGCGTCTAAATCCCAGAGTTTTAAGAATTCTTTGCATTCTTGTGTGCCTGTTGAGGTGTCGTCTTCGAGGTGTAAGTTGATATCTCCTATTATGAGGATGTTTGAGGCAGAGACACATGTATTCGAGATGAAGTCCATGAGTTGCGTTTGGGAGTCTGTAGAATAGGATTGCGCTGAGGTGTCCTTGTAGGTTCGGATAAGTGATTTTTGTCGAGGCGATTTCGAGTTGTGGTGAGGTGGATTCGCCAGTGGTTGTGATGGTGAACTCGGATTTATAAATTATGGCTATTCCGCCACCTCTTTTTCCATTTCATGTCCAGTGGGTGATTTTGTATTCTGGTGGACATGTCTCTATGATGGTGGGGTCTGTAGGGCTGTGGAACCATGTTTCCGTGATGAATAAAAGGTCTAGATTATCTGTGGTGAGCCAGTCTAGTATGTCTACTGAGTTGCTTACTGCTGATCTCGCGTTGATGTATCCTATTCGGATTGAGCGGTATGGTTCTGTAGGGAGGTTAGATGTGTTTATCTTTAATAGTTGTCTGTTTTCTCGGCGGTTGAATTTGTCGTTGTTATTGGGGTTTTTTTTTCTCTCTCTGTTGGTGGTTTTCGTATGCGGGGGGTTTTCCTTTAGGTTGGTTATTGTGTTTTTGGTCTGGTGAGTTGTTGTTAGGTTGTACATAGAGTTGGTGTGGTTGGGTTGTCATTGATGCTGGGGGTGGTCCATGCGTGGTAGATTATAGGAATGAGGTAGATTATTATCAGTAACAAGGCCAACAATGAGCACCTGAAATAGATGCTGGATGCAAAAGGAGCATAGGCGGTCGGTGGCCCAACTGTTTGGGGAGGCTAAAGGGGGCGGGGTTAGGGGTGAGGCCAGGGGTGGAGCTTAAATCCATATTTGTCTGATCACACAGAAAAAAAATAAAAATAAAAGTCACAATTAATACCTTTTATTAAATTTAGATATTAGATATGTATCATATGTCTACGAATAAAGTGGTTGCTCAAAGCATATACTAACCACAGTCGCTCAATTGGAAAACACTATGCACAACTTTGTGCAAAAACACACTCAGAACCTTACTGTACCATAAATATTACACTGGGTAGAACTTAATACACCAATATACCACCCATACAGAAAATGCAGACCGTCAACAATATGAAACAAGGGATCATAATATCACAATTCTCATGTACAGCCACAAAACACCCTAATTCATGTTTAATGTGGGATAAAATGCCATAAATAAGTAAATAAATATAAACTTTTAATGTTGAGCACCTGATTCTCGAAGTGGACATATTCCAAACACTATAATGAAAATAAAATTATCTTTTCTACCTTTGTTGTCTGGTGACTTTGTTTTTCTGATCATGCTGGCCCAGTATCCGATTCTGCTGCTATCTGTCCTCTTAACTCCATTTCCAGGGCTTCCTTTCCAGTTATTTCTTTACTTTCCGCCTTTCTTCTTCGTTTCTTGTCCTACATCTGTAAGTAAAAGTTGGGTCCTCCGCAGACTTGACTGTCCAGTGGATCCAGCTTCTGCCTATTTTCTCCATCCATGTGCAGTTTTTCTTCTCTTTTCCTTTTCCCTCATCTCATCTCCTTCCTCTCTCTTCCCTCCCCTCCCCTCTATGTCCTGCAATTTCTCCTCTCTCCCTGGGCCCAGTCCTCCCATCCATGTCCATCCGTGCTCCTCTCTCCCCTGCCCCCCTCCATTCACCCATATTCAGCAATTCCCCTCTTTCCCTGAGCCCTGCCATCCCATCCATGCTCCTCTCTCCCCTGCCCCCCTCCATTCATCCATATTCAGCAATTCCCCTCTTTCCCTGAGCCCTGCCTTCCCATTCATCTCACTCTCTCCCCTGCCCCAACTGCCCACCCTCTTCTCCCCCCAAGATCCCTTTACTTTTTTTTTTCTTTCAAATTTACCTCCAGTCCGGCAGCACAGCGACAGACAGCATCAGTGAAAGCGCTCCCAGTAAAAGCGCTTCTCTTCGCTCAGTGATCCGCCTTCTTCTGACGTCAGAAGAAGGTGGAGCACTGAGCGAAGAGAAGCGCTTTTACTGGGAGCGCTTTCACTGACGCTGTCTGTCGCTGCGCTGCCGGACTAGAGGTAAATTTAAAAAAAAAGGAAACAGATCTTGGGGGAAAGACGGCGGGCAGTTGGGACGAGCGTCGTCGTCGACATCAGGATCCGATCTTCGGCTGGGAAGGCTTAGCCTCCCCAAGCCTCCAATACCGGGCGCCTATGAAAAGGAGTGTTTGAGTGTTGAAGAGAAGGGTTGAAATCAGTCCATGATGGCTCATCACAACAACAGAACTGGGATATATTGGGAACTGAAGATGGAATAGCTGTTCTCTGATGGCCAAGCATTATCAGTGCCGCTCAACTGCTGAACACGCAGTCAACCCAGGGCTTAATTTGTAGGCAAGAAGGAAGTAGAACTGTGGAGCTATGGGAGGGGGTAGCCCAGTGGCAATATCAAAAGGAGAATAGGAGCTAGGTTAGAAAGACTGTTTCTGCTTTGCTCCAGGCTTATCCTCTCCCTTCGTTGTCCCTGCAGGCTTCTTGGAAGGGAACAACCCTGCTGCTCTGGAGTCTGAAAAGAAGTAGTAGACCATTACCCCATAAATTAAGCCCAAAGTCAACTACATTTAGATCCAGCAGCTGAACTGTAAGGAATATGGACGATGAACACATGGGAAAGAAAACGTCAACATGTAAATCATTCCAATCCATGAAGATGGCATCATATCACCCCATAGTTGCTACTGCAGTGAAGAGGTCTCATAAACTACTGGTCTACACTGAACTACAGGAGAATGAGTCTATTAGGTAAAATGTGAGTATATGCAGTCACGCTGGATTGGCTACTGCTATTAGCATGCAAGAAAACATTAAGGCCAAGACTGCAGAGGTTGATGTTGACCTATTGACCTTCAAGAAGTTGGGAACAGCCTCCTAGGGAACTAAGGAGATGCAAAGCCAGTGATGTACCTTATTCAATGTCTAGATTGCCTTAAAAAGCAAAATTTCAGTCTAGCCAAGGAAGATTTAATATTCCTCAATTGATTTCTAATACCTAACAACAGTTATGTGATTGGCCATACTATCCACTAGTTATATTGAGTATGTCAAAAATCTTTTTATGAAAATAAGATGGGGAGGGAGGGAAAAGCAAGATAGCTTATTTTTGAAAGATTATTATTCAACATATATTCTCATTCATTTGGTCATGGATTTGTCAAGAGTATTTATTTTTTAAAAATACATGAAGTAGTTTCTATAGGATCTTCACATGTCTTGGACTAGTCAGGGTAATCCAGGTTTGAAAAACTGTAGCTTCAACTGCTGCAGACCTCTATCAAGAGATGGAAATCCCCAGTGAGCAGATGCCGACTCACTTTGGGCTCAGGCTCATCCATAATTGCTACACCGTTGCGGTGGATGACAGGGATCCGCAAGCCCCACTAGCTGAAGACCACCTCGTCTGGTTGCCAGACCATCTCCCAAACTCATCAGTGGATGGCAGTGTCACTGGGCTGATGCTGACATTGGCTCCTTGAGTAGCAACCAACAGGTCAGGGTAAAGAAACCTCCACATGTATACCAACAGGCAAAGCCAAGGAGTAGGGGCGGAGCAAGAAATCTCGACAGCCAAAGGTTGATTGAAGTGACTTTATTAGCACCAAATATGTATGTGACCCGACACGGGACCATGTTTCAACGGTTCTGCCGTCTGCTCAGGGGTCAAATACTACATACAAAATAAAAAACAAAGTTACAAACAAGAAAACCTACAATTCATACAAAAATAGAAACATAAAAATGATAAATATAATAACCATAATAATAATGATAATTGTGATAATAAATAAATAATAGCAACAATAATATAAACATGTGATGAACAATATTAAAATGTGAAAAATTGAACATAGATGGCGAATAAGAATAACAAGAATCAATGTGAGAATGAAAAAGAGTTATAAAATTAGAAATTTACATGAATGGTTGCTGCACTGACATTGGCTGCTTGTGCATATGCTAAAAGTGAGCATTTGCAGGGGGTACGAGGTCAGCTTCATCCCAGTGCCACTGCCGCCGACTGCCGAGCTGGGGAAATGATCTGATTGAAGGATAACGAGGATTTCAGGTGGCGGAGTTTGGGGATCCTCACCAGTCACAGCAAAGGTGTGGCAATTTTGGGGATCCCTACAAGCTCGGGTATTAACAGGGCTTTTTTTGAGGGGGTACTTGGGGGTACTGAGTACCGGCACCTTTTTCATTGTCTGCTAAAATTGACCCATGGATTGCAAGTTTTAATGAAAGAGCTCAGGCTCTATACACCAATTCTGCCTTGTCATAGATTCTGTGACTGGTTGCAGGGGCCCTGGCTATTGTGGGGTGGGTCCTTCAGTGATCACCCCACCCCTGAAGGGTGGCCTAGCATTTTTTTTGTTGTTGTTACATTTGTACGCCGCGCTTTCCCACTCATGACAGCTCAATGTGCCTTATATGGGGCAATGGAGGGTTAAGTGACTTGCCCAGAGTCACAAGGAGCTGCCTGTGCCTGAAGTGGGAATCAAACTCAGTTCCTCAGTTCCCCAGGACCAAAGTCCACCATCCTAACCACTAGGCCACTCCTCCACTGTTGCTACTATTTGAGATTCTACATGGAATGTTGCTATTCCACTAGCAACATTCCATGTAGAAGTTGGCCCTTGCAGATCACCAATGTGGCCGCGCACATTGACGTACGTGCAGGACGTCAGACTCACAGAAACAGAAGCCTGCGCAGCCTTCTACATGGAATAGCAACATTCCATGTAGAATCTCCAATAGTAGCAACATTCCATGTAGAATCTCCAATAGTATCTATTTTATTTTTGTTACATTTGTACCCCGCGCTTTCCCACTCATGGCAGGCTCAATGCGGCTTACATGGGGCAATGAAGGGTTAAGTGACTTGCCCAGAGTCACAAGGAGCTGCCTGTGCCTGAAGTGGGAATCAAACTCAGTTCCTCAGTTCCCCAGGACCAAGGTCCACCACTCTAACCACTAGGCCACTCCTCCACTCTACAAGCATTTGAGTACCAGCACCTTTTTTGCTAGATAAAATGCACTGGGTATTAATATTTTAAGTTGGGGGAAGCCTGGATGGCGGTAAGGAGACAGAGAGCGAGGGAGAGTGGAAGCAGAGGAAAATGTTTGTACCCACCCACTTCCTGCTCAGGCCCACATAAAATTGGACATCTGGCTATGCCACTGATGGAAATAGACCCCTGGAATAGCATTACTGTGGCAAATGAGTATTTTCAAATTGTTAGCCGCGCGCTAATATTATGCTACCCAAGCTCCATTCTCTTTTTCTTATTTCCCACCTCTTTTCTGACTGGCCGCCAGGGGCGTAGCTAGACAGCAGATTTTGGGTGGGCCTAGACAAGAAGTGGGTGGGCACCAAGTGTTCTACCCCCCCCCCCCCCCCCCACCAACTTAAATATATATCTCAGCTGGCGGAAAAACACTGCTCTCCATCTTGGCAGCCTGCAGCAGGCATGCGCCAAAAATTGAGCATGCACAGGTGCCAGCTTAGGAAGCTCAGACTGCTGAAGTGGAGAGCAATGTTTTCAGCACCATCAGGGGAAGGTCTTCAACTGTACAGCTCTGCGTAACCCTAGTAGCGCTCTAGAAATGTTAAGTAGTAGTAGTAACTGGCAGAGCTTGGGATCCCCACCAACTACCACTAAATGAGTGCTGCTGTTAGGTGGGCCTAAGTGGGTGGGCCCCGGCCCACCTGTGGCTACGCCACTGCTCACCGCCAAGTTGGGTGAGCTGCTCTGCAAATGAAACCTGTTTGTGTTTCCTATGACTGCGGCAAAAAAACAAACTGTCCTTGAAGAGGTCAGTTTTCAAAAGAGGTTATGCAGGCCAATCAGTGGCGTTGCTATGGGGGGGGCATTGGGTGCAGTCTGCCCTGGGTGCACGCCGCTGAGGGGGTGCCGCACGTGCCTGTCCTTCGTTCTTTCCATGCTCCCAGTGCCCCGGAACAGGAACCTGTTCCGGGGCAGAGGGAGCATGGAACGAACGAAGGACAGGCACGCGCGGCACCCCCCCCTCCCCCCCCCCCAGCGGCATGCAACCCGGGGAGGTTCTTTCACGGGGGATGTCCTTTCGCTGGGGGGGGTGTCACGCTGCACCCGTGGGGTGGGACGCATCGGCGATCCGCCCCGGGTGTCAGCCCCCCTAGGAACGCCACTGAGGCCAACATGTGTTCACCTGTGTGAAAGGGACTTTTTAGTGTTGTGAAACAGTGCAGGTAAGTTACCTGTGTCGAAAAGGGGACATTCCAAGGGTGAGGTAGGAGGGAAAATAAAGATAAACATGGAGGTCAGGCATTTGGAGGGATATTTTCAATTTCCTCTCAAAACCTGCAGGGCTGGTATTTTGAAAGGGGATGCCCCATGGAGTTTTTCTCTGAAAATCCAGTAGGAGGAGCAAAGTACAGGAGGTGAAGTATGCATCAGAATGTCAAAATGAAATCTCTGTGTGAATTTTAGAGGGCCTGTCCTAACCATGACCCTGGTGCCATCCCCCTTTTCCTGTAGAAAACAGTGAACGCAAACTCACTTTCCCTATATATGGAGGTGGAATTTTGAGATAATGATTTTCAACAGGTTGTGTGCTAAATAAATCCTCAATATCAAGTCCCATTTCCCTTCCCTTCCCTATGCAAAGCCTCCTGAAACTTAACCCCCCTCCCCCCTTGATTTTCAAATCAAATCTCTGTGTATACTCTAACAGTGCACCACACAAAGAGCAGGTGCAAAGTTCCTGGAGGATATTAAAAGGAAAGTGTTATGAGGACATAACTGTGCAAGCTTTTGGGGGAATCTGAACATTACCCCAGCAAAGGCAATGAAAAAAAATAGAGATGGACAGCTGGAAAATATTTCTTTAGTGTCATTTCAGGGAATTTTCATTTTATTTAGATTATCTTGGCCATTTAGTCATTACAGGAACATATGGCCGTATTGCAAATTAGTGCATATTTACTGCTCATATGCAATAGTGCATCTACTGTCCAAATAGTGCTCCCTGTTGCACAATACTATGTCTACTGCTCAGTGTTCACTATTGCTCAATAGTGCATCTACTTCTCAAATAGTTTTCACTATTACACAATAGTGCATCTACTACTCAAATAGTGCTCCCTATTGCACAATAGTGTGTCTACTGCTCAGTGTTCCCTTTTGCTCAATAGTGCATCTACTGCTCAAATAGTTTTCACTATTGCACAATAGTGTGTCTACTGCTCAAATAGTTTTCCCTATAGCACAATAGTGCATCTACTGCTCAAATAGTGCTCCCTATTACACAATAGTGTGTTTATTGCTCAAATAGTTTTCCCTGTAGCACAATAGTACATTTACTGCTCAGTGTTCCCTATTGCTCAATAGTGCATCTACTCCTCAAATAGTGCTCCCTATTGCTCATTAGTGTATCTAGTGCTCAAGTAATGCTCCCTATTGCTTAGTAATACATCTACTGCTCAATGTTCCCTATTGCTCAATAGTGCATCTACTGCTCAAATAGTTTTTCCTATTGCATAATACTGCATCAATAGTGTTCCCTATTGCTCAATAGTGTGTCTACTGCTCAAATAGTGTTCCTTATTGCTCAATAGTACATCTACTGCTCAAATATGTTTCCCTATTGCACAATAGTGTGTATACTGTTCAGTGTTCCCTATTACTCAATAGTGTGTCTACTGCTCAAATGGTTTTCCCTATTGCACAATAATGCGTCTACTGCTCAAATAGTTTTCCCTATTGCACAATAGTGTGTATGCTGCTCAGTGTTCCCTATTACTCAATAATGTGTCTACTGCTCAAATGGTTTTCCCTATTGCACAATAATGTGTCTACTGCTCAAATTGTGTTCCCTATTGCTCAAATGGGTTCTCTAATATGCAACAGTACATTTACTGTTCAAATAGTGCTCCATATTGCTCAATAGTGTGTCTAAATAGTGTTCTGTATTGCACAATAGTGCATCTACTGCTCAAATAGTGTTCCCTATTGCAAATTAGTGCATCTACTGCTCAACCCAGTCCTCAGGGCACACCTGGCCAGTCCAGGTTTACAGGATATCCCCATTGAATTCAATGCAGCTATCCTGAAAACCCAGATTGGCTGAATGGGCCCCGAGAACTGGGTTGAAAACCCCTGGTTCAAATAGTGTTCCCTATTACTCAATAGTGTGTCTACTGCTCAAATGGTTTTCCCTATTGCACAATAATGCGTCTACTGCTCAAATAGTTTTCCCTATTGCACAATAGTGTGTATGCTGCTCAGTGTTCCCTATTGCTCAATAATGTGTCTACTGCTCAAATGGTTTTCCCTATTGCACAATAATGTGTCTACTGCTCAAATTGTGTTCCCTATTGCTCAAATGGGTTCTCTAATATGCAACAGTACATTTACTGTTCAAATAGTGCTCCATATTGCTCAATAGTGTGTCTAAATAGTGTTCCCTATTGCTCAAAAGTGCATCTACTGCTCAAATAGTTTTCCCTATTGCAGAGTAGTGCATCTGCTGCTCAACCCAGTCCTCAGGGCACACCTGGCCAGTCCAGGTTTACAGGATATCCCCATTGAATTCAATGCAGCTATCCTGAAAACCCAGATTGGCTGGATGGGCCCCGAGAACTGGGTTGAAAACCCCTGATTCAAATAGTGTTCCCTATTGCACAATAGTGTGTCTACTGCTCAGATAGTTTTCTCTATTACACAATAAAAATAGTGCTCCCTATTGCTCAACAGTGCATCTACTGTTTAAATAGTGTTCTCTATTGCACAATAGTGCATCTACTGCTCAAATAGTGCTCCCTATTGCAAGTTTGTGATCTACTGCTCAAATAGTGCTCCGTTACACAATAGTGCATCTACTGCTCAAATGGTGTTTCCTATTGCTCAATTGTGTGTCTACTGCTCAAATAGATTCTCTATTACACTATAGTGCATCTACTGCTCAAATAGTGCCCCCTATTGCTCAATAGTGTGTCTAAATAGTTTTCTCCATTGCACAATAGTGTATCTGCTACTCAAATAGTGCTCCCCGTTGCACAATAGTGCATCTACTGGTCAAATTGCGTTCCCTATTCCTCAATAGTGCATGAACTATGAATGAACTCCTCAGTGCCTCTCCACTCTCATCTCTCCCTACACTCCTCCCCGGGAACTCCGTTCACTGGGCAAATCTCTCTTCTCTGCACCCTTCTCATCCACCACTAACTCCAGACTCCGTTCCTTTTATCTTACTGCACCATATGCCTGGAATAGACTTCCTGAGCCGGTACCTCAAGCTCCATCTCTGGCCGTCTTCAAATCTAAGCTAAGAGCCCACCTTTTTGATGCTGCTTTTAACTCCTAACCCTTATTCACTTGTTCAGAACCCTTATTTTATCATCCTCACTTTAATATTCCCTTATCTCTTGTTTGTCCTGTTTGTCTGTCCTGATTAGATTGTAAGCTCTGTCGAGCAGGGACTGTCTCTTCATGTTCAAGTGTATAGCGCTGCGTATGTCTAGAAGCGCTAGAGAAATGATAAGTAGTGGTAGTAGTGTTTGGGATTCTGGAATCTTGCTACTCTTTGGGATTCCGGAATCTTGCTATTCTTTGGGATTCTGCACAGAATCTTGCTACTCTTTGTCCTTATCCCTTATTTGTCCTGTTTGTCTGTCCTAATTAGATTGTAAGCTTTGTCGAGCAGGGATTGTCTCTTTATGTTCAAGTGTACAGCGCTGCGTACGTCTAGTAGCGCTTTAGAAATGACAAGTAGTAGTAGTAGTGTTGTTTGGGATTCCAGAATTTTGCTACTGTTGGGATTCTGCGTGGAATCTTGCTACTCTTTGGGATTCCAGAATCTTGCAACACTTTGGATTCTCTGCGGAATCTTGCTACTCTTTGTCCTCATACCTTATTTGTCCTGTTTGTCTGTCCTAATTAGATTGTAAGCTGTGTCGAGCAGGGACTGTCTCTTCATGTTCAAGTGTACAGCGCTGCGTACGTCTAGTAGCGCTATAGAAATTATAAGTAGTAGTAATAGTGCGTCTACTGCTCAAATAATTTTCTTTATTACACAATAGTGCATCTATTTATTATTATTTTTTTTTTCAAATTTATATCCTGCTTTAAACCAAAGCAGGTTACAATCAAACATTCATAATTTAAAAACGTAAACAAATTACACCATAACGATCATTCTTACAACCATTCTCAACCAACTTGGATTCATCTCTCAAAAGAACTGCTTGAGTCCAGTCTGAAGTTGTCCTTCCAGGAAGGCTTTCATAAAACAATGAGTTTCAGGTATTAAACTGTTATCTATTTGCACTATAGTCTCAAATGTCCTGGAAGCTTATTCCACATAATAGACCCATCAATCGAAAAGGCATATGTACACATTTTTTGCAAAATGATATGTTGTGCTAACTGGACTACGTAGTTGTTTTTGTCATTTTAGAACGTAACGCTCAGCTGGGCTGATACACAGTCAAAGCGTTTGAAAAATACACAGGTACAGTAGCATAAATTTGCTGATGGATCAGAGATAATACCTTAAATATAACTCCGTAATTCACTGGCCATCAGTGCAGTTCTTTCAAAATTGGAGTGATGTGGGCAGACCTCTGAGCCCCCACGATCAAACATGCTGCTTCATTCTGGATGACCTGCAGGGCTTGGAATCTTGTGGCTGACATCCCTAAATACAGTGAATTGCAATAATCAATTCTCGTTAAAAACCAGGCTCTGCACAAGCGTCTGAAAAACCACAGCAGACACCGTCCCTTTCAACTTATTCAAAACACGAAGCTAAAAGGATGTAAAGATAACCTGATCAACTTGCTTCTGCATCATTTATTTATTTATTTGTAGCATTTGTATCCCACATTTTCCCACCAATTTGCGGGCTCAATGTGGCTTACATTTGCCGTAATGGCGATTGCCATTTCTGGGTAGCAGAGTTACAAATGTTATTGCGTTAAGGTGCTTACATACATGGTAGTAAACATGGAGCATAACATATATGGAATAGATCATGGTATATATATATATGTAACATGTGCATACATACATGATAAAGAAGAGAAAAGTTGTGGTAGTGCATGAAGGCTCTTGAGTAGTAGATTGGTTAGTAACATGCATTAGGTCATCGACTAAAGAGAGTCCCTATTCCGCATAAGGTTTAAGTGAATTGCTTAATCATTAATATCATAGAGGTTAGTCAGTCATGTGTTAAGAGTTCAGTTTTGTGTAGCTCGTATATAGTTTCGTTATTTAATATTAAGATGGATGCTTAAGGTATGCCTTCTTGAAAAGATCTGTTTTCAGTAGTCTTCGGAAGATGGTTAGATCTTGCGTTGTTTTTATGGCCTTCGGTAGTGCATTCCATAGCTGCGTGCAGACGTATGAGAAGCTGGTCGCGTATGTGGATTTATACTTTAGTCCTTTGCAGTTAGGAAAATGGAGATTAAGGAATGTGCGTGATGATCGTTTTGCATTCCTAATAGGTTCGAGTCTAGCATAAACCCTAAATTTTGAAAACAGGATTTCACTGTAAAGTTCACTCCTTGATATTTTAGAACTGTCGGTAATATAGTATTCAATGATCTACCAACATGTAAAATTTCAGTCTTGACCAGATTTAAGGACAATTTTATCCGAAAAGAATGTTAATTTTAGACTTAAATTCTGCATCTCTTTCTCAACAGGAAAGGTTATCAATAGAAATCAAACAAAATAAAACATGGAAAAGAAAATAAGATGGTACCTTTTTTATTGGACATAACTTAATACATTTCTTGATTAGCTTTTGAAGGTTGCCCTTCTTCGTCAGATCGGAAATAAGCAAATGTGCTAGCTGACAGTGTATATAAGTGAAAACATTCAAGCTAACACGGCTACCACACTCCTCAACAGGAAAGAAAATCTGTGGGGGGTTTTTTACTAAGCCATGGTTAAAACTGGACTGCGGTAGTGTGGGCGAGCGAGTGTTTGTAGTGCTTACTGGGCCATTTTTACTTCGGCTTGGAAAAAAGGCTTTTTTTCATTGGGGCAGTAAATGGCCGTGCGCTAGAATTAAAGGTAGCATGCGGCTATTTACTGCCTGAACTCTTACTGCCACCCATTGACCTTATGGTAAGGGCTTATGCGTTACACGTGTAATACTCATGCAATACGCACCAATGTGGCCATGTTGCCAATTACCACTGGGAACGCCCCCCCCCCCCCCCCCGCAACAAAGTCAAATCCTGTGAGACACCATGATTTATCAAAAATCTATTATAAACAAGAGTTTCGTATCTTAAAATCAAAAGATCTCCCTTTTTAAGTACAAATCAACCCACAGCAAGACTTGACCTCAAATTCCAAAATCATGGAGTGTTTTAACAAATGTATATGGTCAATCATATCAAAAACAGATACAATGTCTAGAGTAATTAAACAATGACACATATTTTGATCCCTTCCAATCCATAATTCATCTATCGTAGACAATAATAGAAACTCCACACTGTGATCTTTCCTGAATCCATGTTGATGTTCATCTAACAACTGATTTTTATCAATTGGTAGATGATTCTAACAGTTGCTTTAAAATCTCTTTTTCAATCACTTTTAACTAGGTAAAGTCATATCAGCCGATCATTTTTTTCAACAAAGGTTTCACAGACGATAACTTCAACAAGTCAGATAAATGTCTTTCCAACAAAGATTTATTCACTATTTTCATTGCAGGCAATGCCACCAAATCTGTTGGTGGGCGAAACAACCCTGAAGAATGAGGATCATAATGACCTCGAGTTGGAGAGAAGCTCTGTATTGTTATAATATCCTCTT
Organism: Microcaecilia unicolor; assembly: GCF_901765095.1. Taxonomy (NCBI): domain Eukaryota; kingdom Metazoa; phylum Chordata; class Amphibia; order Gymnophiona; family Siphonopidae; genus Microcaecilia; species Microcaecilia unicolor. The sequence continues at coordinate 84,600 of NW_021963241.1, forward strand.
CTCCCACCACCTGAAATTCAGATCAAACCTCTGACCACATATGAGAAGGGATCCCAATTTCCTGACTTTTGGCAATAGACAGATTTTCATCAACATATAATTTATTTTGCAATCACTTAATCCCTGATTACCTCATTATTATTCCCATTAATCAAAAAAATTACTGCCTGAAACAAATCTTTTGGCATTTTGTACTGTTCAAATAGTTTTCCCTATTGCACAGTAGTGCATCTATTGCTCAAATAGTGCTCCCTATTGTTCAGTGTCTACTACTCAACTAGTGTTCCCTATTGCACAATAGTGTGTCTACTGCTCAAATTGTGCTACCTGTTACACAGTAGTGTATTTAGTGCACAAGTGCTTTTCCCTATAGCACAATAGTGTATCTACTGGTCACGTGGAGGGACATAATCGAACAGGGCGCCCAGGATTTCATGAGGACATCCTCGCAGGACGGCCTCATAAAGGGGCGGGGCAACCCGTATTATCAAAAAAAGATGGATGTCCATCTTTCGTTTCGATAATACGGTCGGGGACGCCCAAATCATGAAATTTAGGTCGACCTTAGGTCGTTTTTGAGATGGTCGTCCTCAGTTTTCAGCGATAATGGAAACTGAGGACGCCCATCTCAAAAGCGACCAAACCCAGGCCATTTGGTCATGGGAGGAGCCAGCATTCGTAGTGCACTGGTCCCCCTCACATGCCAGGACACCAACCGGGCACCCTAGGGGGCACTGCAGTGTACTTCACAAATTGCTCCCAGGTGCATAGCTCCCTTACCTTGGGTGCTGAGCCCCCCAACCCCCCCCCCCCCCCCAGGTCCGCCTGCCTGAAATACACTGCACCCACTACAACTGCTCCAGGTACCTGCATACTGCTGCGATGGACCTGAGTATGGCATTTGAGGCTGGCAAAAAAAGTATTTTTTAACTTTTTTATGGTGGGAGGGGTTTAGTGACCACTGGGGGAGTAAGGGGAGGTGATCCCCGATTCCCTCCGGTGGTCATCTGGTCAGTTCGGGCACCTTTTTGATGCTTGGTCATGAAAAAAAAGGAACAAAGTCACCCAAGTGCTCGTCAGGGACGCCCTTCTTTTTTCCATTATCGGCCAAGGACGCCCATCTCTTAACCACACCCCCGTCCCGCCTTCGCTACACTGCCTACACGTTCCCGTGAACTTTGGTCATCCCCGCGACGGAAAGCAATTGAGGGCGCCCAAAATCGGCTTTCGATTATGCCGATCCGGGCGACCTTGCGAGAAGGACGCCCATCTCCCGATTTGTGTCGGAAGATGGCCGCCCTTCTCTTTCGCAAATTCACCTGATAGTGCTCCCTATCGCTCAATAGTGTTCCCTATTGCACATCTACTGCTCAAATTGTGCTGCCTATTATACAATAGTGTCTTTACTTACAAATTGTGTCCCCTTCATGAGGCTTGTGAAGTAGAGCATTTGAATTCATCCTTGTCTAAGAATCCTGAGACAGGTCGTGTAGCTGAAACACAATTTGTGTCCAGTGTTTGGATGTTTTTATTAAAGCTGTATTTATTTATCTGCTTCATCTAGTTTTTCTTTTGGTGCCACCTTGTTTTTTTGGTTTTTTTTTGCTTTTGTGCCTTGTGAGGGACCTTATTCTTCTGTTTCTTGTTGGTTAAAACTTGCTAAGCCCAGATTTTACCGCACCTTAGTAAAAGGGTCCCTTAAAGATGTATTCTACAGGGACTTGGGGGGGGGGCAGTAGGGCTGGGGATATTACAGTGGTAAAATGTGTTTACATGGAAGTGTTTGGGAGGTTGCAGTTGTTATTTTATATTGTTTGAATGTTGTCTTGCTATTTTTGAGGTATGCTCTGACTTAAAATATAGACCGCCCAGAACACTGCAGCTAGGCTTATATTTGGAAAAAAACGCGTTTTGACAGTGCCAAACCACTCCGAGAAAAATTGCACTGGCTTCCAATTAAGGAACGTATCATTTTCAAAATCTGCACGACAGTTCACAAAATCATCGATGGTGAAGCACCGGAGTACGTGATAGGCCTCATCGACCTGCCAACCAGAAACACCATAAAACCAGCACGATCATACCTAAACCTCCACTACCCAAGCATCAAAGGACTCAAATACAAATCCACTTACGCATCCAGCTTTTCCTACTTAAGCGCACAACTACAGAACGCACTACCAAAAGTAGTAAAAACTACGTTCGATCACCTAAATTTCCGGAAACTACTAAAGACAGACGTTCAGAAAAGCATACCCCACCGACCCAACATAAAAAACCTGGATACCTACGACACAACGTAACCAAAGACCGTAATGGACATACCCCAACTCTTCCTCTCCCTCTCTAGTTCCCCCAATTGCATTTACCATGCATGCAACCCACTCTAACACAATTTCACCTTGTATTGTTCATACCGGTATAACTCTGCTGCCCGTCTCGTTCTTCCACCAGGGTCGCTTTACTCATACTACCCATCTCCTCAGGTCGCTTCACTGGCTCCCTATCCGTTTTCGCATCCTGTTCAAACTTCTTCTACTAACCTATAAATGTACTCACTCTGCTGCTCCCCAGTATCTCTCCACACTCATCCTTCCCTACACCCCTTCCCGTGCACTCCGCTCCATGGATAAATCCTTCTTATCTGTTCCCTTCTCCACTACTGCCAACTCCAGACTTCGCGCCTTCTGTCTCGCTGCACCCTACGCCTGGAATAAACTTCCTGAGCCCCTACGTCTTGCCCCATCCTTGGCCACCTTTAAATCTAAACTGATAGCCCACCTCTTTAACATTGCTTTTGACTTGTAACCACTCGCCTCCACCTACCCTCCTCTCCTCTTTCCTCTACACATTAATTGATTTGCTTGCTTTATTTTTTGTCTATTAGATTGTAAGCTCTTTGAGCAGGGACTGTCTTTCTTCTTCTATGTTTGTGCAGCGTTGCGTACACTTTGTAGCGCTATAGAAATGCTAAATAGTAGTAGTAGTAGTAAGCCACATTCAGCCTGCAAAAAGGTGGGAAAATGTGAGATACAAATGTAACAAATAATAATAATAACAAAGCTCTTCCATAAATGAAAAAAAAAAAAGATATATTCTAACTCTGATGCCTGGAGTGAGCATTAACAGGAGTTTCTGCCACTATGCCTCATAAAAAGAAAATGGGAAAAACAAGCACGTCAAATGCCTGACACATATTTCTTAAGGCACTTGTGATCTTACCTAATGAAATGTGGCAAGCACAGCGACGTCCCTTTAAGTCCAGCTGTATGAAAAGCGTACATCAATACGCCCTACCTAGGTGAAATATCTCTGCCATCTCAACGGGTTCATTACTAATCACAGTTTCCCTGTCCTAAATACTATGCTACGACAAATGACCTGTAATGCAATAAATAGGGGGCCCAGATGGCTAATGGCAGGTATTGCACAGCCAGCACTTCCTGCAAAGAGCTGCAGCTATGAATTTCCCATTCGTTGGCATGCTGCGACAGCGTTCTCTCTTTCGACCTGTTATAATGGATTGCGTAGGGAAAGGTCACTGTGTGGTCTTGTTTAAGCCTTCATTGCATCTCAACAGCTAGAATAATACTCGCATCACTGTAATGATCAGCAATGACTACCTATAATGCACCGCCCCCTTTTCTTTTTTTTAGTTATTGATGTATTTATTTTGCAGCTGCATTCCCCTATTACACTTCATTTTCTATTCAAGCTAATACCGGTATCATTACTGCTCAGCGCTACGTTTCAGTGAGAGAGAACACACAAGCCGGTCGTCTAATGAAATATGAAATGAGCCCCTTGTTTTCAGAGCTGGTCGTTCGGGCTGGTAATGCAGGTGATGTGGACAAAAGCGTGCCAAACAGAAGCCACCCGGGCACACGAAAAGAAATTGCTTGACTTCATCGGGTGGAAAAAGAAAAATCAGCTTTCCAATCCAAGTTTAACTGAAAATGTGAATTGCGCCAAGTTGATCAGTACTTTAGCAAAATTAAAATGATTCTTTGAACAGTACCAGTGCCAAATTCATAAAACTCTAGCATTAGGCATGAGCAGAGTGTAATTAGGTCTAGCTTAATGGCCCAGAGGTAACTTACCATGCTCATATTATGGATGTGTGAACTTCTTTGTCTAACATAGAATTAATCTATTACAGGAAAGTGCAGCTTTTGCCTAAACATAATTTGACCGTTGAAGTGGTTTTTATTTCATCATAGCTTAACCACACCCCAAATAACAAGAGCAGGAGATATAACAGGGCAGTGATATTATTGTAGCTATTTTCAAGAATAGAAACACGATAACCTGCAACCATCAGCTTTACTGCACAGACAAATGATTTGGGGGGGGGGGGGGGTATTTCTTCACTCAGTGTGTCATTCAGTTCTGGAATTCATTGCCAGAGAATGTGATAAAGGCAGTTAGCTTAGCAGGGTTTAAAAAAAAGGTTTGGATAATTTCCTAAAAGAAAAATCCATAAGCCATTATTAAGATGGACTTGGAAAAATCCACTGCTTATTTCTAGGATACTGTCAAAATTGTGGTGGCGATACTTTACCAAGAATATAACCAGTATACAACCAATCAATGGTAAAGTTCAAATAGTGCCAGATGGTCACAAGATTAATTTGTTTTTGGGGAAGTCTCATACAGTCACTAGGCAACTCATTTATCTCCAATCTGGTAAGCCTGATCTCTGTGACAATTATAATCATAGACAGCCCCCAACCATCCGTAACTACTGAACAAAATTTTTTTTTCATTACTTTTTTTGTTGCTTGTTCTGTGATTAACGTGAACCTCTCCGTTTCCACTTCCACTTATTCTACTTTAGTGTAAGTGGAGTGGAGGAGTGGCCTAGTGGTTAGGGTGGTGGACTTTGGTCCTGAGGAACTGAGTTTGATTCCCACTTCAGGCACAGGCACTTCCTTGTGACTCTGGGCAAGTCACTTAACCCTCCATTGCCCCATGTAAGCCGCATTGAGCCTGCCATGAGTGGGAAAGCGCAGGGTACAAATGTAACAAAAATAAAATAGATACTATTGGAGATTCTACATGGAATGTTGCTACTATTGGAGATTCTACATGGAATGTTTCTATTCCACTAGCAACATTCCATGTAGAAGGCTGCGCAGGCTTCTGTTTCTGTGAGTCTGACGTCCTGCATGCATGTACGTGCAGGACGTCAGACTCGCAGAAGCCTGCGCGGCCACATTGGTGATCTGCAAGGGCCGACTTCTACATGGAAAAATAGCAATATTCCATGTAGAATCTCAAATAGCAGGAGGAGTGGCCTAGTGGTTACGGCGGTGGACTTTGGTCCTGAGGAACTGAGTTCGATTCCCACTTCAGGCACAGGCAGCTCCTTGTGACTCTGGGCAAGTCAGTTAACCCTCCATTGCCCCAGGTACAAATATAAGTACCTGTATACAATATGTAAGCCACATTGAGCCTGCCATGAGTGGGAAAGCGCGGGGTAGAAATGTAACAAAAATAAAATAGATACTATTGGAGATTCTACATGGAATGTTGCTACTATTGGAGATTCTACATGGAATGTTGCTATTCCACTAGCAACATTCCATGTAGAAGGCTGCACAGGCTTCTGTTTCTGTGAGTTTGACTTCCTGCACATACGTGCAGGATGTCAGATTCACAGAAGCAGAAGCCTGAGCAGCCACATTGGTGATCTGCAAGGGCCGACTTCTACATGGAATATTATTGCTAGTGGAATAGCAGCATTCCATGTAGAATCTCAAATAGTAGCAACAGTGGAGGAGTGGCCTAGTGGTTAGGGTGGTGGACTTTGGTCCTGAGGAACTGTGTTCGATTCCCACTTCAGGCACAGGCAGCTCCTTGTGACTCTGGGCAAGTCACTTAACCCTCCATTGCCCCATGTTAGCCGCATTGAGCCTGCCATGAGTGGGAAAGCGCAGGGTACGAATGTAACAAAAAAAAATCATGTGACCAATGTTATATCAACAAAAATGTTATCTTGAGTAATAGGAGAGAGACTGATTTTCCCTTGACAAAACACTGAAGCGAAACAGGCACCTGTCGGGACATTGATTACTCCTGGGCTTGCACACATTTATACAGATAAGTGTTATACATAAGTCATCTCCGCTACAATGAATGATAACATTTTTGTTGATATAACATTGGTCACATGATTCTTACACTAAAATAGAATAAGTGGAAGTGGAAACAGAGAGGTTCACGTTAATCAGCAGTTACGGATGGTTGGGGGCGTCTATGATTCTAATTGTCACAGCGATCAGGCTTACCAGATTGGAGATAAATGAGTTGCCCAGTGACTGTATGAGACTTCCCCAAAAACAAATTAATCTTGTGACCATCTGGCACTATTTGAGCTTTACCATTGATTGGTTGTATTTCTAGGATAAGCAGCACAAAATCTGGAATCTTAACAGGTTCTCGTGGCCTAGATTGGCCACTGTTAGAAACAGGATGCTTTCCAAAGTGCTCTGCTCAGACAGATGGTGACGGAACCCACGAGGGAGGGAGCGATGCTGGATCTGGTGCTCACAAATGGGGATAGTGTGTCAAATGTGCGAGTGTGTGCACATCTGGGAAACAGTGACCATCAAACGGTTTGGTTTGATATAACGGCTGAAGTGGAGGGCGGCCACTCTAAACTCAAAGTCCTGGATTTCAAGCGTGCTGACTTTAGTAAAATGGGGGAATACCTGAGGAAGGAGATGATGGGCTGGGAGGACGAACAGGAAGTGGAAGGGCAGTGGTCCAGGCTGAAAGAAGCAATAAATAGGGCCACAGACCTTTATGTAAGGAGAGTAAATAAAAGCAAGAGGAAAAGGAAACCGATATGGTTCTCCAAGCAAGTGGCTGAGAAAATAAAGGCTAAAGAGTTGGCGTTCCAGAAATATAGAAAATCTCAAGAAGAGGAACATGGGGAGGAATACCGGATGAAACTGAAAGAAGCCAAGAGAGAGGTACGTCTGGCGAAGGCGCAAGCGGAAGAACAAATGGCTAGAAATGTAAGGAGGGGCGACAAAAATTTCTTCAGGTATATTAGTGAAAGAAGAAGGACTAAAAAGGGGATTGTGAGACTAAAAGATACAGCGAACCGCTATGTAGATAATGATGAAGAAAAAGCCAATTTACTAAATAGCTACTTTTGTTTGGTTTTCACTGAAGAAAATCCTGGAGAAGGACCACGAGGGACTGGCAAAAGTACACCTGAGAATGAAATGGATATAGCACCGTTCACGGAAGAGAGTGTGTATCAACAACTTGGAAAGCTAAAGGTGGACAAAGCCATGGGACCGGATGGGATCCACCCCAGAATATTGAGGGAGCTCAGAGAGGTCCTGGCGGGTCCTCTTAAAGATTTGTTTAATAAATCCTTGGAGACGGGAGAGGTTCCGAGGGACTGGAGAACGGCGGAGGTGGTACCTCTTCACAAAAGTGGTGATAGGGAAGAAGCTGGAAACTACAGGCCGGTAAGCCTCACTTCGGTTATTGGAAAAGTAATGGAAGCCATGCTGAAGGAAAGGATAGTGAATTTCCTAGAAGCCAACAAGCTGCAAGATCCGAGACAACATGGTTTTACCAGAGGGAAATCGTGCCAAACGAATCTCATTGAATTCTTTGATTGGGTAACTGGAGAATTGAATCATAGACGTGCTATAGACGTAATCTACTTAGATTTTAGCAAAGCTTTTGACACGGTTCCTCACAGGAGGCTCTTAAATAAACTAGATGGGCTGAAGATAGCTCCCGAAGTGGTGAACTGGATTAGGAACTGGTTGACGGACAGACGACAGAGGGTGGTGGTAAATGGAGTTCGCTCGGAGGAGGGAAAGGTGAGTGCCTCAGGGATCGGTGCCGGGGCCGATTCTGTTCAATATATTTGTGAGTGACATTGCCGAAGGGTTAGAAGGTAAAGTTTGCCTATTTGCGGATGATACTAAGATTTGCAACAGAGTGGACGCCCGGGAGGGAGTGGAAAGCATGAAAAGGGATCTGAGGAAGCTAGAAGAATGGTCTGAGGTTTGGCAATTAAAATTCAATGCGAAGAAATGCAAAGTGATGCATTTAGGGAGTAGAAACCCACGAGAGACGTATGTGTTAGGCGGGGAGAGTCTGATAGGTACTGAGGGGGAGAGGGATCTTGGGGTGATAGTATCCGAGGATCTGAAGGCGACGAAACAGTGTGACAGGGCGGTGGCTGTAGCGAGAAGGTTGCTAGGCTGTATAGAGAGAGGTGTGATCAGCAGAAGAAAGGAAGTGTTGATGCCCCTGTACAAGTCGTTGGTAAGGCCCCACCTGGAGTATTGTGTTCAGTTTTGGAGGCCGTACCTTGTGAAGGATGTTAAAAAAATGGAAGCGGTGCAAAGAAAAGCTACGAGAATGGTATGGCATTTGCGTTCCAAGACTTATGACCAAAGACTTGCTGACCTGAACATGTATACCCTGGAGGAAAGGAGGAACAGGGGTGATATGATACAGACGTTCAAATACTTGAAAGGTATTAATCCGCAAAAAAATCTTTTCCGGAGATGGGAAGGCGGTAGAACGAGAGGACATGAAATGAGATTGAAGGGGGGCAGACTCAAAAAAGATGTCAGGAAGTATTTTTTCACGGAGAGGGTGGTGGATGCTTGGAATGCCCTCCCGCGGGAGGTGGTGGAGATGAAAACGGTAACGGAATTCAAACATGCGTGGGATATGCATAAAGGAATCCTGTGCAGCAGGAATGGATCCTCAGAAGCTTAGCTGAAATTGGGTGGCGGAGCAGGTGGGGGGAAGAGGGGTTGGTGGTTGGGAGGCTAGGATAGGGGAGGGCAGACTTATACGGTCTGTACCAGAGCCGGTGATGGGAGACGGGACTGGTGGTTGGTAGGCGGGAAAAACTACTGGGCAGACTTATACGGTCTGTGCCCTGAAAAAGACAGGTACAAATTCAAGATATGAGTTTATCTTGGGCAGACTAGATGGACCATGCAGGTCTTTTTCTGCCGTCATCTACTATGTTACTATGTTACTATGTTACTATGAGGGGGAGGTGGAATGCACCACCTGTAAAATACAAAAAATTTCAGCACCCCCAATCATTTTGAAAAGTTGGCTCCTATGCCACCTAGAATCTACTAAACATATGTCTTTCTTTTTGCTTTTACCTCATACCTGGAATAATCTGCCTTTATCAGTTCATAGCAACCCTCAGCTCAAAAGCTTTAAGTGTGACCTAAAGAGCTGGCTGTTTACGCAGGCTTATGGAGAAGCAGCGTGCTAGTTAATATCAGTTGAAACAGTCCTATTACCTATTCTTATATACATAGTAACATAGTAGATGACGGCAGAAAAAGACCTGCATGGTCCATCCAGTCTGCCCAACAAGATAAACTCATATGTGTATACCTTACCTTGATTTGTAACTGCCTTTTTCAGGGCACAGACCGTACAAGTCTGCCCAGCAGTATTTCCTGCCTCCCAACCACCAGTCCCGCCTCCCATCACCGGCTCTGGCACAGACCTTACAAGTCTACCCTCCACTATCCTCGCCTCCCAACCACCAACCTCTCTTCCCCCACCTGCTCCACAAGAGCTAAGCATAAGCGGAACTCACATGCACGCGTGTTGCTTATAAAATAGGATGATCTGCATGTATACTTAAAAATCATATTTCACACCTGCAATGTAAGCATAATTTCTGTCCCTTATGCTAGTATTTTGTCTTTAAGAAACGGACTTAAAATAGGTGCCAGAAAGCAGATTTACACTATCCCCCTTACTACTACTAATCATTTCTATAGCGCTACTAGATATTATGCAGAGCTGTACGCGTTATATGCCGGTAATTTCTCTGTCCCTTGACATGAATCGTTTGTTTACTCTTTCCAAAAATACTAGGACTAGGGGGCATGCGATGAAACTACAAAGCAGTAAATTTAAAACAAATCAAAGAAAATGTTTCTTCACTCAACGTGTAATTAAACTCTGGAATTCGTTGCCAGAGAATGTGGTAAAGGCGGTTAGCTTAGCAGGGTTTTAAAAAAGGTCTGGCCAGCTTCCTAAAGGAAAAGTCCGTAGACCATTATTAAAATGACTTGGGGAAAATCCACTGCTTATTTTGGGGATAAGCAGCATAAGATGTACTGAACGTTTTTGGGGATCGTGCAAGGTATTTGTGACTGCAGGAAACAAGACACTGGGCTTGATGGACCTTTGGTCTGTCCCAGTGTGGCAATACTTATGTACTTATGGCTCACAATCTAAGTTTTTCTACCTGGGGCAATGGAGGGTTAAGTGATTTGCCCAGGGACACAAGGAGCTGCAGTGGGAATTGAAAGCAGGTTGCCAGGTCAAAGCCCACTGCACTAACCATAGGCTACTCCTCCACTAATAAAATTACCCTTTTTATAACTGATTAATTATCATTGTACCAGCAATGGATGCATTCAGGGCTTCAGTGGGCTCAGAGAAGAAGTTCCGTTGCACCAATTGCTCCTCTCTGAGCCTGCTGAAGCTCTGATCACATCTGGCCAGCTGTATTCTTCATAGTTCACCAACCACTGGTGATTTAAATCGGCTGCTGATTCACAGCAGAATTATTAATTCCACTTTGGGAGTTTGTACGCTGGTGAAAGATTATCTTCATCCATCCAGTTTTCCCCAAGGATGTCTCATCACAACTTTAGAAAACTACAGAGGCATGACTGACAGCAGTGACAGCCATGGGAGCCTGTGCCTCTGGCTTCTAGTGTGGCAGGGACAGTGCTGAAGAGACAGAATTCAAAATGGCAGGCTGTGACTGCGTGCAGAGAGTTAATGCCACAGGGGCAGCTGAAAACAGCAGCGGAAGAGGGACTGTGTAGCGGCAGGAACGAGATGTGCCACAGGAGAAGAATGAAGCATGATCTCCAGTAATCAAAAGAAGCCTTGACAGGAAATAGAGTGAGGGAGAGGATTTTCCCCCATCACAGAGCTCAACTAGAAAGCTGAAGTTTGGTTCTCCTCATGAAGATTAGCGTTACCAACTAGATCCAGATTCACCCAACAGAGTTGATCCAGTCCCGGGCTTACCCCATTGCATGCAGGGACCTGTGGTTCTGATTTCCCCATTGGATTCCCTAAAAAATGGCAAGTCTACAAGTCCCTGCATGCATTGGGATAGGCCCAGGACTGGATCAACCCTGTCGGGCGAATCGGGGGCTAGTTGGCAACCCTAATGAAGAATGAAGAGGAAATTAAGAAGCCCATAGATTCCTTGGGCCTTCAGAAAAAGACCAGGAAGTCTGTAGAGCCCCCATGCAAATCATAAACCTATGGAGGATGTGGAGCTGGGCACAAGTGACATAATGGTTAAAGTAATGGGCTGAGACGAAGAGAAAACAAGGCTTTTTTGTTGTTGTTACATTTGTACCCCACGCTTTCCCACTCATGGCAGGCTCAATGTGGCAATGGAGGGTTAAGTGACTTTGCCCAGAGTCACAAGGAGCTGCCTGTGCCTGAAGTGGGAATCAAACTCAGTTCCTCAGAATCAGAGTCTGCTGCACTAACCACTAGGCTACTCCTCCACCATGTAGAAGGCTGCGCAGGCTTCTGTTTCTGTGAGTCTGACTGATGTCCTGCACGTCAGACTCTCAGACTCACAGAAACAGAAGCCTGCGCAGCTGCACAAGGGCAGGCTTCTACATGGAATGTTGCTAGTGGAATAGCAACATTAACATTCCATGTAGAATCTGAAATAGTATCTATTTTATTTTTGTTACATTTATACCCTGCACTTTCCCACTCATGGCAGGCTCAATGCAGTTTACATGGGGCAATGGAGGGTTAAGTGACTTGCCCAGAGTCACAAGGAGCTGCCTGTGCCTGAAATGGGAATCAAACTCAGTTCCTCAGGACCAAAGTCCACCACCCTAACCACTAGGCCACTCCTCCACTCCAATGCAACAGAAAGAAAATATAATATATATTTGAATCTTGCTTCTGACACTGATCATGCCTATGGTTGTACTTGACCAGTTCTATAATTGGGCACCTCCAGTGAGGCATGCAGGCCAATTCTATAACGGCATCCTCTCATGATTCTTAGTCAACCCACCTTAGACAATCTGCCCTCCTTCTGTCCCTGGGATGGCATCCCTTCATCCCTCTGCTACTAATGATTACCGTGAGACTACCATTAGGGGGCATGGCAGCCACTTTATGAAAGGATCCACGATGGGCAGGAACAATTGGGCATTCCTTCTGCTTGTGGGACCTTGCTAGACTGAAGGAAGAAAATTGATCACAGAAGATAAGGTAGAGCACACGTTTAATAAAATAGCCCAACGTGGCCATGTTTTGCCTATTACAGGCTGCTTCAGGGCAGCAACTACAAATCATAAATAGAAACATAAGCAAATCATTCAAACTAGTGACATGATATAATAGATAGATCGTATTTACTATGTAAGCCGCATTGAGCCTGCAATGTGTGGGAAAGCGCAGGGTACAAATGTAATAATAATAATAATAGTAAATAAACTGCATAAAAAACAACTTATAAAAACAAATCATTCACTATTATAGCATCAATAATGAAAAATAAATAACATGCTTGTATAAAAAAGGTGCAGATCTTAAAGGAACGTAAAACAAGTCAACTGGAATAGACTTCCCAAGCCTGTACGTCTAGCCCCGTCTTTGGCCGTTTTCAAGTCCAGGCTAAAAGCCCACCTCTTTGACACTGCTTTTGACTTCTAACTTTTACTCACTTGCCCTGTACCCCACCTCTTTAATTCCCTTACCTCTTAGTTGTTCTGTCTGTCTACCTGTCTTATTTAGATTGTGAGCTCTATGAGCAGGGACTGTCTTTTTGTGTATGGTGTATAGCGCTGCGTATGCCTTGTAGTGCTATAGAAGTGATAAGTAGTAGTAGTAGTAATGTAGAAGCCTGCCCTTGCAGATCAGCAATGCGGCCGCGCAGGCTTCTGTTTCTGTGAGTCTGACGTCCTGCAGGACGTCAGACTCACAGAAACAGAAACCTGCGCGGCTGCGTTGCTGATCTGCAAGGGCAGGCTTCTAAATGGAATGTTGCTAGTGGAGGAGTACCTAGTGGTTAGTGCAGTGGAACATGAGATGTTACTATTTGAGATTCTGGAATGTTGCTATTACTTGAGATTCTACATGGAATGTTGCTATTATTGGAGATTCTGTTGCTGCTATTTGAGAGTCTACACGGAATGTTGCTATTCCACTAGCAACATTCCATTTTTAGATTGTAAGCTCTTTGAGCAGGGACTGTCTTTTCATGTATAGTGTACAGCGCTGCGTATGCCTTGTAGCACTATAGAAGTGATAAGTAATAGTAGTAATGTAGAAGCCTGCCCTTGCAGATCAGCAACGCGCCTGCGCGGCCGCATTGCTGATCTGCAAGGGGCAGGCTTCTAGATGGAATGTTGCTAGTGGAGGAGTACCTAGTGGTTAGTGCAGTGGAACATGAGATGTTGTTACTATTTGAGATTCTGGAATGTTGCTATTACTTGAGATTCTACATGGAATGTGGCTACTATTGGAGATTCTGTTGCTGCTATTTGAGAGTCTACACGGAATGTTGCTATTCCACTAGCAACATTCCATTTTTAGATTGTGAGCTCTTTGAGCAGGGACTGTCTTTTCGTGTATGATGTACAGCGCTGCGTATGCCTTGCAGCGCTATAGAAGTGATAAGTAGTAGTAACTACAAATATAGCATATTGTACTTAAAACAATAAATAACATGCATAATAGGAGCCGTGCACAATGAACATGCATGTCTTTAACAAGTGCGTGCTTCTTCTTAAATGCTCCAATTTCAATAGGGTGCGTACAAATGAATTGAAATTCAGCATCTCATTTAAAAGCAATTGTGAATCAAGCAGCTAGTCATACCAAGGAGGTTCTGAAAACACACTTCTCCTTACTAATAGCAGAGAGTGCTGGCAACCTAGAAATGTTTATAATCATAAAGGGGTCAGTAATTGAATCTCATCATTTAAAAAAAAACAAAACCTAAACGTTGTACAGAATAGCAGAAAGCTAAAAATCTAGCAACAAGTTAAAAAGAAATATGTAAAGTCACTCTTAAAGGTCTTGCCAGAAAATCAGCAAGCTGAAAAGTAATAGCGAGATAAAAAAAGCAAAAAACTTTACAGAATGATTAAAAAAACTGAGGAGGGTCTTTTACTAAGTCATGGAGGCATTTTTAGCTCACGGTAGAAATCAGCTGGCGGGAAAAGCTGAGATGCCCGTAGGAATGGGCTTTCTTTTGGCGCCCACTTTTGAGGCACTCAAATGCGCACAATCCAAAAGGGGGCGTGGTCATGGGAGGAGCATGGGCAGGTCAGGGTTGTTCCTAAAATGTACAACTCTAAATCTTCTCGAACTTATTTGAATCTACATCTTCCCAACTGCAAAGGACTTAAATACAAAACATACTACACGCATCCAATTTCTCCGTTATGGGCAGTCAACTCTGGAACACCTTGCCAAGAACTATTCGAAGAGTCGGTGATCTTTTACCCTTCCGGAAGTTGCTAAAAACTCACCTCTTCAAGAAAGCCTACACAAATGACCTGACTTAAACTAGAAACCCTCATCCACACCCTTGTCACCTCTCGTTTAGACTACTGCAATCTGCTTCTTGCTGGCCTCCCACTTAGTCACCTCTCCCCTCTCCAATCGGTTCAAAACTCTGCTGCCCGTCTCGTCTTCCGCCAGGGTCGCTTTACTCATACTACCCCTCTCCTCAAGTCGCTTCACTGGCTCCCTATCCGTTTTCAAACTTCTTCTACTAACCTATAAATGTACTCACTCTGCTGTTCCCCAGTATCTCTCCACACTCGTCCTTCCCTACACCCCTTCCCGTGCACTCCGCTCCATGGATAAATCCTTCTTATCTGTTCCCTTCTCCACTACTGCCAACTCCAGACTTCGCGCCTTCTGTCTCGCTGCACCCTACGCCTGGAATAAACTTCCTGAGCCCCTACGTCTTGCCCCATCCTTGGCCACCTTTAAATCTAGACTGAAAGCCCACCTCTTTAACATTGCTTTTGACTCGTAACCACTTGTAACCACTTGCCTTCACCTACTCTCCTCTCCTCCTTCCTGTACACATTAATTGATTTGCTTACTTTATTTTTTGTCTATTAGATTGTAAGCTCTTTGAGCAGGGACTGTCTATCTTCTATGTTTGTGCAGCGCTGCGTACGCCTTGTAGCGCTATAGAAATGCTAAATAGTAGTAGTAAATCCTACCTGGATCAGACTATAAAGACAGAACCTGGAATATGCTCCCCTACTCAATCCTCTCTAAACTCATCCCCCTTCTAACCCTTTACTATTTTGCCTTACTTACAATACGCTACCAAATACTCACCCTCCTTTCAGTCCTTACCTCGACTATTCTCCTACCTCACCCATCTCATTTTCCCACATCTAATTAACTACCTCTTTCACTATATGACAGCCGTATCCATTCTGTTATTTTGTAAACCTATTATACTATGTAAGCCACACTGAACCTGCTAAAAAGTGGGGAAAGCGCGGGGTATAAGTGTTACAAATAAATAAATAAATATAATACCAGGGATGTGTTCCTAAATTGGGCGCCAAGAATTATACCTGGCCTTATCTGACTAAAGTCCGCTGCACTAACCACTAGGCTACTCATCCACTAGCAACATTCCATGTAGAAGCCTGTCCTTGCCGCGCAGGCTTCTGTTTCTGTGAGTCTGACGTCCTGCACGTACGTGCAGGACGTCAGACTCACAGAAACAGAAGCCTGCGCAGCCTTCTACATGGAATGTTGCTAGTGGAATAGCAACATTCCATGTAGAATCTCCAATAGTTGCAACATTCCATGTAGAATGTCAAATACTACTACTACTACTACTTAACATTTCTAGAGCGCTACTAGGGTTACGCAGCGCTGTACAAATTAACAAATAAGGACAGTCCCTAGGCTAATACTTTTTTGTGTGTGGCGAGTTGTAAGGGGGGGGCGGGTACCTCCGTTGTTGGTGAGTATGCAACTTGTGGTACAAAACTGGAGGTATCCTTTTCATAAAGAATGCTGAAAAGTAGAGTTTTAAAAGGCAAAGATATTAAAATAAGTGCTATCAATATTTCTTCCAGGAAATTCTTCCTGCCTCTTATAATTGTATCATATTGTTTGAAACCCCGTTTACAAAGCCAGAAGTCTTGCGGCTGCATTCTGGAAACCCAAAACAGAAATATGCTCTTGCCCAGTAAATGTTTTACGATAAACATTTCTTATGTTTTCACATTTCAGGACAGGGTTTCGAGGTCAGACCTACTCCTGTTATAGCTCAAATTGAAAAAAAGTATCGCTCCTCTCTTGTTCTGTGACCTTCTGCCGCTTTTGGCCGGCTTTACTATTTCTTGCCTTGTTAGGCTCCTTGTTCTCCACGCTTTCAAGGATTCGATTGTACCGCTGCGTCCTTTGTACAATTTGCCAGGTCCTGAGTTGCAGAGCTGTAGCAGTCACCGTGCTGAAATAGTCATAATTTAGTAAGGGAAAGGGGGATGACAGTGTCTGTAGGTGGATACCCGGGCTCAAAGTGATAGGATTTATTCGACCCTCAGGATCATAATGAAAAGGAGATTTCGCTGCTCTTCTCAGACACCACCTAGTGCAGACGCCCCAAAACTATGGCCAGCCGAGTTATTTATTTATTTATTTATTTATTGCATTTGTATCCCACATTTTTCCCACCTATTTGCAGGCTCAAAGTGGCTTACATAGTTTTGTTAAATACAATTAATCCTGGATGTCAGGTACAATTATTGTTGTGCAGAGCTTAATTGGGAAGAAGTATAGAGAAGAAGGAAGGAAATTATTAGGTATACTAAACGGTGGGTTTTCAGAGGTGGATTACTAAGGTTCTGGGTTTTCATTGTAGGCTTCGTTGAAGAAATATGTTTTGAGGGATTTGCGAAAGATAGCTCATTATTTCACATCAGCCACACTTTTTCGTCCTACGGCTAGATCCAATCTGTGGAGGATCTCTGTTAAATCCTTCCCCCCCCCCCCCCCCCCCCCCCCGGTTCCTGCCAGCAAAAAGTCAAAATTGTAGGAGGCAGGTAGATGGCTGGGCAGGTGGGAGGGAAGGAGAGTGACTGAGATGCAAAGGATGTTAGCAGTGGGGTACTTGGAGTATTTGACACCCAGAGCTGGAGGACATGAGAGCTCCACCCCCCACACCGCCCCCACCCAATCTCTCTCTCTCCCCTCCCCCTTGCAGTCAATCCCGTCTCTCACCCCATTCTCCCCTCCCCTCCTCGTGTACCTTTCAAACACTGGCTCCCAATCAAAAAACGTACTGCGTTCAAAATCCGAGCCCTCGTTCACAAAATCATCAACGCTGAAGCCCCGGGATACATGTCAGACCTCATAGAGCTCCCAATCAGAAATACAACAAGATCAACACGAACATACCTAAATCTCCACTACCCAAGAAAGGACTCAAATACGAATCAACTTACGCATCCGGCTTCTCCTGTATAAGCACACAACTATGGAACGCACTACCAAATGCCGTGAAAACAACGTATGACCACATAAACTTCCGGAAACTACTAAAAACTTACCTGTTCAAAAAGGCATGCCCGAACGACCCAACTTAAATGCCTCAACTCTGCAACACAACAAAACCAAAACTCGATTGGACATAAATTACCTCTTCCTCCTTATGATTCCTAAATCTGTCATGCACGAACTTTACCACAACTTCACTTTGTATTTGTTCATACCGATATTGGAGATCGCCTCTACAGCAGTGGCGTAGCCACAGGTGGGCTTGGGTGGGCCAGGGCCCACCCATTTATGGCTCAGGCCCACCCAACAGTAGCACATGCTTAGTGGTAACTGGTGGGAATCCCAAGCTCCGCCAGCTGAAGATGTTCCCCTGATGGTAACGAAAACGCTACTCTCCACGGCACCTGCGCATGCTCAGTTTTCAGTGCATGCCTGCTGCCAAGGTGGAAAGAAGCATTTTCCCACCAGCTGAGATCATTTTTTTTTTTTTGGTGCCCACCCAATTCTTGCCTAGGCCCACCCAAAATCTGTTGTCTGGCTACACCCCTGCTCTACGGTACTATGTAAGCCACATTGAGCCTGCAAATAGGTGGGAAAATGTGGGGTACAAGTGTAACAAATAAATAAATAAATACTTCAGTTCTTCACCCACAGTGAGTAGTGGCTCATAGGTACTGCTCATGTTGGCCCCAGATCCTTCCCTGGGACACAACTTTCTGTTTCTACATGTCAGAGGGAAGGCTCTGAGGCCAGCAGGGGAAGTGTACATGATACTGACACATTCTTATATTCCACTACAATCTAGCAGTTCAGTGTGGATTACACATAATCAAGAGTTCAAACGAACCTGAAGAAGCAATGATTAATTTAAAAAAGAAAAAACAAGTCATCATGTCAGCTACACATACGTATGTGAAATAAATTCTAAGCAGATAAAACATATTTCTTTAAAAAGTACACTTAGCTTTTTTTTTTTTTTTAAATAAACAGAGAATCCGAAATAGTACGGATCTCAGTCAGAAAAGAATTCCAAACATGTGCGGCCATATATTGAAAAGTAATTGAAAAGAGTTGGACTAGTCAGTATCCAGCAGGGCCGCCGAGAGACTGAACTAGGCCCGGGGCATGGCCGCCACCGCCAACCCCCCGAATCGCGGCGCTCCCCCCCACACGATTGCTGCCGCCCACCCAGATCGCAGCTGAAATACCTTGTTGGTTAGCGGGGATCCCGAGGCCCCGCCAGCAGAAGACGTCTTCCTCCAGCGCTGCTCTTCTGCCGATTGCCTGCCCCTGCGGCTGTTTTTTCTCTCAGGGCATGCTCGGTTTCAAATCCGAGCATGCGCCCTGAGAGGAAAAGCCGCCGCTTAGCTGGGCAGAAGAGCAGCGCTGGAGTTGCTCCTCCAGGTCCTCCCCAGTCGCCAAGGGGGGCCCGGCCATGGCGCCAGAGTTTTCTCTCTCCTCAGCGCGTTTCTTCTAGCAAAAAAGGTGCCGGTACTCAAATGCAAGGCCGCTGTTCAGGGGTGGGTTGATCACTGAGAGGGACTTATCCCACAATAGACAGGCCCCCTGCAACCAGTCACAGAATCTATGACAAGGCAGAATTGGTGTGTAGAGCATAAGCTCTTTCATTAAAACTTGAGGACCATGGGTCAAGTTTAGCAGACAATGGAAAAGGTGCTGGTACTCAGTACCCCCAAGTACCCCCTCAAAAAAAAAGCACTGTCTCTCCTGCTCCTGTCGGGCCGCGATCACTCGATCAGGAGAGAGAGAGAGAGAGAGACCCTGGCATTGGGAACCCCTTGGAGGCCCAGGCCCGGGGAATGTTGCCCCCCCCCCCCCCTGTCGGCAGCCCTGGTACCCAGATGCACAGAGAGGCAGCAATCCTCAAACAGTCAGGTCAGGAAACAACACAAAGCAGACCAACAGATCTAGATCTATACAATTAATTATACCCTATAAAAGATCCTCAATCTATTGGAGAGCAAATATATCAAATAACATCAAAAAGACAAATCATTGGCTCTATTTATTGTGTGAATGGAAAGTTGAAGGCTTACTGAAAAAAAAAGCTTCAACTACCCGAAGGAGAGTCCTGAACTTTTTAACAAACCTGTCATTGGCTTAAGTCCAGCTGAAAAATCAAGGATGGGAAACAACCCTACCACAAAGAGACAAAAACCACCATCGAAAAAACCAGCTCAGGACTTACTTGATCCCCATAATAGCTTCTAAACTTTCCACTGAACACAATGAGAGGCATAATCGAACGGCGCCGGCCAAATAGATGGCCGGCCATCTATATGGCCGGTGCTGTAAAGAGCTGGCCCCGACCGTATTATCGAAAAAGATGGCCGGCCATCTTTTGTTTCCATAATACAGTTGGGGCCGGCCAAATGTCAGAGATGGCCGGGTTTGAGATGGCCGGCATCGGTTTTTGACGATAATGGAAACTGAAGCCGGCCATCTCAAACCCGGCCAAATCCAAGGCATTAGGTTGTGGGAGGAGCCAACATTTGTGCCCCCTGACATGCCAGAACACCAACCGAGCACCCTAGGGGGCACTGCAGTGGACTTCAAAAATTGCTCTCAGGTGCATAGCTCCCTTACCTTGGGTGCTGAGCCCCCCAAATCCCCCCAAAACCCACTCTGCACAACTCTACACCACTACCATAGCCCTAAGGGGTGAAGGGAGGCACCTACATGTAGGTACAGTGGGTTTTGGGGGGGGTTTAGAGGACTCCCATTTACCACCACAAGTGTAACAGGTAGGGGGGGATGGGCCTGGGTCCACCTGCCTGAAGTGCACTGCACCCACAAAAACCTGCTCCAGGGACCTGCATACTGCTGTGATGGAGTTGGGTATGACATTTCAGGCTGGCAAAAAAATGTTTAAAAAACTTTTCGGGGGGTGGAAGGGGGTTGGTGACCATTGGGGGAGTAAGGGGAGGTGATCCCCGATTTCCTCCGGTGGTCATCTGGTCAATTGGGGCACTTTTTTGAGGCTTGGTCCTAATAATAAATGGACCAAGTGAAGCCGGCGAAGTGCTCGTCAGAGCCGGCTTTGTTTTTTCCATTATCGGCCGAAGCCAGCCATCTCATAACCATGCCCCCGTTCCGCCTTCCATGTCCTTCTGAAACGCCCCCTTGAACTTTGGCCGGCACTGCGACGCAAAGCAGTTGGAGCCGGCCAAAATCGGCTTTGCATTATACCAATTTGGCCGGGTTCATGAGATGGCCGGCCATCTCCCGATTTGTGTCGGAAGATGACCGGCGATCTCTTTCGAAAATAAGCTGGAATGTTAACTAAAGAGAAAACTACATTTCCCCACAAAAATATATGAAAAATGAAGCATGCTTAACATTGAAGACAGTACTTAGCTAAGAGGTCCTTTTGCAAAGGCGCGCTGAAAAGTGGCTTGTGGTAGTGTAGGCGCAGGTTTCAGGTGCACACAGAATCATTTTTCAGCACACCTGTTTAAAAAGGCCTCTTTTTTTGCCGAAAATGGACATGCGGCAAAATCAAAATTGCCGCGCGTCCATTTGGGGTCTCAGACCTTACCGTCAGCCATAGACCTAGCGGTAAAACATTTGGACGGTAATGACCTACACGCATCAGATGCTACTTGGTGCACATCCGCTACATTTGCCAGAAAATAAAAAATATTTTTCAGACGCGCGTATTGAACGCGCACCAAAAATGAAATTACCACAAGAGCCACGCGCATTTTGCTGCGCATTGGGTGCACGTAGGCGCCTACACGGCTTAGTAAAAGGGGCCCTAAACGTGTTGATATCCATGCCTTCTCCGCATCATATCCTTGAATGTCGGCAAAAGTTTATTCAAAGCCCCAACAAGGAGCCCTGTTTGTTTCACCGAAGCTGCGTCAGGAGGAGAGAGAAACTGTACAGCAAAAGAAGCAGCTTCTGGGGGTCTGGGAGTTCCAAAGAGAACTTTGGGGTACTGCTTCCCTTAGGCTGGGAGCTCTCCTCTTTTACCACATAAACATGCTGAACTCTACTGGTTTTATCAAAACCAACATCAACTTTACTAGAACTTCTGCAACCCGCAGTCAATACTTCAAACTCTTTATATACACAGTTCTACTCAAGATCAGTTGTGGCAATCTTGACCTCTCTTCCTCCTGCTCCAGATAATTTGCAGATCTATATATTTACACCTCTCCTGTCCTTTACCCATCCTTTCATGAAAGGAATAAATCCAAGACTGTTTCCAATGCTCTTGATTTCCACTCCAATTTCTTGCAGGTACAGACCCTTTAACGGTGTCCTCCTTCCAGCAGTGCACCTCTCAGGGCTACATTCTGGCCTTGGACAGGCTCCCCTGTCCTAATCCCACTTCCATGCTGGACTCCCCTTGTCCACCTGCAGCTCAACTTCCTTCTCTGATGCAACGTTTTGGGGCAGCAATGATAGTTATGTTCAGCCTGTATTTATTTCTTGAAGTCCAGGACCCCTCAATACTCCCAAGGGTCCTGGTGGAGGTACAGGCAACCAAAGACCTCGTGTACCTCACCACAACTCCTGGAAAAGAGATGGATGAGGGGTGATATGATTGAGGTCTACAAAATCCTGAGTGGTGTAGAATGAGTAGAAGTAAATTGATTTTTTACTCATTCCAAAAGTACAAAGAATAGGGGACATTCGAGGAAATTACATGGAAATACTTTAAAAACAAACAAGAGGAAATATTTTTTTACTCGACAAATGATTAAGCTCTGGAACTCTTTGCTGGAGGATGTGGTAACAGCGGTCAGTGTATCTCAGTTTAAAAAAGGTTTGGACGATTTCCTGGAGGAAAAGTCCATACTCCTATTGAGACAGACATAGGAAGCAACTGGTTGTCCTGGGATTTGTAGTATGGAATGTTGCTTCTCTTTGAGATTCTGCATGGAATCTTGTCACTCTTCAGGATTCCAGAATCTTGCTGTTCTTTGGGGTTCTACATGGAATCTTGTCACTCTTTAGGATTCCAGAATCGTGCTGTTCTTTGAGATTCTGCATGGAATCTTGTCACTCTTTAGGATTCCAGAATTTTGCTGTTCTTTGAGATTCTGTATGGAATCTTGTCACTCTTTAGGATTCCAGAATCTTGCTATTCTTTGGGGTTCTACCTGGAACGTTGCCACAATTTGGGTTTCTGCCAGTTACTTGTGACCAGACTTGGCCACTGTTTGGAAAACAGGATACTGAGCTAGATGGACCATTGGTCTGACCCAGTATGGCTACTGTTATGTTCTTATGTTATGTTCTTTTATTAAACCCAAACTCCACCCATACTGTAACTCTCTACAGAGAAACACTTTCTCTCGGCAACATTTCGACACCACTCCCTTTGGCTGAGCTTCCTCCCACCCAGGAACATCCCAGCTCTCCAGCCCACTGGCAGGGACCTCCCTCCCCCCAGGGCCTCAAAAGACTCTAACACTGTAGGCTCTAGTCATATCCATATCATAAGGTATTTTACATTATAAAATGTCAAGTGTAACTTTCAACATTGTCTATCAACATTGACCATTAATTGAAAAAAACAGAAAATCAACCATTTTACTGGTACGGTAAAAATGCCCTTAGTGCATGGGAAAACCCCACATGAGGGCATTCTAAGGCCACGTTCTACCATAGCTTATAAAAGGGCCCTGAAGTAAGCTGAAAGTGTTTTCTGTGCACATCTCTAGAAAACAGTCCAAAATATGTATTCTCAACAATATTGATCAGTTTTGTTGTATTTTGTTTTGTATTTCTTTTTCATTTTAGGGGGGGAGGGGGGGTTAGTACTTGAGCTAAGTACCTTAATTCGTTTGTACACTGGATCTCCTGTCAGAAATCCATAAAATCACTTACTCTGTCACTGTTGCACCCTGAGGCATGGCACAGGGATATACAAACTTCCCAAAAGCAGTGGCGTAGCCAAGGGTGGGCTTGGCCCACCCACTTTGGGTTCAGGCCCACCCAGTAGCAGCATACCTATGATGTGGCTGGCAGGGATCCCCAAGCCCACCAGCCGAAAACTCCTAACAAGTGTCCCTCCTGCATACCTTGTAAGTAGCAGATCTTCGCCTGCAGTGAGCAGTGACATACATACTGCTCGCACCGGCCCCACAGCCTTCCCTCTGATGTATTTCTGCCTAGGCGGAAACAGGAAGTTGCATCAGAGGGAAGGGTGTGGGGTCAACATGAGCAGTGCATATTAGTTGCTGCTGGTGAAAATCTGCTATTTAAAAGGTATACGGGAGGGGGGGGGATATGGCATGCAGATGAGAGGAGAGACCAAATCACCTGTGGGACCGGGCGAGGTTCTTCTGCCCACCCATCTGGGCCCAAGCCCACCCAAAATTTGGTGTCTGGCTACGCCCCTGCCCAAAAGTCATAAATATCATAAAAATTCTCAAGACTTTCCTTCTGTTTGCTTGGGTTGCACTGGGATTCTTTTGCTCACAGTCTGGGTTTCCAAAGTTGCTTGGTTGGTGGGATGCACCCCCTGGGTTCCACAGACCTCTTTAGGAACATTAAACATTATTGCAGTTTGAAATTCAGACTACACAACATCCCCCTGTTGCCAAATCAGCCTGGGAAACTCCTCTCCTTATTCAAAGTCTAGCCAGCCATGAAGAAAGCCAGTTCCCTACTGCTTCTCAGCAGCCCTGAGGCCCTGCAGGCTTCACAGTTAAGCACTGGATCCCCTCTGATTTGTGTCAGATGGTGCTTTTTATCTTTCCTCCAAAAACATCTATAAGGAACAGTGGCGTAGCCAAGGGTGGGCCCGGATGGGCCCAGGCCCACCCACTATGGGCTCAGACACACCATACCTATGATGTGACTGGCAGGGATCCCCAAGCCTCACCAACCGAAAATTCCTAACAACTGTCCCTCCTGCATACCTTGTAAATAGCAGATCTTCGCCTATAGCGAACAGCAACTGATACATACTGTTCGCACCAGCCCCACAGCCTTCCCTCTGATGTATTCCTGCCTATGCAGAAACAGGGATTTGCATCAGAGGGAAGGTTGTGGGGCCAACATGAAAGTGTGTATTAGGTGCTGCTCGTTGGTGAAAATCTACTATTTAAAAGGTATGTGGGAGAGTGGGGATACTTTAAAGACCATATGGCATGCAGGCAAGACAGGGAGAGACCAAATCACTTGTGGGACGGGGTGGGGTTCTTCTGCCTACCCATCTTGTGCCCAGGCCCACTCAAAATTGGATGTCTGGCTACGCCCCTGATAGGGAACAGCCCCTTTCTATAACAGACACTTCAGCCTAGGGTTGGGCTACTTTTATACACAGAGGGCCGTGTGAATGTCACTGCTATCCCTAGCGGACGACATCAGATAATGTCAGAAATGGAAACGCACAGAGTTCCATAGACCTTCCATGATAAATAAGTAAAACATTAACTGAAAACAATGGGAAAGAAACTGCCAGAGTAGCTATCCTGAAAATGTTTGTAAAATACAGTATTTAAAATTGCCAGAACTCTAATTAAAGACGTTTTCTGTGTATACTTCCCATGATCTCATGGGCCACATAAAATTCAATGGCAGGCCGCAGGTAGCCCACTTTTGCTTCAGCCCAACTTTCATGACATCATAGAGCAGGAGCAGAGGCTCCAGAAAGTTCCTCACTCTCAAGACAGGAACATTTTGGGCCCTTCCACAAGGTGCTCACAGGACTGCAGACAACAAAATCTTTAAACGATTCCTTCTAGAAACAACTCTTTATAGCTAGATCTGAGTGGAATTTGTTGCCGGAGAATGTGGTAAAGGCAGTTAGTTTAGCGGAGTTTTAAAAAAGGTCTGGACAGCTTCCTAAAGGAAAAGTCCATAGACCATTATTAAATTGGACTTGGGGGGAAAATCCACTATTTCTGGGATAAGCAGTATAAAATGTTTTCTACTTTTGGGGGATCATGTCAGGTATTTGTGACCCGAATTGGCCACTGTTGGAAACAGGATACTGGGCTTGATGGACCTTTGGTCCATCCCAGTGTGGCAATACTTATGTATGACAGAGTCCTGATTAGATCATATCATTAGGCCTTTTTACTCAAGGGAGAAGATTAAACGTGATGTACAGCTTGGGTATGCCAATTGTCTGCCCACTGTGGGCACCAGGACCAGGTGTATTTAGTGTGATTGTGGTAGAGGTGAGAAATCCATACAGCTCAAATTAAGCATACCATGTAACATAGTAGATGACGGCAGAAAAAGACCTGCACGGTCCATCCAGTCTGCCCAACTGGCTTTTTTTTTTGTTGAGTACAGATAACAAATATTAACTAGTGTGGAGGGGCTGGCTTTATAACTGCACAATGTAATGTATTGAAATTTGATTTTCCGCTTTCATTTAATAAAGGAATTCTCCAGTCTGCCCAACAAGATAAACTCATATGTGCTACTTTTTGTGTATACCCTACTTTGATTTGTACCTGTCCTCTTCAGGGCACAGATCATATAAGTCTGCCCAGCACTATTCCCGCCTCCCAACCACCAGCCCTGCCTCCCACCACCGGCTCTGGCACAGACCGTATAAGTCTTCCCAGCACTATCCCCGCCTCCCAACCACCAGCCCCGCCTCCCACCACTGGCTCTGGCACAGACTGTATAAATCTGCCCAGCACTATCCCTGCCTCCCAACCACCAGCCCTGCCTCCCACCACCGGCTCTGCCACCCAATCTCGGCTAAGCTCCTGAGGATCCACGCATGTTTAAATTCCGTTACCGTGACATGAAGAAAACTAGTGGCTGAATTATTAGAACAATAGGCTACAGAAGCTGTGTTTTAAAAAGCTACATAAGCATTAGAATTTGGGAACACGCTGTGATCAGAGTGTCTGCTCCTTGTTATCAGGCAGATGGGTCTCAGGAGCCTAACTCTCTCACATCTGTTTTGTCAGCTGCAAAAAAAAAAGCTCCTATCATCTTTGCTTTCACAACTTCTCATAACGCCTGCATTTCCTGCCATTCTATGCCTCAGTGCAACACAATTTCACAATCTCGAAAGGCGGCCCCCCCAAAATAATGAATGCTTCAAAACATATGGCGTCTCGTTCTCATCTGCTCCTGTGTACAAGAACATTTCCAGCTCCTGATTTCTGAAGCCAAATTCAACAGCAAGATGACATTTCATCAGAACGGACTATTCCTTTCCCAAGGCTTGCCTAAGAGGCTACTGTATAGCACCGAGTTGGAAGCTGTATTACTGACCGCCACTGCAACTAATTACAATACGTATGATAGACATTTCGTTGAGTACAGATAACAAATATTAACTAGTGTGGAGAGGTAGCCAAGATATAGGCAGATTGGAAATTCAACATAACTTGGCCAGTAAATGATTAAATTGATATGAGCCAAACAACTCCTGCACTGTTTGCTAATTAAGAGGTTGACTCACTCACAGATTATACACAGTCTACCCTACTGCTGACAGCTGCTTTTCGGTACGTTTTGTGTAGATTTCAGAACATGCACGGGCTATGTTGTCACTGCCTTAAGTGTTACTTGTACCGTTGTGTTTGGTGTCATGTCGTTTTATTAAATGTCATTTCATCTCATTTTATGTCACCACATTTGTGCTATTATTCTTATAATGAGTTGTTAACCATTCTGGTTATTACAGATAGGATGGTTTATCAAATCTAATAAATAAATCAACGTAAACATCATTGTATAGAACCCAAATATTGGCTACAATTGGTCTCATTTTGCACTAATTGTTATTAGTCAGTATTCTAAAAATTAGGCACACAAAATCCAGAGCCACCAACTGCAAGGGGGGGCTTGGACCTGGGAGGGGCAGGGGGTGTCAGGGGCATGCCTAGCATTTACACCATGGACGTAGCTACATGGGGCCACGGGGGCATGGGTCCCCAAAGATTTGGCCATGCCCCCCCCCCGCCACCAACCCCTTCGACCCCCCCTCCTGCCGCCAACCCTCCCCCGCTACCGCCGCTGCCACCGTCAGGTACCTTTGC
Source organism: Microcaecilia unicolor (assembly GCF_901765095.1). NCBI lineage: Eukaryota > Metazoa > Chordata > Amphibia > Gymnophiona > Siphonopidae > Microcaecilia > Microcaecilia unicolor. The sequence goes on from NW_021963241.1 coordinate 112,169, forward strand.
TAGCGGGAGTCCCCAACCCCCGCCAGACGAAGTCCTCTTCTCCGGCAAGGCCGCATTGCTGATCTGCAAGGCTGAAGCCTTGCAGATCAGCAATGCGGCTGCGCCGGAGAAGAGAACTTCGGCTTGCGAATGGGAACAACCTAGGCAAAGCAAGAGACAAAGCAGGAACAATCTGTGGCAAGGCTAGAGGCACGGCTGGAGACAAGGCTAGAGACAAGGCAGGAACAGGCTAGAAGCAAGGCTAGAGTCAAGGCAGAAACAAGCTGAAGTGCAACACACACACATATAAACACTAGAACTCACTAGAAGACCTCTGTTGCAAAGGCCCCTCTTGAATGTCCCTGGATTCCTTATAAGGGCCCCCACTGATGATGTCATGGTTTAGAAATGAGGCTTGAAGCACGCTGAAACACCAGAGTGAGGCTTGGAAGCAGGAACATCAGGGTGAGGCTTGAGTAATCCAGTGACGTTCCTAGGGGGGCTGACACCTGGGGCGGATCGCCGATGCGCCCCGCCCCCCGGGTGCAGCGCCCACCCACCCAGATGCAGTGCGACCCCCCCCCAGTAAAAGGACACCCCCCCTCCCCGGGTTCACACCGCTGGGGGGGTGCCGCGCGCGCCTGTCTGTCGTTCGCTCCATGCTCTCGCTCTGCCCCGGAACAGGAAGTAACCTGTTCCGGGGCAGAGGGAGCATGGAACGAAAGACAGACAGGCGCGCGCACGTGCGCAGCACCCCCTCAGCAGCATGCACCCGGGGCGGACTGCACCCCCCCCCCCCCCAGGAACGCTACTGGAGTAATCTCTGGAATGAGGCTTGAGAAGCAAGGAAATAGGCAACAGTGGCAATAATGCAGGAAGAAGGCAGTCCAGAGCTGTTGCTGAGGCTGAGAGGCTGACCACCAGAAGGCAAGGCGAGTCTGGATTTCGGAGGGGGGCGGGGGCACAGTCATAGCCGTGACAAAAATACTAGCACTTACACGCCTAATTGCCTACAGTTAGGTGCGAGAATTTACACCAACCCTTGAGCAGTGTTCATGCAATTGTGGTTATTGAATCCTTGCTTTAGTGCCCATCACCCTGACGACTAACATTAGGCGATCTACAGAAAATTACCCTTAGAATGCATGCTTTCTCCCATTCGGTTTTTAGGTGCTTTATGACAAATCTTTAATGTCATATTTGCTAGCCAGAGGAAGTCCACAGTAATCTGCAAAGACCCAATACACTGCAGTGAACATGACCGTGGCTAACAGCAGCAGCATAGTTTGGGCCCACCATGGGTCTTAAATAATCATATTTGCCTCTATCAAAGCAGAAAAGTAGCAAACTTCTCAGCATGTCTTCTGGTGTAATCTAAGCACAGTGGGTAATTCTATAACTGAGTGCCTATATTTAGGCACTCAGGGAGCACCTATGTGGAACCTATTCCATAAATATATTCTCTAGGTGTCTACTTTATAGAATACTAGTGTAATTGAGTATATAAGCTGGAATAAGTGCGGTAAACGAGACCGACCCATTGTCGGATAAGAGAAAAGTCGGCTGAAACAAACACTGGAGGAGCACCCTAGTGGTTAGGGTGGTGGACTTTGGTCCTGAGGAACTGAGTTTGATTCCCACCTCAGGCACAGGCAGCTCCTTGTGACTCTGGGCAAGTCACTTAACCCTCCGTTGCCCCATTTAAGCTGCATTGAGCCTGCCATGAGTGGGAAAGCGCGGGGTACAAATGTAACAAAAATAAATAACCCTGGGTCACAACAGTGCTGTTTTGCAGTAAAAGCAGGGTGCTGGCTCACAATAGTGCCATTTTGTGGTAAAAGTAGGGCCCTGGGTTTGAAACTAATTGTCTCAGGTGTGAAATTTCCCTCTGGGCTATGCCGTAAAATGGAAAGAGAAGACACGGCGATGTAGTGACGTCACCAGGGGGGTCTGTCGGATATCTTGGATGATCGGATCAGCGAAGGCTGCCTAGACTTCCAGCAGCAGTCTCGTGAGACTGCTGAGACCCACAAAACTACCACGGTAAGTCTCGGCAGCCATTTTGAAAACACGCGCAGGGCACAGTAGCGATAGCAAGCAGAAAAGTGTGGAGTTCTTTCCTTCCCCCCCCCCAAAGATGCCACTAGACCACCGAGGTCTTTCAAGTTAGGACCAGGGAGGGCGGTGGCAACTGTGGCGGTGTGAGAGGAGGGCAGCGGTGCTGCAGTTGGGTGGTGGGCAGTGACCAGGGGAGCCTAATGACCTCCACCGCTAACTCCAGAGTTCGTTCCTTTTGTCTTGCGGCACCTTATGCCTGGAACCGTCTTCCCGAACCCATACGTCTAGCTCCATCTCTACCTGTTTTTAAATCTATGCTGAAAGCTCACCTTTTCACTACTGCCTTTGGCTCCTATCCGCTACTCATTTGCCCGCCTCCTCCCCTGTTCCTCTTTACCCTGTAATTCCCTTGCCCGTAATGTCTTGTCTGTCTGTTTTACCTAGATTGTAAGCTCTTTGAGCAGGGACTGTCTCTCTATGTCAAGTGTTCAGCGCTGCGTGCGGCTGGTAGTGCTATATAAATGCTATTAGTAGTAGTAGTAGTAGAAGCCTGTCCTTGCAGATCAGCAACACGGCCGCGCAGGCTTCTGTTTCTGTGAGTCTGACGTCCTGCACGTACGTGCAGGACGTCAGACTCACAGAAACAGAAGCCTGCGCAGCCGTGTTGCTGATCTGCAAGAGCAGGCTTCTACATGGAATGTTGCTAGTGGAATAGCAACATTAACATTCCATGTAGAATCTCCAATAGTAGCAACATTCCAGAATCTCAAATAGTAACAACATCCCATGTTCCACTGCACTAACCACTAGGCTACTCCTCCACTAGCAACATTCCATCTCTACCTGTTTTTAAATCTATGCTGAAAGCTCACCTTTTCACTACTGCCTTTGGCTCCTAACCACTACTCATTGCCCTCCTCCTCCCCTGTTCCTCTTTACCTTGTAATTCCCTTGCCCGTAATGTCTTGTCTGTCTGTTTTACCTAGATTGTAAGCTCTTTGAGCAGGGACTGTCTCTCTATGTCAGGTGTTCAGCGCTGCGTGCGTCTGGTAGCGCTATATAAATGATATTACTAGTAGTAGTAATGCCTGGGGGCCCTGAAACACTGTCAGTCTGCCCCTGTAAATACTAATAAAGTTTTTGTTTCATCTTCCAACCATGCCTGCTTCAACAGTTTCTTTCCTAAAACAATTTGATCCACCCAAACAAATTTAAGAGGCGTGATGTTTAGGAAGTCAGAAGTGTTAACCAGGTTTGATGCTAATAGTAAACCTTGAGACAAGCTACTATTAATCATTCCCATTTGACTTGCATTGCTGGCAAAAGTACAGGGAAGATTTGATTGCTAAGCAATGAGTTAAGCACATTAGATGTTAGCACATATCATGAACATAGTAACATAGTAACATAGTAGATGACGGCAGAAAAAGACCTGCACTGTCCATCCAGTCTGCCCAACAAGACAACTCATGTGTGCTACTTTTGGTGTATACCCTACTTTGATTTGTACCTATGCTCTTCAGGACACAGACCGTATAAGTCTGCCCAGCACTATCCCTGCCTCCCAACCACCAGCCCCGCCTCCCAACCACCGGCTCTGGCACAGACCGTATAAGTCTGCCCAGCACTATCCCCGCTTCCCACCACCGGCTCTGGCACAGACCGTATAAGTCTGCCCAGCACTATCCCCGCCTCCCAACCACCAGCCCCGCCTCCCAACCACCGGCTCTGGCACAGACCGTATAAGTCTGCCCAGCACTATCCCTGCCTCCCAACCACCAGCCCCGCCTCCCAACCACCGGCTCTGGCACAGACCGTATAAGTCTGCCCAGCACTATCCCCGCCTCCCAACCTCCAGCCCACTACCGGCTCTGCTCTGAAGTGCATTCTGTTTTAAGGTGATCTACCTTGACAGTCCCATTTTTATGCTGATCTAGTAATCCAACTTGAATGGAGTTTATAAGAGAGAAAGAGCTTGTTCACAGAGTAAGCCAATGTTTCTCAGCTCTTAGGGGTCCTTTTACTAAGGTGCGCTGAAAAATGGGCTGTAGCAGTGTAGGCACGTGTTGTGGATATGCACAGATCCATTTCACAGCGCACCTGTAAAAAAAGGCTTTTTATTAAATTTTGCCGAAAATGGATGTGCAGCAAAATAAAAATTGGCGTGTGGCCATTTTGGGTCTGAGACCTTACCACCAGCCATTGACTCAGTGGTAAGGTCTTTCACATTAACCGTGCGGTAATCGCCTACGTTCATCATCTGAATTACCGCCCGACTTTCGCTGCCTGTCAGAAAATAAAATATATTTTCTGGTGAACGTAGCGGATGCGCGTCAAAAATGAAATTACCGCACGGGCCACGCGGTAGCCAAGCGGTAACTCCAAATTGACAAGCGTTGGGTGCGCATAGGTGTCTACGCGACTTAGCAAAAGGGCCCCTTAGTGAGATGAATCAGGTAATTCTATTCGCTTCCTTAGACCACTAAACAGGGAGAATGAAACAAGACAAGGAGATCAATTAAACAGTAAACAGGAAAAAAAAACATGGTATTAACCTGATTATCCCCAGATATTACTCGTCTAATTCATTATTCCACATTGATCATCTGGTTGGCTTCTTCAAGGCCAATACGGTGTATAGTCAAATCATTTCATTGAAAACATACTTATCCTATATAATAAAACTCACTCTCAATGTTCTGAGGACACTGACGTCACTGTCAGGTCCTCCGGGCACTTCTGGTTCGAAGCCTTTGTGGTGGTGAAGCCACCGAAAACACTGTGTTGGGGCCCCGCCCTCGCGTCAAACGTGATGACGTCGAGGGTGGAGCAATGTCAGCAGATTGAAGGTGGCGTGCCGAGGTCCGCAACAATGGCGGGAGTAGGGAGGGGGGGAGGTCCGGAAGGAAACTGTGCTAGCGCCCATTTCATTGCCGCAAGAAACGGGCATGTTTTACTAGTTGTCCAATATTAGTTAGAAATAATACATCTGATTACATTCTTTCTCTTTTAAAAACCAGAAGTTATTTAACAATACATATACTTAAGTCTCTAATTCAAATCCCACTGTTTAAAGTAATCCCAGTTTTCACAGGCTTCACTCCTTTTAAAGTAATAATTAAGGACATACTGTATTTCTGAGGAAAACTTTAGGAGTCATACCCGGAACTCTGGGAAAAACAATAATCTCGATATTAATCATCTATAATAATATTCATTTTATTATTCAAAATTTCTGGTCTATTATCATTTTCAAGATCATAACCACTTCTTGCTCGTGTAGAACTTCATTTGTTATATCAATTTTTCACTCTCAAAGGGTTCAGTTGAATTGTCCATGTAACTCTCTAATAAGATTATATCTGAAACAAAGTTATTTACTACCACCGTTAGATCCCGAAGCGCCTTCCAGATGGTATTCAATGTAACCTCCACGGGAGCCAAGAACTCCAAGATGATTTCTCTTGAGGTGTTTAGGAGTGGTTCCGCCAATTCGGGTTCTGCTGTAAACGTCCTCCGTTTCAGCATATGCCTCTAACTCACTCCTCCACTCCTTTGGACATGGTGGTTGAATAATTTGGGAGCGATGGAGTTGTTTTTTCTAGGTCCAAGAGCACCGACGCTCCTTCGTCGGCGCTAATCAAAGGACTCGCCAACCCTTTCATCTGTGGGCAGTTCGTCACACAGCGGTCCCGCACTTGCTGCTCAGGGGACAAAACGCTGGCCATCGGCGGCTGACCGCCGGTTGTCCCCTTCCTCTCAGTTAAGGTAACTGCAATTGCAGAGAGGAAATTTACGTAAAGAAGACAAAAAAACTTCAGAGGGCAGCTGGGCCGTTGGGCATACGAACTTCAGGTCACCATCTTACCACTCTCCCGAGATGAATGCCATTAACATGTGTTCCATCAGTACTTTTAGCTGCTTTTAAACAGAGACATGCCAGCTGCACTTTACGGACACTATCGGAAAATAATGCACATGAACTGTATTTTCAAGTCTGCACGTGTTGTTTTCCTTGCAAAATCTCCCCACATAAAAAAAAAAACAGGTGCAGTCCACAAGAACCTTGCACCAGCAATACGTTTCAAAGGGAAAGTATATGTCTAATTGCTTTTTAAAACTTGGTGCGATGCCCACAGTTAAAAAGTACACAAGGACTTAACATTGAAGCAGATAGCTTGTAAACTGTCCCCTGAGAATCAAATTGTTCTTCACCTTTCATTGAAAACTGTTGCTTTGTTTCATTATTAATTGATTGTAAACCAATGCTTGGTTTTATTGTTATTTGCCTGCAATGTCAAATGAAAAGCAGTTTAGCAAATGACTTAACTGAATTCAAATATTCTCGTATAACACAGAGCACACCATATGTGTCAAGCAATCATACAGGCCACGCTATAGGGGCGCTAGCGTTTTAGCGTGCGCTAACGCTAGAGACACCCATAGGAGTATATGGGTGTCTCTAGCGTCAGCGTGTGCTAAAAACGCTAGCGCACCTTAGTAAACAGGACCCCTAGGGGTCCTTTCACTAAGGTGCACTGACAAAATGGCCTGCGGTAGTGTAGGTGCGAATTTTGGGTGCGCGCAGATCCATTTTTCAGCGCGCCTGTGGAAAAGGCCTTTTTTAAAAATATTTGCCAGAAACGGACGTGCGGCAAAATAAAAAATTGGCGCATGTCCATTTTGGGCCTGAGACCTTACCGCCAGCCGTTGACTTAGCGGTAAAGTCTCACGCGTTAACTGGGTGGGTAATGACCTACACGCGTCAACATCAGAAAATAAAAATTATTATTGGGATGCGCATAGCGGCCGCGTTCCGAAAATGAAATTACCGCAAGAGCCACACAGTAGCCGGGCGGTAACTTCATACTGGTGCTCATAGGCACCTACGCGGCTTAGTAAAAAGGCCCCCATAGTCTTTTTTTTTTTATTTTTATTGAAAACAAGCCAAATTACAGTCAAAACATAACATTTGCACATAGTATCATAAAGAATTATCACAAGCTTCCTCCAGCTATCCCCCACCCCCCCATCCCCCCCTACCCTGGTGGTGAATGACTCTGACCATGTAACTGTTCATATAACTGTCATATTTTAGTGAAAGCCAGCATGGAGCCTCTCCTCATAGCCGTCAGCTTCGAGATCTGGTAGAGGTAATCAACCTTCTGAGTTACCACAGGTAAGTCCGGTAATAAAACAGAGATGTGTTAAACCTATTAGCTGAATTCCTTTATTACAGATATATTCAAGATAGGATTACCACATACCTCTGTGACCACCTGGGTATCTCTGGCCAATTCTCTTTTAATTCACACACCAAAGGATTTGAGATTGTAGACAGAAGGAGACAGTACTATCTTTATCATGTATTAAACATTACAGAGCTACCAAGGCCCCTATGAAAAATAGATAGAATGAGTGAAACCCCAACAATAACAACTGTGGAAAAAAAGGGACGAAAGTTGCAGAACAACCGGAAAAAAAAAAACCTCTCTAAAGATCTTGTAAAGAGTATGTAGGCAGCTCTGGGGAACAGAGAGAAAAGAGGAGAGCCAGAAACTACAACTCCCCGCAGGCTAAGCAAGAATACCCCCGTTACAGGCAGGCATTCCCCAAGAAAGAACTAGAAATAAGGAACTACAACTCCCAGCATGCCAAAAGGGAACTTGGGGATAAGAGAAACTATGTGCATTCCCATGGGTCACCAGAGGAGGGCCTGAGGGGAAGGAGTAAGGCTGATTCTCCAACCTGGTGGAAGAGGTGGTGGAACAAGTGCAGAGAAGTAGCGGGGCCAAGCCGGGTCAAGCGGGAGGAGGTCAGGTAGGAGCTAGACTGACCAAGAGGGTGGGACCCTAGGCTTTGTGCCCGCGCAGAGCCACTGTGTTTGAAAGCTTGGCCTAGAACTGAACTTTGTTTTGAAAGCCTGGCTAAATTGAGCTGTGTTTTGAAAGCTTGGCTAGAACTGAACTGTGTTTTGAAAGCCTGGCTAACCTGAACTGTATTTTGGTAAGCCTAGCTAAACTGAACCGGGTGTTTTTTTTTGCTTTTTGCTGCTCCTCTCTAGGAGAGGAAAAGAGAGGAAGCAGCTGCTGAAGCCTGGCCTGTGTACCAAACCGGCTTGAGTAAGGTACATGGTAACAGGGATTTGTTTTGTGTTTTGGATTTGTACCTGAGGGAAGGAGGGACGCCCTTCCTATGTAATAAACAGCTTTATTTTGAGTTGGAGGAGAGCTCGGCTGGAGAGTGTTCGTTTGTTTGGAGAGCTGCAACCTCGGAGTGAAGGGGAGCAACTTAACAATTGGTGTCAGAAGTGGGATCGCTTTGCGGACCTGTCGCTCGAGGAGGCCAGGACCAGCCAGACAGGAAAGCCCGACGGAGGGGCCAACGCTGAGAAAGGCGCAGACCCGTCTGGGGTTCCGGTAAGCGGGGCCTAGATTGGGGGAATAAAGGGGTCCTAGTAAAAGGGGAAAAATAAGTAGTGAAACCGCACTTGGAGGTGTCCTCTGTTTTTTTTCCCCCCCCAGGAGTCGCTGTTCCGGGCCAGGATGGACCCCAAGGAGATCTTCGCTTGGATGACGATGCAGTTCCAGAAACAGCAAGAACTGACCGCGAAGTTGGTGGAGGACTCCTTGGCTGCTGCACGAGAGCAGCAACAACCGGTGCTGAATATGCTTCAGGACTTTTTGAGGGGGATCAATGCTCCAAGGGACGCGGGAGCCGGAGCTACCGGACAGGGGCCCGGAGGAAGCGGTGCGGTAGGACCTTTATCCCTGAACTCACTTACATGGGGGAAGTTGTCTGAGCAGGATAATGTAGAGGATTTCCTGACCGCATTCGAGAGGGTGGCGGTGGCCGCGGGATGGCCACAAGAGCAGTGGGCCATGCGGTTAGTGCCTTCCTTATCTGGGGAGGCTCTAGGAGCCTTTAGAGACTTGGCTCCTGGGGACGCTGCCAACTATGGGAGGTTGAGAGAGGCCATTAAAGACCAGTATGGACTGAGTACCCAGGCTTATAGGCGTAAGTTTCGATCCACTAAATGGGAAAAGGGGGCAACCCCTAAAGCGGTGGCCAATAAATTGAGGGACTTGGTAAAAAAATGGTTGGAACCTGATCGCCACACCACCGAAGAGATTCTTCAAGAATTGGTAGTGGAGCAATTCCTGCAGGGCCTTCCCAGGGAGATTAGGGCAGGATTGGTCAAAAAGGACTGTAAGACGGTCGAGGCCGTGACAGCCGGGTTGGAGTGTTACTTGGAAGCTCAACGTTGGGGAGGACCCTACCTGGAGGAGGGGAAGTCCCGACCTCAGGGAAGCGGGGGTCTAGAAAGATCCTGCTTTAAGACAGATCCCCAGGGAGGGAAGCCCGATTACAGCTGGGGGGGTAGGAAGCCATTAGTGCCCGCAGGCCCTGGAAAAAAGGCTACCTCCTGGGAAGGGAAGAGGTGTTATCTGTTCGGGAAGGTTGGGCACTTCAGGAAAAATTGCCCAGGTCAAGAGGGATGGACCTCGCAGGTTGCCCAAGGGTTTAGGCCTCGGTATACGGCTAAGGTGGAGGTTGAGGGTTTACCAATTGTAGCCATGTTAGACTCCGGGGCAGACCAGTCCATGATCTCTAGGAGGTTATGGGAACAAATAAGAAAGAGGAGGACAGGATGTAGGGATACCGATGAGGGAGCAGTGGCTATTCAATGTATACATGGGGCCAGTTCTCGTTCTATCCTCCATAGGGTTCCCGTGAAGGGGCCCACAGGGGAGATAGAGATAGCCATGGCCGTTCTGCCCAGGCTGCCACAGGAGATGATTTTAGGAAGGGACTGGCCCCCCTTTTCCGAATGTATTAGTGGAAAAGGAGTGTTGGTCACTACCCGCTCTCAGGCTCGGCGAGACCCTGAGGCTGAGAAGAAGAAAGAATGGGGGGATAGAAGTTTAAGGGGGGGTATGTAAAGAGTATGTAGGCAGCTCTGGGGAACAGAGAGAAAAGAGGAGAGCCAGAAACTACAACTCCCCGCAGGCTAAGCAAGAATACCCCCGTTACAGGCAGGCATTCCCCAAGAAAGAACTAGAAATAAGGAACTACAACTCCCAGCATGCCAAAAGGGAACTTGGGGATAAGAGAAACTATGTGCATTCCCATGGGTCACCAGAGGAGGGCCTGAGGGGAAGGAGTAAGGCTGATTCTCCAACCTGGTGGAAGAGGTGGTGGAACAAGTGCAGAGAAGTAGCGGGGCCAAGCCGGGTCAAGCGGGAGGAGGTCAGGTAGGAGCTAGACTGACCAAGAGGGTGGGACCCTAGGCTTTGTGCCTGCGCAGAGCCACTGTGTTTGAAAGCTTGGCCTAGAACTGAACTTTGTTTTGAAAGCCTGGCTAAACTGAGCTGTGTTTGAAAGCTTGGCCTAGAACTGAACTGTGTTTTGAAAGCCTGGCTAACCTGAACTGTGTTTTGAAAGCCTGGCTAAATTGAGCTGTGTTTTGAAAGCTTGGCTAGAACTGAACTGTGTTTTGAAAGCCTGGCTAACCTGAACTGTGTTTTGAAAGCCTGGCTAACCTGAACTGTATTTTGGTAAGCCTAGCTAAACTGAACCGGGTGGTTTTTTTTGCTTTTTGCTGCTCCTCTCTAGGAGAGGAAAAGAGAGGAAGCAGCTGCTGAAGCCTGGCCTGTGTACCAAACCGGCTTGAGTAAGGTACATGGTAACAGGGATTTGTTTTGTGTTTTGGATTTGTACCTGAGGGAAGGAGGGACGCCCTTCCTATGTAATAAACAGCTTTATTTTGAGTTGGAGGAGAGCTCGGCTGGAGAGTGTTCGTTTGTTTGGAGAGCTGCAACCTCGGAGTGAAGGGGAGCAACTTAACAATCTGTAACCACAAACAAGGAAGAAAAACAAGTGCAAAGGGCACAAGAACATGGAGAAATGAAAAGGTTACGTAGACAGGTGCGCATTTTCTTATTTGTAGGAGCGCAACAAAGCAGACTGTCTGTTTTTTCAAGTTTTCATAGTCATGCTCTGTTGAAACCCAGTCGATTCAGATGTTTTTAACAGCTATCAAGAACTTATGGGGTCCCTGGCATAATGAAGGTAATTCTATAAAGGGGTGCCCCTATTGTAGGGTCTGCAAGGTGACTATTGTAATGTTTTCTAAAAAGGAGAATAGGTACCAGCTTTCCTTTATAGAATATTAATATAATGGAGTTCTAGTGTACCAAGAGTGGGGTGGTGGGGGTGGTCGGCCCCGGGTGCAGGCAGCAAGGGAGCGGCTGAGCAGTCGTGTGACTGTCATCTCTGCCGGTCCCCTGCCCCCTCTGACGTGAATTTCCTGTTTACTACTACTACTACTACTTAACATTTCTAGAGCACTACTAGGGTTACGCAGCACTGTACAAGTTAACAAAGAAGAACGGTCCCTGCTCAAAGGAGCTTACAATCTAAAGAATGAAATGTCAAGTTGGGGCAGTCTAGATTTCTTGAGTAGAGGTGTAGTGGTTAGGTGCCGAAGGTGACATTGAAGAGGTGGGCTTTGAGCAATGATTTGAAGATGGGCAGGGAGGGGGCCTGGCGTATGGGCTCAGGGAGTCCGTTCCACACATGGGGTGAGGCGAGGCAGAAAGGGCGGAGCCTGGAGTTGGCGGTGGTGGAGAAGAGTACTGAAAGGAGGGATTTGTCCTGAGAGCGGAGGTTACGGGTAGGAGCATAAGGGGAGATGAGGGTTGAGAGGTAAGGAGGGGCTGCAGATCGAGTACATTTGTAGGTTAGTAGCAGCAGCTTGAACTGAATGCGGTACCTGATCGGAAGCCAATGAAGTGACTTGAGGAGAGGGGTGATATGAGTGTATCGGTCCAGGTGGAAGATAAGGCGTGCAGCAGAGTTCTGAACGGACTGAAGGGGGGATAGATGGCTAAGTGTTTCCTGTTTAGGCAGCAAAAAGTGGATAAATGCTGCTATTTATCCACTCCCAACCACTAGCCCCACCTCCTAACCACCGGTGCTGCCACCCAATCAGGCTTATTTTCGAAAGAGAAGGGCGGCCATATTCCGACCCAAATCAGGAGATGGCCGCCCTTCTCCCGTGGGCGCCCAAATCGGTATAATCGAAAGCCGATTTTGGGCACCCCCAACTGCAGTCCGTCGCGGAGACGAACAAAGTTCCCGGGGGCGTGTCAGAAGGGTAGCGAAGGCGGGACAGGGGCATGCCGGGGTGTGCTTAAGAGATAGCCGCCCTCGGCCAATAATGGAAAAAAGAAAGGCAGCCGTAACAAAAATTTGGTCCGCTTTTCTTTTTACCCTTTTTTTCATGACCAAGTCCCAAAAAAGTGCCCCAACTGCCCAGATGACCACCAGAGGGAATCGGGGATGACCTCCCCTGACTCCCCCAGTGGTCACCACCCCCCTCCTAACCTAAATCGTTTTTTAATTTTTTTGCCAGCCTCTATGCCAGCCTCAAATGTCATACCCAGCTCCATGACAGCAGTATGCAGGTCCCTGGAGCAGTTGTTAGTGGGTGCACTGGACTTCAGGCAGGTGGACCCTGGCCCATCCCCCCACACCTGTTACACTTGTGGTGGTAAATGGGAGCCCTCCAAACCCCCCCCCCCCAAAAAAACCCACTGTACCCACATATAGGTGCCCCCCTTCACCCATAAGTGCTATGGTAATGGTGTAGAGTTGTGGGGAGAGGGTTTTTGTGGAGGATTTGGAGGGCTCAGCACCCAAGGTAAGGGAGCTATGTACCTGGGGGGTATTTTAATGTTTTGTTTTTATTTTTAAAAGTGCCCCCTAGGGTGGCCAGTTGGTGTCCTGGCATGTGAGGGGGACCAGCGCACTACGAATCCTGGCCCCTCCCACGACCAAATGCCTTGGATGTGTTCGTTTTTGAGATGGCCACCCTCGGTTTCCATTATCTTCGAAAAACGAGGCCGGCCATCTCAAATCCGCCCAAATCCTAGGCATTTGGCCGGCCCCAACCGTATCATCGAAAGAAAAGATGGCGGCCCATCTTTTTCGATAATACGGTTGGGACCGCCCCTTCTCGTAGCCGTTCCCGGAGATGGGCGCCCTTAGAGATGGGCGGCACCTTTCGATTATGCCCCTCAATCTCTACTAAGCTTCTGAGGATCCATTTCTTCTGAACAGGATTCCTAGAAATGGATCCTCAGAAGTTAGCAGAGAATGGGTGGCAGCGCCGATGGTTAGGAGGTGGGGCTATTGGTTGGGAGTGCATAAATACCAGCATTAATCCCCTTTTTGCTGCCTAAAATGTATGCAACGTCTTACAGAATTACCGCCAACGTGTTTCAGAGGTTTTCCTATTGGACAGCACTAGAGAAAAGCATAACAAAAGCATCACAACTGAAAGGCTCTGGAATTGTCCAGCTGCTATATTTTTATACCCTCATGCCTCCCATTTAACTGTTGTAGTTCTTTTTAAGTCTCATTCATTACAGAGCTCTCAGCGTGCTCTCACATCTGTATTCAAAGGGCTCGCACCCTTTCAGTTTTCTCCTGCGAGTCACAGCGCGGTCTTTAACTAACAGCACCTTTTAAGCAGTCGGAATATTAAGAAAAATAAATGTTTATTTTCTATTTTTTGTCTCATCTAAATTGCTGGCCCCACATTTAGAGGTCCTTTTTACTAAGGTGCGCTGAAAAATGGGCTACGTTAGTGTAGGCATGTGTTTAGGGCAAGTACAGATCCATCTTTTCAACGGGCCTGCAAAAAAAATGCCTTTTTAAAATTTTTGCCGAAAATGGACGTGTGGCGAAATAAAAATTGGCGCGCGGCCATTTTGGGTCTGAGACCTTACCGCCAGCCATTGACCTAGCAGTAAGGTCTCACATATTAACCGGGCGGTAATGACCTACGCACATCGAATGCTGAAGTCACTTCACTGGCTCCCTATCCGTTTCCATATAAAATTCTGCCCTCTAAGCTTTCATTGTCTCCTTCCAATGTTTCAATGTTTGTGTTCCATTGTTACATTCCTTAACGACACTTCGATTGTCTCGCATAACTCTGCACAATGTAATCCATAACCAATTTGTAACAAACTGTATTTCCATCATTTAACTCATATTGTAAGCCACACTGAACCCGCAAAAAGGTGGGAAAATGTGGGATACAAATGCAATAAATAAATAAATAAATTCAAGCTCCTCTTATTAACCTATAAGTGCATTCACTCTGCAGCCCCTCACTACCTCTCCACCCTCATCTCTCCCTACACTCCTTCCCAGGAACTCCGTTCACTAGGCAAATCTCTCCTAATTGCACCCTTCTCCTCCATCGCTAACTCCAGACTCCGTTCCTTTTGTCTCGCCGCACCTTATGCCTGGAATAGGCTTCCTGAGCCGTTAAGTCTAGCTCCATCCCTGGCCGCCTTCAAATCCAGGCTGAAGGCCTATCTGTTCGATGCTGCTTTTGACTCCTAACTTGTCACTTGCTCGTAACCTTTATCTTGTCTTCCTCTCTTCAATAGTCCCTTTCCCTATGTGTCCTTCTGTCTGTCCTACCCTTATCCCTTATTGGTCCTGTCTGTCTGTCCTGATTTAGATTGTAAGCTCTTTTGAGCAGGGACTGTCTTTTCTTCATGTTCAATTGTGAAGCGCTGCATACGACTGGTAGCGCTATAGAAATGATTTATAGTAGTAGTAGAATGCCACTTGGCGCACATAGCGGACGCGTGCCAAAAATGAAATTACTGCAAGAGCCATGCGGTAGCCAGGTGGTAACTCCAAATTGCTGCACGCTGGGTGCGCGTAGACGCTGACGCAGCTTAGTAAAAGGGCCCCTTAAAGTTTGGGGAACTATTTCCAACAAGAAAGCAAAGTGTGAGTTAATGAAACACTCTTTTATTTGTGGTACAAAATATCACACACCTTTTTTACTAGACAAATGAGGGTTTTTTTTTTCTATTACTTTACTGAATAAAGTTTAAACTGCCTACCTCTACCACACCTCCTCCTTTCATTTCCCCTTCCTCCACTTGTCTCCTGATGAAATCCAACAGCTGATTTGGGGGCGTTTTTGTTCAATTCTCATGACTGTTATCAAGTGAGGGATACAGAAGGATTGTAGTTAGCTGTGGTTAAAGCCATTAATACCTCCAGAGCATTACAATGCACTTTCAGCGATCATGTCCTCCAGACATAAGTTTAATCACTATACAGCAATCTTGGCACTTCATCTAGCAACACATTTTGTAGATCTGTTGGGAATCTCTCAGTAGAAGCTGGAAGGCATTCCACAAACTTGGCTTTCAAGTTCCTCTTAGTAATGCTGCTCACATCTGCTAGCATCTTAAATTTCTTTCCAACCTTCTGCCCCCAGTCTCTGCAAGATAAACAAGAGGGGAAAGCATGCGGAGCACAGCTCATGAAGTTCTTCCAACCCTTCTGCATCAAAATGTAAGTGTGTGTATGTTGAGTGGGGGGGGGGGGGGGGTGGCTGAGTGTATATATATGTGTATGTGCTTTCTGTGAACTGGAGAGGGGAGGTACAGAAGAGGAGAGGAGAGCAGAAGGCAGTTTGAAAAGTACAATTCCTTACAGTAAATCAGTGTATGTATATTTTACTTATTTATTTATTTATGTATTTATTGGGATTTATTAACCACCTTTATGAAGAGATTCACCCAAGGCAGTATACAACAGGTACAGTTTAACAGAATATTGTATCCTTTGAAACTATTTCTGCCACAGAAATGTATCGAGGCAATTTTGGAGGAATGCAGGGCTGGTGCAAGGGTTTCTGCGCCTCCCCCCTCCCCCCCCCCCCCCCGCGAAGCTATAACTTGGCACCCTCATTAATATAAATCACAGGTCAAGTACGCCCCTTTTCTCAAAGTACCTTTATTAACTCTTTTTTAATTAAATAGTAGCTTTGCTGAACAAGTAGAAGGTTTACAAAAGGTTACAACCACTTAGCTTTCCGTGCTTTCATGTTCACGAAATTAGCAAGTAAATCACTGATATCTAACTGGGCGGGTGCATTGAAAAAAACAACATGCATCCCCTGATTGTATTCTTTTATTGAAAAACTCAATAAAAATTGTAATTCAAAAAAAGTCTCCAATTAAGCTGACAAAATGTAGAAACCATCTACATGTGTGAAGAGCTACATGAACACAGCTTTCAAATGCTGACAAAGTCGAAAATGAATCTTCTCAGAATAGGCTGAGATTGCTTCCGGAAAATGAAGATGGAAGCACTCATAGTTCAAAAAAACAACTTTCACAAAGTACATCCTCCTATTGACCGGAGATCATTTAATCCATCTATACATTTAAAAATCTTACATGGGTTCGGACTTCATGAGGAGTGGCCTAGTGGTTAGAGTGGTGGACTTTGGTCCTGGGGAACTGGGTTCAATTCCCACTGCAGGCACAGGCAGCTCCTTGTGACTCTGGGCAAGTCACTTAACCCTCCATTGCCCCTGGTACAAAATAAGTACCTGAATATATGTAAACCACTTTGAATGTAGTTGCAAAATACCACAGAAAGGTGGTATATCAAGTCCCATTTCCCTTTCCCTAGTTGAGATTCTACATGCAATGTTGCTACTATTTGAGATTCTACATGGAATGTTGCTATTCCACTAGCAACATTCCATGTAGAAGCCTGCGCGGCCACATTGGTGATCTGCAAGGGCCGACTTCTACATGGAATGTTGCTAGTGGAATAGCAACATTCCATGTAGAATCTCAAATAGTAGCAACAGTGGAGGAGTGGCCTAGTGGTTAGGGTGGTGGACTTTGGTCCTGGGGAACTGAGTTCAATTCCCACTTCAGGCACAGGCAGCTCCTTGTGACTCTGGGCAAGTCACTTAACCCTCCATTGCCCCAGGTACAAATAAGTACCTGTACATAATATAAAGCCACATTGAACCTGCTATGAGTGGGAAAGCACAGGGTACAAATGTAACAAAAATAAAAAAATAATTGGAAAATGCAAAGTCCAAACTGAACCTTTTTCAGAATAAGCTGAGATTTCTTGCACCACTCAACATTCTCATGAAAAGGAGGATAGAAGCACTAATATTGGGGATAGCCGGTGGTGGGAGGTGGGGATAGTGCTGGGCAGACTTATACGGTCTGTGCCAGAGCCGGTGGAGGGAGGCGGGGCTGGTGGTTGGGAGGCGGGGATAGTGCTGGGCAGACTTATACGGTCTGTACCAGAGCCGGTGGTTGGGAAGCGGGGCTGGTGGTTGGGAAGTGGGGATAGTGCTGGGCAGACTTATACGGTCTGTGCCAGAGCCGGTGGAGGGAGGTGGGGATAGTGCTGGGCAGACTTATACGGTCTGTGCCATAGCTGGTGGTGGGAGGCGGGGCTGGTGGTTGGGAGGCGGGGATAGTGCTGGGCAGACTTATACGGTCTGTGCCAGAGCTGGTGGTTGGGAGGCGGGGCTGGTGGTTGGGAGGCGGGGATAGTGCTGGGCAGAGTTATACGGTCTGTACCAGAGCCGGTGGTTGGGAAGCGGGGCTGGTGGTTGGGAAGTGGGGATAGTGCTGGGCAGACTTATACGGTCTGTGCCATAGCTGGTGGTGGGAGGCGGGGCTGGTGGTTGGGAGGCGGGGATAGTGCTGGGCAGACTTATACGGTCTGTGCCAGAGCTGGTGGTTGGGAGGCGGGGCTGGTGGTTGGGAGGCGGGGATAGTGCTGGGCAGAGTTATACGGTCTGTGCCAGAGCCGGTGGAGGGAGGCGGGGCTGGTGGTTGGGAGGTGGGATAGTGCTGGGCAGACTTATACGGTCTGTGCCCTGAAAAAGACAGGTACGATCAAGGTAAGGTATACACAAAAAATGGCACATGTGAGTTTATCTTGTTGGGCAGACTGGGTGGACCGTGCAGATATTTTTCTGCCGTCATCTACTATGTTACTATTGACCTGAGATTGTTACAGCCATCTATGCGTGTAAAGAGCTAAACAAATTCAATCTTCAGAAATGGAAAAGATAAAGCACAAAATTTACCTGTTATGAATAATCTGAATTTACTTCCACTACTCACCAATCAGCTGAAAAAAGACGATGAACGATCTAATACTTCACAAAAACAACTTTAAAAAAACACTGCTCAAACTGATCTGAAAAGCTATACAGACCCTCTAAACATTTAAAGAGCTACATGGTTATGGCCTTCGTAAGTTGAAAATATAAAGTCCAAATTGACCCCCCTATTTACACAGCTTTCAAATGTTGAAAAGACAAAGTAGAAAACAAATCTTCTCAGAATAGGCTGAGATTCCTTCCAGAAGTCTCACGTCGGTGGTAGGAAAAGTAATGGAGTCGCTGCTGAAAGAGAGGATAGTTAACTTTCTAGAAGCTGACGGGTTACAGGACCCGAGGCAACATGGCTTTACCAAAGGAAAATCATTGCCAAACAAATCTTATTTACTTTTTTGACTGGGTGACCAAAGAACTGGATAAGGGACACGCGCTAGATGTAATCTACTTGGACCTTTGATACGGTCCCCCACAGAAGACTCGTGAATAAGCTGAAAGAGTTGAACTTAGGACCGAAAGTGGTGAACTGGATAAAAAACTGGTTGACCGACAAGTGGCAGAGAGTGGTGGTAAATGGAATCCGCTCGGAGGAAAGGAAGGTGAGCTGTGGAGTTCCTCAGGGGTCGGTGCTGGGGCCTATTCTGTTTAGTATATTTGTGGGAGATATTGCTGAAGGGTTGGAAGGAAAGGTGTGCCTTTTTGCAAATGACATGAAAATAGCTAATAGAGTGGATACCCTGGAGGGACTAGAAACGATGAGAAGGGATCTCCAAAAGTTAGAAGAATGGTCAAGGGTCTGGCAGTTAAAATTTAATTTTATTCACACAGGGGTGCAGCAATTATTATCAGAGTACGAATTAAAATTTAATGTCAAGAAGTGTAGAATGATGCACTTGGGGTGCAGAAACCCAAAAGAGAGATACCGGATAAGAGGAGAGAGATTAGTAAGCTTGACTCAGGAGAGAGACCTTGGGGTGTTGGTGTCTGAGGATCTAAAGGTGAAGAAACAATGCGACAAGGTGATGGCTGTGGCCAGAAGGATGCTAGGCTGTGTAGAGAGGGGCGTAACCAGCAGAAGAAAGGAGGTGTTGATGCCTCTCTACAAGTTATTGGTGAGACCCCGCTTGGAGTATTGTGTTCAGTTTTGGAGGCTGTATCTTGCTAAAGATGTAAAAAGACTGGAAGCGGTACAAATCGTACGAGGAGAGACTTGCCGACCTGAACATGTACACCTCAGAGGAAAGGAGAAACAGGGGTGACATGATACAGACATTAAAATATTTGAAAGGTATTAATCCGCAAATGAACTTTTTCCGGAGATGGGAAGGTGGTAGAACTAGAGGGCATGAAGGGGGGCAGACTCAGGTCTCATGTCAGGAAGTATTTTTTCATGGAGAGGGTGGTGGATATGTGGAATGCCCTCCCGTGGGAGGTGGTGGAGATGAAAACGGTAATGGAATTCAAACATGTGTGGGATAATCACAAAGGAATCCTGTTTAGAAGGAATGGTTCCTTGGAATCTTAGTGGAGATTGGTAAGTGGGAAAGAAAATGGGAGCTGGGCAGACTTCTATGGTCTATGCCCTGATCGTGACTGAATAGATGAGGATGGGCTGGAGTGTAAATTTTAAGGGGTTTCGACGTTAGCTTCAGAACTTTTAGTACAAGAACAGTGCTGGGCAGACTTTTGTGCCCTGAGAATGGCAAGGACAAATCAAACTCGGGTATACATATAAAGTATCGCATACCAAGTAAAATGAGTTTATCTTGTTGGGCAGACTGGATGGACCGTACAGGTCTTTATCTGCTGTCATTTACTATGTTACTATGTTTCTCTTTGGGGCTCTACATGGAATGTTGCTACTAATTGGGATTCCGGAATCTTGTAACTCTTTAGGATTCCAGAATCTTTAGAACTTTTAGTACAACAGTGCTGGGCAGACTTCTACAGTCTGTGCCCTGAGAATGGCAAGGACAAATCAAACTCAGGTATAAAAGTATCACATACCATGTAAAATGAGTTTATCTTGTTGGGCAGACTGGATGGACCGTACAGGTCTTTATCTGCCGTCATTTACTATGTTATTAAGCCGTGCTAGCGGCTGCCATGAGTAATGTTAACACAGCCCATTCAAAGTGAATGCGCTGTGTCAGCCTTAGCACACGACTGCTGTTAACGCGGCTTAGTAACAGGTGGGTGAATCTCTTCAGAATAGGCTGACACTGCTTACACCACGCCCCATTCTCCTGAAAATGACAATATTAAAAAAAAAAAACAGCTTCTAATAAAAGCTTTTTCCGACTGAGCTGAAAACATATAAACCATCTAAACATGTGAAGAGCTACACAAGGACAGAATTCATAACTTCAAAAGAATGAGTCCAGAATGTACTTCTTTAGAATAGGCTGAAATTCTTTGCACCTCTCCCTGTTCACCTGAAAATAATGATGATGTAAGCACTTATAGGAGAAAAAAGCAAATGTAAAACACTTCCTCCAGTTGAGCTATAAATGTCCAAACCAATCTAATGTGTGTTAGGGTGGTGGACTTTGGTCCTGGGGAACTGAGGAACTGAGTTTGATTCCCACTTCAGGCACAGGCAGCTCCTTGTGATTCTGGGCAAGTCACTTAACCCTCCATTGCCCCATGTAAGCCGCATTGAGCCTGCCATGAGTGGGAAAGCGTGGGGTACAAATGAAACAAAAATAAAATAGATACTATTGGAGATTCTACATGGAATGTTGCTATTCCACTAGCAACCAATCACAGGCAACCAACAAATTTATAATTTATTCAAAACCGGATTTATCAGCAAATAACAATAAATAGTCATGTAATCCAGTTTAAGTTTTCTTATATCCTCCTATACTTCAAGAGAAATCTTTTTTATTTTATATCTCCATAATTTATAGCAATTCAATATCAAAAATGAAAAATGAATCAAATGTAATTTCACAGAACCTCAGTGATGCGAATCGCCATCATTTAGAGAGGGTCGATTTGGTCACATCCAATTCTTCACTTTGTCCTCTCAAGAAACTAAAAAGGGATGAAAGGGACTACCAATCTGGTAGAATTTATGTCTGGCATAAAAAAGATTATGGAAATATCTCTAACAAAAGAAGAGTTGCTTTTGAAGAATCATCGGAGGATAGTGGTGATTTGAGTACCGGGAGTGATCGGGAACCGGAAACTCAAATGAATGAACAACAATATGATCTTCGTGATCATAATACAAGAACAAGAGTGATTAAAACACAACAGAGACAGCAACAGCAACAACTGAGAGGACAAAGTCGATCGGGGGACTTCAGGGGACGCAAAACCCGGAAACAGTAGTGAATATATCGCCATTTCATCTCACTGAAGATCAGCTAAATGTTTTAAACCTTGGTTTGGGTTTTGTGCCTACTACTCGCCATGATCCTTTCCGCTTAAGAGTGGCTCTTTTTAAGTTTTTTAGGAAACTACAGTGCAGAATTTTCTTTATTGATCATCCATCCTCCCCAGATATCTCGATAGTGAAACCTTCTTCGAGATGGTATCCTCCAGGACCAATAAATCCGATAGTGTTAACCTTTAGAAATTTAATTTTACGTGAGTTAGAGGAAATTGAGAGTCATTCAAACCCTAATTTCTTTAAAACGAATATGACTTCACGACAATGGACAGCATTGGACAGCTTAATAAAAGAGTCTTCCATTATTGTTATAAGAGCTGACAAAGGAGGAGCAACGGTTGTATGGGATAGAGCACAATATATGAATGAGGCAGAAAGCCAATTGTCTGACTGCAGTTCATATAAATTACTTCCTCAAGACCCTTTGAATGATTTGGAAAAAGAAGTGAAGGAACTAGTTTCTCAAGCACTTAAAAATAAAATGCTCACGGCAAAAGAAGGAAGATTTTTAATTGAAGAATCTCCCCGAACCCCAAAAATTTATTTTCTACCCAAAATTCATAAACGATTGTCTACTCCTCCTGGTCGTCCTATAGTATCTACCAAATCATCGGTATTGGAACCTCTTTCAATTTTTGTTGATCAATTTCTAAAGGAACATGTGAAGAAAATGGACTCATATATTAAAGATTCCTCTCATTTTTTGAGGCATCTGGAAGATCTTGATGACCTGATGGCAGATACATGCCTGGTCACGTTGGACATTGTATCTTTATATACTAAGATTCCACAGATTGGTGCCTTGAAAGTTATCAAGGAAATTTTGGAGATACGTCCAGAGGGTCAAAGAATCTCTACAGAGTTTGTTATGAGCCTGGCAGAATTGGTTATTTGTAAAAACTATTTTTGGTTCAATAAGCAGTTCTATTTGCAGACTCAGGGAGTAGCGATGGGAGCTACTTTAGCTCCTTCGGTAGCTACCCTGTATATTGCAAATATGGAGTCAGGATGGATTTATCCATCTACACATTTTAAATATGTGAAATTTTGGAAAAGATTTCTTGATGACATCTTTTTCTTGTGGATAGGCCCTAAATTAGCTTTACATGAATTTATTGATTGGCTCAACACTTTAGATCCTCATATCACCTTTACAATGACTGTCAGTGAGACAGCTATCGAATTTTTGGATCTTTTAGTTTATAAAGAAGGAGGGAGATTATATACCTCCCTATACCGGAAACCAACTAGTAGAAACACTTTTTTGCAATTCAATAGTTTTCATCCTTTTCATCTGAAGTTTAATCTTCCCATAAGCCAATTTTTACGTGTTAGGCGAGTATGTTCTTCCTTGACTGAATTTAAAAAACATGCTAGAGAGCTGAAAGAAAGATTTCGGGCAAGGGGCTATCCAACACCGGCTATAAAAAGAGCATATACTAGAGCAAGATTTGCTCAGAGATCACTTCTGATACAAGAAATTGACAAAATTGAAGAGGATTGCCTCACCTGTATCTTGCCTTTTACCGAAACCAGCCAGAAAATAGCCAAGATTATTAAAGATCACTGGCATATTATGAGACTCTACCCATGCTTTGAAGACTTGCCTCTAATCTCTTTTACTAGGGGTAAAACATTGGGTGAACGCCTCAGTAAAAATAAATTTTCTACGAAGTGCCCTATTACTGACATGCAGGGTAGTCAAACTGCTTGCGGCCAGTGTCAATGGTGCCCGCTTGCGATAACTGGGGTAAATTGGTCAGTACCTGATAGAGATAGGACAATGAAAAGTAATTTAAAAACTAACTGTGAAAGCAAGAATGTGATATATGCTATTATATGTCCTTGCGATTTAGTCTACATTGGTAGGACTTCTAGATCTATTAAAACGCGCCTTAACGAACATAAATCAAAAATTCAAACACAAAATCTGCAAGCTCCTCTGGTGGATCATTGGCTTCAGAAAAATCATACATGGGAGGATATCAGATGGAGGATTGTTGAATGCCTAGATGATCGGGAGGAGGGTGGGTCGGTCGGGAAACTGCTGAATTATAGAGAGCAGTTCAACATTTTCATGCTTCAAGCTGTTGTTCCTAGGGGTTTAAACGTTGAAATTGAATGGACATCTCTTACTTAAATTTCACCTTTTTTCCACCGGTGGCATTACTGTGTGTTCTTGCTACCGGTGGAACGCCTTGGGGGCGGGGCTTTCGTACCTTAAAACGTCAAACTTTAAAACGTCATAACGTAGTGTCTATTTAATTATTTCAAAAAAAAGCCGGCGCCATCTTGGCTCTTAACTTTTGCTAAGCTGACGCTAAAAATAACACGGGGTGAGTATATTTTTAGTTTTTCTGGGTTCTTTCCGGATATAGGTTTATTTACAATATCTGGGGAAGACTAGTAACTGATGTTCATCTATATTGCAGGGGAATGTCCTTGAGACAGCCCATTAAGGGCGAAACGTGCATGTCGGACAGCTGATCCCCTGGGTCCGACAGAGTCTGAAAAAGATAAGTGATAAACTCAAAAATCTATATATTATGATATTTAGAAATTAGAAATTGAGATAAAAAGAACCAGTGAAGAATTGGATGTGACCAAATCGACCCTCTCTAAATGATGGCGATTCGCATCACTGAGGTTCTGTGAAATTACATTTGATTCATTTTTCATTTTTGATATTGAATTGCTATAAATTATGGAGATATAAAATAAAAAAGATTTCTCTTGAAGTATAGGAGGATATAAGAAAACTTAAACTGGATTACATGACTATTTATTGCTATTCCACTAGCAACATTCCATGTAGAAGCCTGCGCGGCCACATTGGTGATCTGCAAGGGCCAACTTCTACATGGAATGTTGCTAGTGGAATAGCAACATTCCATGTAGAATCTCAAATAGTAGCAACAGTGGAGGAGTGGCCTAGTGGTTAGGGTGGTAGACTTTGGTCCTAAGGAACTGAGTTGGATTCCCACTTCAGGCACAGGCAGCTCCTTGTGACTCTGGGCAAGTCACTTAACCCTCCATTGCCCCATGTAAGCCGCATTGAGCCTGCCATGAGTGGGAAAGCGCAGGGTACAAATGTAACAAAAATAAAATAGATGCTATTGGAGATTCTACATGGAATGTTGCTACTATTGGAGATTCTACATGGAATGTTGCTATTCCACTAGCAACATTCCATGTAGAAGGCTGCGCAGGCTTCTGTTTCTGTGAGTCTGACGTCAGACTCGCAGAAGCAGAAGCCTGCGCGGCCACATTGGTGATCTGCAAGGGCCAACTTCTACATGGAATGTTGCTAGTGGGACTCTGGGCAAGTCACTTAACCCTCCATTGCCCCATGTAAGCCGCATTGAGCCTGCCATGAGTGGGAAAGCGCGGGGTACAAATGTAACAAAAAAAAAAAAAAGCATTCACAGCTTCAGAACATAAAATTCAAAATTCACCTGTATAAGCTGAGATTGTATGCATTACTCGATGTTCACTTGAAAATGATGATGGAAGACCTCACAGGTTAAAAAAAACAAACAAACTTTCAAAAAAACCCACATCATCATATTTACCGAAGATCATTAAATCCATCTACACGTGTAAAGAGTTAAACAGGTTCAGCCTTCAGAAGTGGAAAAGAATAGTTAAGCTCTGGAACTTGCTGCCGAAGGATGTGGTAACAACGGTTACCATAGGTGGGTTTAAAAAAAAGGTTTGGGCAAGTTCCTGGAGGAAAAGTCTACAGTCTGTTATTGAGCGGACATTGGGGAAGCCACTGCTTGCCTCGGGATTGGTAGCATGGAATGTTGCTACTAATTGGGTTTCTCCCAGGCACTTGTGACCTGGATTAGCCACTGCTGGAAGCAGGATACTGGGTTAGATGGACCATTGGTCTGGCCCAGTATGGCTATTCTTATGTTCTTAAAGCTTAAAATTCACCTCTTCTGAATAAGCTGTCTTCCACTACGCCCCAATCAGCTGATAAAGATGACAGAATAACTAATAGTTCAAAAAGTAACTTGAAAAACCTTTTCTGATTAAGATGACAAAATTTATAAACCTTCTACACGTGTACAGAAGAGCTGCATGAATATGGCTTCACATGTTGAAAAGGCAGATGAAATAACATAGGCAGGCTGCATTCCCTCTCGCTCCCGCCCTCGCTTTTCCGCTAGCGTACTCACAGACCAAACATGAGACAGGTTTTGGGAATAAATGGCCACAGCTTTTATTGAAAAGACATTAAACAATCCCTAGGAAGCACCCGAGCCTTGGGTTTGCCGTTGCGCGCCGCTCGCTGCCAACAAGAGGCTCCCTAGCCCTCGTTGGCAGCTTTTATGCTTTCCCCTGTAGCCCTGCCCCTTCCGGCTTCCCAACCAACGGCAAAGGGGTCTCCTGCCGCGTCATCTCAATCGCCGATGGGGAAGCCGGAAAGGAAGGGTCGCTCTGACGCAGGAGCTGCCGGGCAGCAGCCACCATGTTATGTGCGGCTGCTCGGCATGCCCTTCGCCGGCCTACCTATATGTCCTCAGAATAGACAGAGACTACTTCCACCACTCCATAAAGGTAGCTGAGTCTTGTTGTAGAAATGCAAGGGAAGCAATTAAACGGTGTACTTAAATACCAGGGCGTTAAAGAATTAACTGATTGACTGCGGAAACAGCCTCAAAGGAAGCATGAGACACATCAGGAGGAGGCGGCACAAGGCAAGGGTAGGAGAAGTACCTGCAGTGGTGTTTGGCAGACAGAGAAGCGCTCCAATTTTGGAGGCGAGACAAGGCAGGAGAAGGACTGGAGGCGGCGGCAGCAGCTGCCGCTGCAGCAGGGAAGCACTCCGGTGTTCAGGTTTTGTTTGGCACCCTCCGAAGGCCAGTGCCCCCCCCCCCCGCCATGCTTACCTCATGCAGATGGGTTGTAATGGGATGTGAAACCTCCTCAGCACCTGGCAAGTGGTCAAAAAGAGCGCGTTGCCTGGTTACCACCAGGTTAGCACAAGAGCCCTTACCGCCACCTCAATGGGTAGCGGTAAGGACTTCTCCCCTGAAATAGCCGCACGGCAAGTGCTTTACTTGCCACATGGCCGGCGCCCAGCCATAAGAGCCCTGACAAAAGAACCCCGACAAAAAAGCCCTGACAAAACAGCCTTGTAACAAAATAACCCTTGGCATTTCACACCCTAACAAAATAACCCTTGAAAAAAGGGCCCCTCCCACAAAATAACCCTTGACAAAATAGCCTCTACACAAAACAGCTCCCTAAGAAAAAAATAACACATCACAAAAAAAATATTATAAACTACAAGTGAAATCTTCACTGATAAAGACTCCTACCAGCATTCAATTGCATAAAGCATATATAAATAAACAAAATTCTACAGCTACAAACTGGTATTCATGATTTGTTCTGCTATTTAAAGAAACTATTCTTCCATCAACCTGCTAATTTACAAAAAACAAACAAAAAAACCCAATATTGTCATCATTTTCATAGTCTTACCAACCTTATCCTGATTGGCAAAGGAAAAAAATGCAGACCCATATTCTGGGCAGCCTGATCGGGCCCTTTTGTCGGGGGGCTAACTTGTCAAGGGTTATATTGTGTTCAGAAGAATCCGCAACCAAGCGGAGAACTCAAACGCCCCACGGGAAAACACAAGTATAAGTGAGAGTGGGATGTTTGACCAAAGGAATACAAATCCTGGAAACAAGAATCTTAAAAAGTTTGTTTATTGATGAAAAGATGCGACAACTGTTGTGTTTCAGCCGTCAGGCCTGCATCAGGAGTCTTGTTCAATAACATGTCGTTTATTGAGTCTCAGACCCCAGAAGAACAGCTGATATGTGCAGTAGGTAGCACGTGATGTGTTGTACGGGTCTTTAGAAAGACCTTTGGTGATGAGCTTGCTCGTAGACAAATTGAGTGTCATAAAAAGCATGAAAAAGGGTTATGTGCAGGCCGTTTTGACAGTGGCTGTTAGGTCAGGGACTATTATGTCAGGAGCTTTGTTTGTTTGGAGCTTTTTTGTCGGGGTTATTTTGTCGGGGCCATTTTGTCGGGGTTATTTTGACTGGGTACCCACATGGCCATTTCCTGCAGAAAAGCAAGATCCTACCTTTTACTTGCAGCAGTAAAAGAGAGCCTCGGCACATGTCAAAAACACTTGCCGACTCCAGTGCAGGCCCCCTTTTGCCACAGCTCGGTGTAAGGGCCCCTAAATGAACTACGATTGAATATAAGATAAAACAATCCACCCAGATTTATAATTTCATGACATACATAATGATTTTGTTAAAGCTAGCTACCAACTTTGCGATCAATATGTTTACTGTGAACAAACCTTCTTTTGTACAGAAAGAACCATCTGAGGACACATAGATCGTATAAATTGAAGGCAAATATAACCTGTCAATCATCATTCATGATACATGTTAACATTAACATTAATACCTCATGGTTCAGAATGGACATTTCCAGGAAGTACAATCATCCAACCCCAAAATACAATAAAAGAAATACTCGTTATATAAGACATTCACCAAATGCCAAGATATAGATGAAAATTCCCTCCACACTCTGTCAACAGGAATTAGATTGGTACTAGGAATAGGAGATTCCTATTCTAAATTGTTGTCCTTAAAATAATCCCTAATAGTTGTAATTTTGGAGCTAAAATATTCAGCAAGCTGAGAAGCTGAAGGTCTTTTAATCATCTTTGAATTAGTACATGACTCCATATCAGCAAGATCTATAAGTATCTTGAAAAGCAATTTTGCATCTGAAGGATTTCCACTAATTAATTTGGAATAGTAAGCCTTCCTCTTCAATTTCAATAATATCTTGTATGCTTTCTTCACTTTCCTCCATTTTATTTTATTCTCAGTAAGTGGAAATTTACACCATACCCTCTCTACTGACCTACAATTCCATTTTAGAGTAAGGAGCTCTGAATCAAGCCATTTTTCAGATGGTCTATCTATTTTTGTCTTAGATTTAAAAGGAGCTAAATTATCCAAAATATATCTTTTCTAGAATAAGACCAATCAATAATGAAATCTTTAGACTGCCATGATATACTTTTCTCATCAGACTGAGACCAGAAGGCTATTTGATCAATTGCTCCTCTAGAAACATATGAAGTTTTGTAAAGATGTCTTAACTTTCCCTACCTGTCTCCATTCTATATTAAATCAATATAAAAAGTGATCAGACCATAGAATTTCCAATCAATTACACTCTGGAAAGTGTATATCTGGACACATCTGTGATGGGAAGAAGAAGAAGAAGAAGAAACAAAACAGCAAAGATGACCAACAAAAGCAAAAACAAAAAAATATAAAAAATAAAATAAATATATATAAAATACGTCAAAATTTAAAATTAATCATAAGATATGTATTTAAAAGATGAATCCATCAAAATCAAAAAATGACATAAAAAAGACGACACTTTGGATGTAAAAATGAAGAATCAACTTTATTAGCCAAACTGTAGCAGGGAGAAAGAGACTCGACACAGCTGTGTTTCGGCCGTACTGGCCTGCATCAGGAGTCTTCTCTGCCGTCTGTTGATTATTAATTCTATCCAAATATAAAAAGAATATGTGTGCCTTACCAATAAACTGAAGCTATAGTGCTCAATTGTACTGGAAACAAAGTTGTTGAGCGGAGAAGATCAGAGCAGCGTACGTACACACATGTGATGGAACATAAAAGTCATGTGACTATCCACAGAATATTTTCTCTGATGGTAGCCGACTGTGTGGAAATATCTACTAACCAGTCAATAATCAGTCCACGGCAGGAAGAATTAGCCTCGGATAGTCAATATTGGGTCATGCCCAGACCCCAGCACTAAATGTCTGGGGCTAATTGCAAAATGTCTGGTCACCAGAGCTTGTATGGGTTTCGGTCGATATTCAGTCAGGGCCAATATATGACACTGGCTTCTCTTCAGAATGACGAAAGAGCAGTGTAAAAACTCCTAACAGAGAAAAAAAAAACACCGCTTCAAAAACCATTCTCTACTACTGGTTCTCTACAAACGTGTCCATAACTTTTGGAAGTTCTCAAATAAAGATCATAAGCACCGCCATACTGGGAAAAGACCAAGGGTCCATCAAGCCCAGCATCCTGTCTCCGACAGCGGCCAATCCAGGCTTCAAGAACCCGGCAACCCCCCCTCCCCCCCAAAAAAATTTAATAATGTTCAATGGACTTTTCCCTCAGGAATCTGTCCAAACCCCCTTTAAATTCCGTAAGGCCAACTGCTGTCACTACATTCTCCGGCAACGAGTTCCAGAGTCTAACTACACACTGAGATCAAAAATAGAAGAAAAACAAAACTCAAAAACATTCCACAAGTGCACTTAAAACAAAAATCAAAAGTCACTTATCTGAAACTATTAACCATAGGAGCGGCTCTGTGGGTGCTGTGGGTGCTTGAGCACCCCCAGTATTGAGAAAATCCCATGTATGTATCCAGGGAGGACTTATTTCCACTGGGCTTAGCATCCCCAATAATTTTGAAAAGTTGGCTCCTATGCTATTAATTGCGGGTCCCTTTTACTAAGCCGCGTAAGGCTCTATGCGCGCACAACACATGCCAAAATGGAGTTACCGCCCGGCTACCACATGGCTCTTGTGGTAATTTCATTTTTGGTGCGCGTCCGATTACCGCTTACCAGTTACTGCATGAAACTTTACCGCTAGGTCAATGGCTGGCGGTAAGGTAGCGGACCCAAAACAGACACGTGGCGATTTTGATTTTGCCGCGCATCCATTTTCAGCAAAACATTTTTAAAGGCCTTTTTTTAACAAGCACGCTGAAAAATTGATTGGCGTGAACCCAAAACCCAGGCCTACAGTACCGCAAGCCATTTTTCAATGCACCTTAGTAGAAGGACCTCTTAGCAATTTATGACAATTGAGTCTCTTTCTTCCTTTGTAATACTGAATACTGAGAGGGGAGGGGGGGCTATTTGAAACTTGCCCTGGTGGTTGTGGGGACCAAATTAGAGTCCATGGCATTTTGGGGAGGGTGGGTGGCTGGAGGTTCTCATTTTCTTCGGGCTGTTCTGGGTCCAATTCCCACTTTTATTGGTGGCCAGTGACCAGTTTTTGGGTTGGGAAAGGGTTCAGGGCTCTTCGGGGGGTCTGGCAGCGCTCAGGCATGTCTAGCCACAATGCTGCTGGACCGTGAAAAGAGCTTCAGGGGAGGCTAGCCAGCAGGAAAATGCCCAGCTTGAGGCCTGGTTGGAGCCGGGAGCATTCTGAGCATGTGTAAATTTTTGTGCATGCTCAGAATGGCTCAATTTTTTAGGCTTCTTGGTAGGCTACCGTGGGCAATCGCATCTCAGCGCCAGCAGCGATGGGGTCCATCTGGATCCATACAAGAGGTAGGGACATCCAGAGGGGCATTACTGGATAAAGGTAGGAAGTCTCCTGACCTTGGCTTTAATTTATTTAATTTTATTTGGGCCATTTTTGGTGGCTTACAGATAGGGCTCTGGGGGTTAATTTTTTATTTTTGTTATTATAGGGTCCTGAAATGTTATTTAGGTGGGCCATGGGGTATGTTTTCATAAAAAGTTATTTAAATGGATATTTCTGTTGGTTTAGTTGCAGACTGAAAATGTGGTGTCTGGTAGCTTGCTTAGCGGCGTGGTTGCTTGTGGGGGTTTCTGAGGTGAAATTTAATTTTTCTGGAGAGTCGTGTTCTATTTTAATTAATTTTGCCAATTTTTTGAAAAAATGTCTAATGTTTTTAATTCGGGAAATTTTAAAAATTAAAAAATATAGTTGAATTGGTACTCAGTGGATATAATAATTGATGTGATTTTTATTGATGTGATTTAGACTGCACTTTTCATGGAAAAATGGTTGAGATTGTGATTTTCCCATTAAAAACCATGGAAAAAAACAATTTCAAAATGGAGATTATTACTGTAAAACTTGAGTTCCATGCCTTAGAACTTAACTGTAAGTTTTGTAAAACAAAAGCTGATTGGTTGGTGAGGAGCACGTGTTGTCAAGGGAACGGCTCGGAGGAGCAGACATGGAGGGAGTCAGACCTGTGTGTCAGGGTTTCTCTGTGTGAGAGAAGAATTGAGAGAGAAATTGATGATTGAAAGGTTTGAGAGAGCCCGGAGATAGTTCTGCTTCACTGTATTGAATGCTTGTGCGAGAGTAAGCCTGGAAAAGGAGATTTTCCCAGAAAAATTCAGCAAGTCTGAAATTTTCTGATAATAGCTGAGACTCACTGGGTTCCAGAATAAAAGGAAATAAAAGCAGGTTGAAAGCATATTAGAAATTGAAGTTTATGAGAACCAAACCTGTGCTTAACCCGAGAAACTGGTCCTCTGCTGGTCCTGTGCTGGTCTGTCACTGATGTGTGCTGGTGTGCAGAAGGCCTAGTGTGAATGTGCTTGTGGTGATCCTTCCTGGATGCTGTGCCTGGTTCCAGTAGCCGAGTGCTCTTCTACAGTTAGAGAATACAGTTCAGATAGGATACCTAACAGGCAAAAGAAATTATTTATTGATTTTCATTAGATATTGGGCCCACGGTGTTTACAACTTAAAAGACACTAGCAGTAGTGTGCCACCAGAGAGGGAGACAGGGTTTTTGTCCATTTAAGTTTGTTTAAAGTAACAGGTTCTGAAGAACACAACTGTGGAATGCACTACCAACAAAATTGAAAACAATTAACGAAATAACTAACTTTCGCAAATCTCTTCAACAAGGCCTACCACGAGAACCCGTAGCTTAGCTTTGACACTTCACCACCTCACCCAATTTTAAACGACCTCTTTCTTTAAATGTCTGCTTAGTTCTTCTCTGTCATCCTTGATCTCTCTACAACACCAATTTGTTTCTTTCACCCTGTCATGGCGATGCCATAACAGATCTCTGTAAGCCACATTGAGCCTGCAAATAGGTGGGAAAATGTGGGATACAAGTGCAATAAATAAATAAAAATAAATAAATAAAAAAATAAAAGATGCTCAGCAAACACTGTTGGACATTGGGCCCTACCGCCAAGAAAGACCAAAGTTACAACTCAAGCAAGGCCTACAGCTGTGTCCACAGCACCACAACACCACAGCATACATCACAAGTTCACAAGAGACTGTCTTAAAATTGTGGGGTACTTACCTTAATTCACATTCCAAGGTTCACTCTTCTGGGTAATAGGGAAAACTTGACCTGGTGAACATCACATTCCAAGGTTCACTGTTCTGGGAATAAGTCTACGGAAAAAAACAAAACACATAAAGTCCATACTTACTGTTCACTAATGCATCGTACATTCATCTCAGAACTCCCACTCCCGTATCATCACATCACTCATACCTTTACTCACAGAAAGTTATATACCATATGACTTCATGTCTTTTATCGCCCCTAAGCTACCATTGTTTCCTTCCAAAGTTGCAATGCCTATGTTCCATTATTACATCCCTTAACGACACCTCAATTGTTTTGCTTAACCCTGCATAATATAATCCCTAACTATCTGTAACAAATTGTATTTCCAACATTCAACTCATATTGTAAGCCACACTGAACCCGCAAAAAAGGTGGAAAAATGTGGGATACAAATGCAATAAATAAATAAATAAAATATGGAAAACTCTGACTGGCGAACATAGAAGGCCCTGTATAATAAGAAATAGTCACAAAGAATCAATTCTTTGGGGAAAACTTAAATGGTAAAAAAAAAAACCCCAAAGCTTTAACAGCCAAAGTTAGAAGAGTTGGGATACTTATCTGATAATCTCTGTACGTTGAAGATTTCTGGTTAAAACAAACATTGTTTGAAGTTGAGAAAGAGAACGTTGTTCTTAAACAAATATTTCATTCTTGAACAGCACGTTACACCTTATAGTGAAATTTAAACACCTTCA
Organism: Microcaecilia unicolor; assembly: GCF_901765095.1. NCBI lineage: Eukaryota > Metazoa > Chordata > Amphibia > Gymnophiona > Siphonopidae > Microcaecilia > Microcaecilia unicolor. The sequence goes on from NW_021963241.1 coordinate 145,500, forward strand.
GCACTTTAGTAGGATGGTTTTAATTCAGCTGTGTGTTTTAAACTCTGTTTTAACATTTTAATTGGTATTTTTGCACCATATGCCTGGAATAAGACTTCCTGAGCCGGTACGTCAAGCTCCATCTCTGGCCGTCTTCAAATCTAATCTAAAAGCCCACCTTTTTGATGCTGCTTTTAACTCCTAACCCTTATTCACTTGTTTAGAACCCTTATCTTATCATCCTCACTTTAATATTCCCTTATCTCTTATTTGTCCTGTTTGTCCTAATTAGATTGTAAGCTCCATGGAGCAGGGACTGTCTCTTCATATTCAAGTGTACAGCGCTGCATACGTCTAGTAGCGCTATACAAATGATAAGCGGTAGTAGTAGTAGTGTTTGGGATTCTGGAATCTTGCTACTCTTTGGGATTCCGGAATCTTGCGACTCTTTGTCCTTATCCCTTATTTGTCCTGTTTGTCTGTCCTAATTACATTGTAAGCTCTGTCGAGCAGGGACTGTCTCTTCATGTTCAAGTGTACAGCGCTGCGTACGTCTAGTAGCGCTTTAGAACTGATAAGTAGTAGTAGTAGTAGTAGTATTTTAACCATATTCATTAACAACTTTTTAACTTTTTAAAATTATTCTGCAATTAAAAAAAAAAATCTGAAATAGTTCTTATACTCTTGAAACTAAAAAATCTGAGGAACCAGATTGATAATATCTCACTGCACAACATAGAAACACTCACGATCTGTTGTTTTCTCATAATTTTCTCTGTAAATCCCTTGAGTGGTGCAGATTTAGCGTGGGAACCCATACACCACAATCAATTCCATCTTATAGCACTTTAAAATCTCACCACCAGGAAATCTGCATTAATGCAAAGAGTAGGAAGAATCTGTGTGTCACAGCAGTTTGAGGCCCTTTTATCAAACTGCAGTAAGAGGTGGCCTTAACGGGCCCTTACCACTGATCCCTGTAAGCTGAGCAGCAGTCCTCCACCTTGTCCTGCCAGTAAGGGGTGCTGTTTCACTATCCCATTTTTCAGTAGTGAGGGACAGTCAAGCTCTGCAGGACTCCAGGGAACCTGCCTGTCCTTAGCAATTGAAAACACAATATTCAAACAACTCCCCCCCCCCCCCCACACACACACACACACACTGGCAGCAATACAGTTGGGTGACTCCCACTCACCTTTGAGGGAACAGTGGTCCTTATATGGGTCATTCCCGTACGCTAAGGCCATTTTTACCACGGGAGTAAAATGGGAAAATAAGCGCACGGCCATTAATAGTGAAAATGAAAAAAATTGGCTATTAGAGCATGAGACCTTACAGCCACTCATTATGTAGGTGGTCAGGGCTCATGCGCTAACCACTCGCTAATCGGTTAGCGCAAGCAGGGCCGCTGAGAGGGGGGAGCAGGGTGGACAAAATTCCCCAGGCCCGGGCCTCCAAGGGGGGCCCGGCGCCACAGTCCCCTCTACCCACCCACCCCCCTCCATCCACCACCAGGCCGGGCCCCCCTGAATTCAAATCATAGCGCCTCACCTCGATCTCGCTCGTGTGAAAGAAGTGCAGCGGCGGCAGTCTGCAGATCGCCTCCCTTCGGGCCTTCTCTCCCAGTGTCCCGCCCTCATCTGACGTAACTTGCGTGAGGGCGGGACACAGGGAGGGAAGGCCTGAAGGGAGGCGATCTGCAGACTGCCGCTGCTGCGCTTCTTTCACACGGAGCAAGGTTGAGGTGAGGCGCTATGATTTGAATTCAGGGGGGCCCGGCCTGGTGGTGGACAGAGGGGGGCGGGTGAAGGGGGCGGTGATGACCTCGGGGGGGGGGCGGTGGTGTGGTCGGGGCCCTGGGCCCAGCCCAGTATCTCGGCAGCCCTGAGCGCAAGGCAATGTAGCTACACTAACCAATTAGCGCAAAACATACATATTCTTTGCCCCCAGACCCAGCCCTGCGCTAAATACATAAATTTTATTTTTTAGCACGTGTAGTGTGTACATGGAAAAATTACCAGGGAACGTCTAAGCCATCTTTTCCTGCGGTAAATATGCATTACTGCTTAGTGCAGCTTAGTAAAAGAACCCCTTAAAAAGCTGTTTTTACACTAGTTAACTAGTTATGAACCATCCGGGGATGGTGCTGGGCAGACTTATACGGTCTGTGCCAGAGCCGGTGGTGGGAGGCGGGACTGGTGGTTGGGAGGCAGGGATGGTGCTGGGCAGACTTATACGGTCTGTGCCAGAACCGGTGGTGGGAGGCGGGGCTGGTGGTTGGGAGGCGGGGATAGTGCTGAGCAGACTTATATGGTCTGTGCCCTGAAAAGGACAGGTACAAATCAAGGTAAGGTATACACAAAAAGTAGCACATATGAGTTTATCTTGTTGGGCAGACTGGATGGACCATGCAGGTCTTTTTCTGCTGTCATCTACTATATATATTCGATCATAATGATTTTTATACTCTCCTCTCATTCTTTATGTCTCATTTAGGCTATTGCAACATTGTTTATGCTGGACTTCCAGGTACTTATTTATTTATTTATTTATTCATGACATTCATACCCCACGTTAGCCCGAAATAGACTCAAGTACAGAATATAATGCAAATTACAGTAAGTTCAAGAAGCAAATTAATACACATGCAGTAAGTAGCCAGGGATTTCGACTATCTCAAGGGCAAACAAATAAGGGTGGATAGGTGAGAGCATAATTAGGCAGGGTTAGATGTACAGGGCTTCATTCATGAAACGCCAAACTCTCCAAAACACTGCCATCAGATTACTGTATCGTGCACACCTGTCAGATCATACCACTCACCTATTGAAACTATTTCACTGGTTGCCAGTGGAACAATGGTTATCTACAAGGTAGCCTCACTCACTTGTAAAGCCCTCAGATTTAGTACAGCTGATTAGCTCTATAACCTCACTATCCCTTACTTACCAAATAGGCTACTCTACTCACTAAACAACCATCGTCTATTCCTTCCAGACCATAGGCATGCCCACCTATCATAGGCGCCGACTCCGTAGGTGCTGTGGGTGCTCGAGCACCCCCAATATTTCACCCACCGGAAGTTCATTCCCTCCCTCCGAGTTCCAGTGTCATCGTCCCCTCCGAGTTCCAGGGTTGTCGTCCCTCCCTCCAAGTTCCAGGGTCATCGTCCCTCCCTCCCTTCGAGTTCCAGACCCCTCCCTCCAAATTTTAAAAGTCATCTTGACTTACCTTGTCGGGGTTATGGCGACCGGCAGCAGCGGTAAAAAGCGTGCAGGCTCGGCCCTTAGTTCAGTTTTCCCTTCTCTGTCTCTCAGCTCTGGTCCCGCCCTTGCGAAAACAGGAAATGAGGGTGGGAAGGAGGACCCTGGAACTCGGAGGGAGGGGGGGGAACGGACGACCCCGTGGAACTCGGGGGGGGACGACCCTGTTGAACTCGGAGGGAGGGAGGGAGACCCTGGAACTGGGAGGGATGGAGAGGGAACCCTGGAACTCGGAGGGAGGGGGAAGGGAAAGGAGAGAGAGAGGGGAGGGAGGGGGGCCTGGAACTCGAAGGAAGGGAGGGAGGGGGACCTGGAACTCGGAGGGAGGGGGGACAGGGGAGGGGGAGGAGAGACGGTGGAGAGAGAGGGGGAGGTGGAATGCACCACCTGTAAAATAAAAAAAATTTCAGCACCCCCAATCATTTTGAAAAGTTGGCTCCTATGCCACCTAGAATCTACTAAACATACGTCTTTCTTTTTTCTTTTACCTCATACCTGGAATAATCTGCCTTTATCAGTTCATAGCAACCCTCAGCTCAAAAGCTTTAAGTGTGACCTAAAGAGCTGGCTGTTTACGCGGGCTTATGGAGAAGCAGCGTGCTAGTCAATATCAGTTGAAACGGTCCTATTACCTATTCTTATATGATCCCCCTCCTCCCTCCTGTGGGGTTTTCCCTCCCCTTGGCTATTCTCTTTCCTTTGGTATGAATACAATACTAACCTGTGATTTATTGGAGCTCCTTTCAACTTTCCCCATTCTGTAATTTTAATAGCGTACACCGCTCTACTCTGCCTGTCAATTAGAGTGGTCTAAAAATGTTATTAAGCTAAGCTATGAACTGGAGCTGTAGCCAGCTGCAGTAGGACAGCTTCAGGGGCCCTTTTACTAAGCCGCATAAGCGTCTACACGCGCCCAATGCGCGACAAAAAGGAGTCACCGCCCGGCTACCGCGTGGCTCTTGCGGTAGTTTCATTTTTGGTGCGGGTCCGATACGCGCGTCTGAAAAATATTTTTCATTTTCGGGCGCGCTTAGGTCATTACCGCCCGGTTACCGTGTGAGTCTTTACCGCCAGGTCAACGGCTGGCGGTAAGGTCTCAGACCCAAAATGGATGCGTGGCAATTTTCCTATTGCCGCACGTCCATTTTCGGCAAAAAAAAAAGCCTTTTTTTACAGGCGCACCCAAAACCCGTGCCTACACTACTGCAAGCCATTTTTCAGTGTGCCTTAGTAAAAGGACCCCTCAGTTTGAAAAATTCATCCGCATGAAAACGTGCTTCAAAATAAAAATAACCCAAAGACTATGTATTGTATTTAATTAATAATAGATGTTTCCTATCAAATAGAAACAATTAAAAGACTTTTAATTGTTTCTATCTGATAAGGAAACATCTATTATTAATTAAATACAATGCATAGTCTTTGGGTTATTTTTACTTTGAAGCATGTTTTCTTTAAAAATGAAAGTTTTAATGCTGATGAATTTTTCAAACTGAGGGGTCCTTTGTCGCCTTCTTCTTTTAATATTAAACATTCTCTAAATCTTCTAAACTTTCCAATGGTACTGACTATGGCTAAATATGTAAACAGATGTAGCTTTTGTTGACTGCTTGCAAAGAAAAAATATTTTGAAAGAAATGGAGATCTTTAGTTAAGGTTTCTTCCAAATGATTAAACAAAGTCTTTGTTTTCGTTCTCCTGCTGGGCTCTTTCTCTTTCATTCCGTTATAAAGAGTGATTTCTAGTTCCTCTGGAGCCCTGATGTCTCTCTGTCAGCTGAGAAAAACTGTAACTGAGAAGACCCTGCGGTATAGTGAGAGATTTTAAGACCCCAGGCGACAATGCAGCAAGATTCAGCAGGCTGAATGAAAACAAATTTTGTAAATCTTCCATCCATCCTACAGTCTAACATCCATATCACCATTTAAGTACAGGAAACTCTAAAGCTAAGCCTACTTAAATATACAGTATGCTCCGACAACTGATGTCAATTCATTAAAATGTGGAATTACTCGTCTTGAATTCACGCTCTATGATTGATGTCTAAGTAAAAAAAAATACACCTTAAGCAACTGTTTATAGAAAAACATTGGCACCAAACTATGTTAATGCCAGACTTCCTGTTCCCTTGGAGAACCTGCAACAAGATGATTTAGGGTCTCCGCCTACAGCTTGTTGAAGCTATTGTTGAAATATTATGGTTATGGGTAAATGGCACTTTTTCAAGGCTGCTATTTGCAGCCACAAAATTGACCTGGTGACCTCAAGAAGGGAGTAGGCATCTGGCCATCCTGTGTAAACCCTTCCAGCATTGTGTGCCTGAGTGGACTCTTCATCACCATAGTACTGTAGCTAAGGTGTGGCCATTGGCAGAAACTTATGTGCAACAGGAAATGATCTATATGCCAGCCAGCTACAGCAAAGCTGTAATGGCATAGCTCTCAAACTCTTTCCCATCTATTCACATTTGTGGATTGAAACTAGATCCCAAACAGTGGAATGTCCTTTAAATACCAAGCAGTGTTTTATCCAAGGATTCACCTTCTGATAGGGGGAAGTTTACCACATTAGAGTAGAAACTAATGGGTTGATGATCAGAAGCAAACGCAGGCACTAGAGGCTGTTAGCGCCATACTAGCGCCTGCGTTTGCTACCATCCCACGATCAGAGCCCCCAAGCGTGTGAAACAACGTGCTCGCGGGTTCTGAACGTAACTAGCAAGTGCATGCATAACAGGGCTCTTAGCGCAAGAAGCATGCAAATGCGTGCTAAACCTACTCATCCCCAATGATCAGCGACCAATGCGCCAAAGATTGGCATGCTGGCCGTGGCAAATGCATGCTCAGGCACAATCCTCCCACACTTCTACCCTATGATCAGAGAGAATTGCGTGCTTAAATTTGCATGTAATTATCTCTGATCATAGGGGCGGTAAAGCCCCGCGCTGTTTTTAGAGCGCTGTTTGGAACAGCTCGGGGCTTTCGATCATCTGGCCATAGGTGCTTCTGGAAGCAAAGACAAACATTTGCGAAAAGGATGAGACAATAATGTATATTAAAAATCGTACAGAAAAGACAGCACTGTTCTTAGCTGCAGGAACATAAATGTATATTTACTGTGCAAGTTTCTAACCTGCAGCCTTGAGGTACTACAGACCTTGTACAGTATAAATTACTATGGTAAAATGCACTATTTTACCTCAGCTTAGTAACTACCAGAATCAATGGGAACCGGGGCCGGGATCTGACACTATAAACCATCATCTGCAACCATCTGAGGACTTTTTTTTTATTTATTGTGTTTGATATCCTCCTTCCATTGTAGTGATGTTCGTAGACTGGGGGCCATGCAGCAGATCTCCTTCCTGAGCCCTGCAATCCCAGCTCCTGCATCCGGTCACCAACCTCCTGATTCTTAGCCACTTGTCCACTAAAGAGTAGGGGGCCCTATTACTAAGGGGCCTGCATTAGCGTCAGTGTGTGTTTTTGAGGCGAGCTGAGTCCCAGTGCCGCTGAGAGACTAGGCCGGGCCCGTGGCAAGGCCGCCCTGCCTTGGCTGCCCCGCATCTGCCCGCCCCCCCCCCCCCCCCCCCGTCACTGCCGCCCCCCATCGCTCCCCCCACTGCTGCAGCCCCCGGTCTCACCTGCCTGCCTCCACAGCTCCGGGCACCCTTCATTCAAAGCAGCAGTCGCAGATCGCGTCTCTTCTGGCCTTCCCTCCCAGTGTCCCGTCCTCGTCTGATGTAGCTTCCGGTTTTCACGAGGGCGGGACACAGGGAGGGAAGGCCAGAAGAGACGCGATCTGCGACTGCCGCTTTGAATGAAGGGGGCCCAGAGCTGTGGAGGCAGGTAGGTCAGACCAGGGACTGCAGCGCCGGTGGCCTGACCCCGGCGCTGGGCCCCCCTTGGAGGCCATGGCCCGGGGAATTTTGCCCCTGCTGCCCCCCCCCCCCTCTCGGCGGCCCTGCTGAGTCCTCCTTTTACCATAGTGGGTAAAAGGCTGTATTGTTTTCTTGAAAAGAAATGGCCATGCGATGTGAGGATTTACACCAACTGAAACCTGGTGTGGATCCCCCGAATTCTATAATACGTCCCTGGCCTGCCCATGCCCCTCCCATGGCCACTCCCCCTTTTCAATTACAAACAAAAAATTTGCACACGCATCTTTACATGCATCAGTTGTTGATTACTGACATTTGCATGCTAAAGTGTTACATTTAGCATGCTGTGTTGACGTTGCATGCGTGAGTACGTCTAAATGTTAGCACATAAATGCCGACCTTTTTGTTATTATTCATTAACGGAATCTGGGTGCTCACATGCTATTATAGAGTTCATGCTCAGTGCACTGCATTTCGGTGCATAACCTTCGGTGCACTTTATAGAACTGACCCCCAAATATCACAGTTGAAGAAAGACCATTCCGGTAGCTTGCTTGAGGAGCATGAGAAGAAATCTTCTCAAAACCTCTGTCTTCTGCACTTGAACTTTGTCTATTGTTGGGGGTTGCAGACTGTATCAAGATCAAGAGAGCAGGGTGTTGCTCTGGTAGATGTGACCAACTTGGTAAAGGTACATAGGCTTGGAAGCAGGGGCGTAGCCAGACAACTAACTAAATATGGCCTTTCATTTTCCAGGCTCTGTGCGGTATGATGAAGATACGGTGTCGTGTTTTTAATCAAACTTGTGGCATGCAGAAGCTAGATTCTATGGGAAAGGACCTGCAATGATTGTTTTCAAGCACAACTACCAGTCAGCATATACTGTTAGTAGGGAAATGATATCACAATGTTATATATTAGAAAATAATTTGAGAAATGTATTGCTCATGATTGTAATTTTTCAGAGCTATAATCTTTGCATTCAGTAACATCAATGTACTTTTTTTATTCTGGATTGTGCATCAGGCTGATATAATGTCCAGAGTATAGGCAAGTGTCTGAACTCCTCTACCCTATTTTAGTAAGAATCTATATCATGCTTGTCTCTAATCAGTTATATAACTAAATACAAAACGGGAAACATCTCAATGCTATTTCTCTTGTTATTTGTGCGGTTTGGGTAAGCATAAAAAGCTGATAATCAAGGGGTTTTTTTTACATGTTCTCATAAATGTTCTGTCTCAGAGGATATTTAACTGCATCTACATTGACTTAGGAAACTAAATACGCTAGATTTTTTTGAGAAGTCTGTTATAATGGTTCTCCTAGTTGTCAGCCCGTGTTTGCAGTTCCTGGTACCGGAGGGTAATAATCTTTTGTGGGTTTAACAGAGGTCTGTGGACTGCAAGCTCCGACAATCCCCAGTGGGCCTCACTGGTTCACATTCACACAACCAAACTTTAGTTTTCGGTTTTAGCTTTGGTCAAAACCAAGCAATAAGTTTCAGCTGCAATTTCGGTTTCGGCCGAAAGTGGGCAGACAGTTTCGGTAGCACTTTCGGCCGAAACTGGGGGGGGGGGAGTAGTTTTGCTTGTTCTCCAAGGGGGGTTTTAACTAAGGCGCACTCACATTTTTAGCACGTGCTAAAATTGTGGCTGCACTAAACGTTAGAGACGCCCATTGGAATGCAAATTAAGTTTGTGCAGAACATTCTTTTGGCTTTCTTTATTTCCTGGTGAAATAAATGATAAATAATTCTGTATGGGGCAAGGGTTTGTGGAGTACTTTTCTTCTTCCATTTACATTCTGCTTCACATGTCTACTACTACTTATCATTTCTAAAGCACTACTAGACGTACGTAGCGCTGTACACTTGAACATAAAGAGACAGTCCCTGCTCCACAGAGCTTACAATCTAATTAGGACAGACAAACATGACAAATAAGGGATAAGGATAAAGAGTAGCAAGATTCCTGAATCCCAGAGTAGCAAGATTCTGGAATCTCAAAGAGTAGCAAGATTCCATGCAGAATCCTAAAGAGTATCGAGGTTACGGAATCCCAAAGACTACTACTACTACTTATCATTTCTATAGCGCTACTAGACGTACGCAGCGCTGTACACATGAACATGAAGAGACAGTCCCTGCTCGTCAGAGCTTACAATCTAATTAGGACAGACAAACAGGACAAACAAGAGATAAGGGAATATTAAAGTAAGGATGATAAGGGTTCTGAATGAGTGTATAAGGGTTAGGAGTTAAAAGCAGCATAAAAAAGGTGGGCTTTTAGCTTAGATTTGAAGACGGCCAGAGATGGAGCTTGAGGTACCGGCTCAGGAAGTCTATTCCAGGCATATGGTGCAGCAAGATAAAAGGAACAGAGTCTGAAGTTAGCAGTGGAAGAGAAGGGTGCAGAAGATAAGACAGATTTACCTAGTGAACAGAGTTCCTGGGAAGGAATGTAGGGAGAGATGAGAGTGGAGAAGTACTGAGGAGCTGCAGAGTGAATGCACTTATAGGTCAATAAGAGGAGTTTGAACTGTATGCGGAAACAGATAGGAAGCCAGTGAAGTGACTTGAGGAAAGGGCTAATATGAGCATAATGACACTGGCGGAATATTAGTTGTGCAGCAGAAGTTTGAACAGATTGAAGGGGAGACAGATGGCTTAGTGGGAGACCTGTGAGAAGCTAGTTGCAATAGTCTAAGCGAGAGGTGATAAGAGTGTGGATGACGGTTCTGGTAGTCTGCTCAGAAAGGAAAGGGCGAATATTAGATATTTTAAGAGCGTGAGGCCCAGATGATACCATGGTCTGTGTCATGGGGGACGGCAGTGTAGCGGCATCAAGCTTGGCATAAAGAAGAGTGTTCCAAAGTTGGGCTTGCTCAAGAAGAGGCAATCTGGAAAGTCTGATGGGAAAAGTGAGCAAAGAGGGGACAGGGAAGCAGAATCGACAGGCACGTGGGGGAAGGTGGGAGGCGGTAGAGATGGGGCACTCATTGGGGGAGGGGAGGGAAAGGCAAAATGATATAATGTAATAGCTGGACTAAGAGACTAGAAGAAAAGTAAAGTTCTTGAGCTGGATTGGAGCTAAGAATGAGGAGATTACCAAATCAAGAGAATTACCTACTGAGTGAGTGGGGAAGCTAACATGTTGCAAGAAATTGAGATCTGACAATAAAGGAAGAAAGTGTTTATCTGAGGGCCGGGTCAGGTTGTTGACGTGAAAATTAAAGTCTCCCATAACTAGGAGCCTAAGGAATTTAGTGACAGCTTTGGAATATTAATTCCCAAAGAGAAGGTTTGAATGGGGGGGAGGGGGGGAAGTAGGACATAGATCAGATTACCACTTGACCTAAAAAATATTCACGACCTTATCAACTTTCGAAAATCACTTACCTTTTTAACAAGACTTACCATAATAATCAATAATAGGAACTCCAACACATCACTACTCACTAGGTAATTGGTCTGTTTTCTGATTTATCGAATTGATTATATTCATTATGTTACACTTGTTCTTTATGTAACCAATTGTTTTATCTACTCTTGATTGGTGATTGTCAGGATGTATTATTGTAAGCCACATTGAGTCTGCAAATAGATGGGAAAATGTGGGATACAAATGCAACAAATAAATAAATACATGTGTATGGGGGAAGATAGGGAGAGCTTGAGTAGCAGAGCTTCAGGGTTGAGAAGCGAGTAAGAGGGGAACTCTAATGGAAAGAGACAGTCAGCAATTAGCAGAGCCAAACCGCCTCCCCCCCCCCCCCCCCCCCACACACACACCCCCTTGGTAAACTGTGTGGAAAGCCAAGTAATTAGAAAGAAGACATTTGGAGAGAAGCGGTCCCTCACCATCCCAAAGTCAGGTTTCGGTAAGGGCAAGAACCTGTGTTTGTGAGGAATTGTGAAGATCATAAATAGCTGTGGTTTTATTTCTTTTTTAAAAAAATATTTTTATTAGATTTTAAAGATACATCAAACAAAAAAAAAAAAACAACATGTACTATAGAACAGAATTAAATACACAAAGCTGAGTCTAAACCGAAAAGTTAATCCGTAGATGAAAGAAAAAGGTCTAAAGATCTCCATTTTTGAAGACCAGTTTTATGGCCAGGATTAGAATTTAATGCGGACTGCTCATATTTTTTCTATAGTAGAATCCAGTTGCACCAAACAACAACGTTAACTTGAGAATTGTCTTTCCAATGATATATGTTCAGTTTCTGATGACCCTACAATTAGGAAGGAAGTTGGAAAATGTGTGGGTTAGGACAGGGTCTGAAGAACAGGTGGGCCTAGAGGAAGGGGTGCAAGAAAGAAGGCCTCTTACCTTCAAATGATCTGAAGGGCAGAATAAGCGAGCCACGTAGATAGGATGAGCAGCACAGTGCCCCTAGAATGTGGGGATCAGATACCGCATACAATTCAAGCTTCTCCTCCTTACTTACAAATGCACTCAGTTTGCTGCTCCTCACTACCTCTCTACCCTCATCTCCCCCTACGTTCCTGCCCGTAACTTCCGCTCACATGACAAATCCCTCCTCTCAGTACCCTTCTCCACCACTGCCGACTCCAGGCTCCGCTCATTCTGCCTTGCCTCACCCTATGCCTGGAACAATCTTCCTGAATCCCTACGCCAAGCCCCCTCCCTACCCATCTTCAAATCCTTGCTTAAAGCTCACCTCTTCAATGCTGCTTTCGGAACCTAACCTTTCGAACATATAGGCTGCCCCAATCTGCCTGACCTATCAGATTGACTGTACATTTGTCTTTTAGATTGTAAGCTCCTTGAGCAGGGACTGTCCTTCCATGTTAAATTGTACAGCGCTGCGTAACCCTAGTAGCACTTTAGAAATGTCAAGTAGTAGTAGTAGGATTGAGTGGGGGAGGTACAATGGTAGCAGGGACTTGCGAAAGAAAGAAAAAGGAAATTAAGCCAAAGAAAAAAAGTTGGGGGAGTAATTTGTGGGGATGTGAAGTAAAAAAAAAGTCGTAGGCCCAAGGAACACACCCTGCTACTTGTGTGTGCTCCCTCAGTGTGATATGCCGGAGGCCCGGAGGATGTTAAAATTTAAAGAGAGTACTAGTGACATCACTTCCGAGACTGTGAATGGAGCCAGGGCACGGAAGGCGTAGCAGGTCAGATGGGATCCAAACCCAGTGCCTAGGAAACCAACGTAGAGAACTGCAGACAGGTCAGTAGCAATAACAGGCACAGATGGCTTAACTAGCTTGGAACAACAGCTACGGTTGCCAACTGGATCCAGATTCACCTGGTAGAGTTGATCCAGTCCAGACTTTACCCCATTGCACGAAGGGACTTCTAGTTCTAATTTCCCCTAAGAAAACAAATCAACAAGTCCCTGCATGCAATGAGGGGAAACACAGGACTAGATCAACCCCATCAGACAAATCTGGATCCAGTTGGGAAGCTTAAGTCACTCGGCAGGTAGAGTATTTATTTTTAAGAGAGTGTGTGAGAGAAATCCCATCCCAGAATCCACGTTCCAGATGCTGCAGCTAGAGTTTTACACTCTGCAGCCCTTCGGATGTCCAGGGAGTGCCCTGTAGCAGAGTTTACATTAGTAACCAGGGTTATCAATGGCTTGATTCTGCTTCACAATGTTTAGCCAGGCATTTTTCATCTGAAACACTGCCCTCTTTGTCCTCTCTGAAATGTTCAGGATCCCAACGCAAGTCCATTGCTTTCCCCTGCCCTACAAAAGCAAATATAAGATGACTTTCTCATGGAAATCTTTGGCACATAACAATAATTTATTTACAAATTCATCCAAGGGAAAACAAGTGAATGTATGCCATGGAGTGTAGGAGTGGCCTAGTGGTTAGGGTGGTGGACTTTGGTCCTGGGGAACTGAGGAACTGAGTTCAATTCCCACTTCAGGCACAGGCAGCTCCTTGTGACTCTGGGCAAGTCACTTAACCCTCCGTTGCCCCATGTAAGCCGCATTGAACCTGCCATGAGTGGGAAAGCGCAGGGGTACAAATGCAACAAAAATAAAATAGATACTATTGGAGATTCTACATGGAATGTTGCTACTACTGGAGATTCTACATGGAATGTTGCTACTACTGGAGATTCTACATGGAATGTTGCTACTATTGGAGATTCTACATGGAATGTTGCTATTCCACTAGCAACATTCCATGTAGAAGGCTGCGCAGGCTTCTGTTTCTGTGAGTCTGACGTCCTGCAGGACATCAGACTCACAGAAGCAGAAGCCTGTGCAGCCACATTGGTGATCTGCAAGGGCCGACTTCTACATGGAATGTTGCTAGTGGAATAGCAACATTCCATGTAGAATCTCAAATAGTAGCAACAGTGGAGGAATGGCCTAGTGGTTAAGGTGGTGGACCTTGGTCCTGAGGAACTGAGTTGGATTCCCACTTCAGGCACAGGCAGCTCCTTGTGACTCTGGGCAAGTCACTTAACCCTCCATTGCCCCATGTAAGCCGCATTGAGCCTGCCATGAGGGCACCAAACACTGTTCTCATGCTAAAATATGACTATGTTAAGGAAAGTAATAGAAAAAAAAGCAAATCATCATTTTGCTTAGGTCATTGAGGTAGGAATTGGAATAACCAGGTCAGATGCTCCTGGCTGTTTAAATGGCTTGCCTGGGAACCGGTTAGCACTTCTGAATATCCCTGTTAATGGGCCATCCCCTGACTGACTAGATTAGGATGGGCTGGGGATATGGCATTGAGTGGGAGTTCTCCAATCACATTGCTGCCAGTGGAGGGCAGTACTTCATAAGTACATAAGTAATGCCACACTGGGAAAAGACCAAGGGTCCATCGAGCCCAGCATCCTGTCCACGACAGCCGGCAAGCCAGGCCAAGGGCACCTGGCAAGCTTCCCAAACATACAAATATTCTATACATGTTATTCCTGGAATTTTGGATTTTTCCCAAGTCCATTTAGTAGTGGTTTATGGACTTGTCCTTTAGGAAACCGTCTAACCCCTTTTTAAACTCTGCTAAGCTAACCGCCTTTACCACGTTCTCTGGCAACGAATTCCAGAGTTTAATTACGCGTTGGGTGAAGAAACATTTTCTCTGATTTGTTTTAAATTTACTACACTGTAGTTTCATCGCATGCCCCCTAGTCCTAGTATTTTTGGAAAGCGTGAACAGACGCTTGACATCCACCTGTTCCACTCCTCTCAATATTTTATATACCACTATCATGTCTCCCCTCAGCTGTCTCTTCTCCATACTTCAATACTATGTTTTCAATTCCTAGGGACAGGCAGGTTCCCTGGAGTCCTGCAAAGCATGGTTGTCTCTCACTATTGAAAATATGATAGAAACAGAACCACTTACTGTCAGGGGTGTAGGTGGAGGACTCCCACTCAGCTTAAACAGTGGTTAGCGGTGATTTTCAGCCTGCTAACTGGCTACGTAATGACATAAATTTAGGACAGCAAAAAGGCTGTCCTAACGTTATGCAGTGAAGTTAACCAGGTGCAGATCTGAATATCGGCCGATGGCCTGGTTGACTTCCGGGTGACCGCTAGGCAGGGACGGACTGGGGGTGGTCTCGGCCCCCACCTGGCCGCTGCCTGACACCCCCCTGCTGCTCCTGCCACTGCAGCTGATGGCCACGCTGCCCCCGTCCTACCTGAGGGGTCCTGGTAGTCTGGTGGCCTCTGCAGGGAGGTACCTTCTTTCCTGCCCACAGCACTGCCCCTATTTTCCCCACCTGCTAGTTCCACCATGTTTTCAAAACGGCAGGCAAATCTTCTAGTGGTAGTCTCATGGGTCTCGACAATTTCATGAGACTTTCACAGGAGTCCGCCATTTTTAAAATAGGGTGGTGCCGGGTGGGGGGGAATAGCGGCAGCCCAGCAGGCCAGGCAAGAATGAACATGTCGTCCCCCCCCCCCCCCCCCCCGAGGCTACTAGAACACCAGCGGTGCGCTGGGCATCCGATCAGAGCCTCTGGGCCCTCGGGCACTGCCCGGTTGCCCGAAAGGTCAGTCCACCCCTGCCGCTGAAACCTGGATATGAAATTCCAGGACCAGCATATGCCGTGGCGTTGAATATCCATGGTCAGTCCAGGCTGTGGCTGTGAGCAGCTCAAATGCTACTTACCACCACTGACTGAATATCTGGAGGATATGATAACGAAAGAACTATTAAGAATTACCACTGCAATTGACCAAGTGCTTACTATTTTGTTGGGACTGTCTGTAAAAACAGTTCAAGGCTATTTAGCTTGTCTATATGTCAGTACTAAGACTACTGCTAGCTTTACTTATCAATATTCTAAGCCAGTACCAAACCTTTAATTAAACATTCACCACACCGATGCTAGTCCAAAGGCTGAGACAACACTGTGTACTGTCAGGTCGAAAATCTGGGTTTCACACTGAGTAGGAATTGACATGAGCCTTACACAGGACACAGGAAAAAGAGTTAATAGAAAGCATTACCCTCTAGGTTTGGTCAATTTAGAAAACCAGGGGTCCTAATTAGGGGTAGCTACATCCTGATTGTTTTTCATTCCATTTGGGGGAAGATTTTGGTGTTTTCCGTTTCATTCAATTTCGGTAATTCGTGTAAGTGATAATGAGGGGCATTTTCGAAAGGGACGTCCAAGTTTAGAGTTGGATATCCTCTCAAAACGTCCCAATCCAGGGACGGGGAATCCCGCATTTTTGAAACAAGATGGACGTCCATCTTTCATTTCGAAAATACCATCAGGGCCATCCAAATCCTTAAATTTGGTCGTCCCTAGACATGAACGTTTCTGACTTTCGGCGATTTTCAAAACCAAGATGTCCATCTCAGAAACAACCAAATGCAAGCCATTTGGTTGTGGGAGGAGCCAGCATTTGTAGTGCACTGGCCCCCCTGACATGCCAGGACACCAACAGGGCACCCTAGGGGGTACTGCAGTGGACTTCATAAAATGCTCCCAGGAACTTAGCTCCCTTACCTTGTGTGCTGAGCCCCCCCCCCCCAAAACCCACTACCCACAACTGTACACCACTACCATAGCCCTTTCGGGTGAAGGGGGGCACCTATATATGGGTACAGTGGGTTTGTGGTGGGTTTTGGAGAGCTCACTGTTTCCTCCACAAATGTACCAGGTAGGGGGGGTTTGGGCCTGGGTCCGCCTGTCTGACGTACACTGCAGTACCCACTAAAACTGCTCCAGGGACCTGCATGCGCTATCATGGACTTGAGTATGACATCTGAGGCTGGCACGACGTATTTTTAAAGATGTTTTTTGAGGGTGGGAGGGGGTTAGTGACCACTGGGGGAGTAACGGGAGGTCATCCCCGATTCTCTCCGGTGGTCATCTGGTCATCTTTTTGTGCCTTAGTCATAAGAAAAACAGGTCCAGGTGAAAACGTCCAAGTGTTCGTCAGGGACGTCCTTGTTTTTTTCGATTATGGGTCAAGGACGTCCAAGTGTTAGGCACGCCCAAGTCCCGCCTTCGCTAAGCCTCCAACACTCCCCTTTGAACTATGGCCGTCCCTGCGATGGAGTGCAGTTGGGGACATCCAAAATCGTCTTTCGATTATACCGATTTGGACGTTTCTGAAAGAAGGACATCCATCATTTCGAAAATGAGCCCAAAATATCTTTTAGGATAAATCTGTCCATCTCTCTGTCTGTTCTTCCATCCATATGCATCAATTTGCACATGTGCAGACATATTATGTATACAACTTCACTTTGAACTTTCAAGCTCACCTGATGGCCAGAGAGACAGTGGAAAGCTCAGGCACCACCTCCAGAAGTAAGATTTAAAATGGTGTAACAATGGGGAGCAGTGAGGTCAGGTCCCCTCTCCAGAATGAAGTGTGTTGATGGGGACACAACCTATGCCAGCACAGCAGCCAGCAAAAAAAAATAAAGTGAAACATGCAAAGAAACGAAAACAAGCTGTAAGGAAAGATCAAAAAGGGAGGAGGAGAATTTGGAAAGTGGAAGGGGAAGGGAGAGAAAGTGAATGGATGAGTGGCAGGTGAGAAAGATACAGAGTGCAAGGGGATCACAGGGAAGAGGGAGAGTGCAAGATGGAAGGTAACATAGTAACAGAGTAAATGATGGCAGATAAAGACCTGTACGCTCCATCCATTCTGCCCAACAAGCTCATTTTACATGGTATGTGATACTTTATATGTATGAGAAAAGATCCACCAGCAGGCGGAAAACTCAAGCACCCCACGATAAAAACAATAATGTATAAGGAGTGGGAGTACGACCAAGGATACCAGAAACTGGAAGATGTTCTAAAATAAAACTTTATTAAAGGTTTGAAGACTCGACACGTCGTGTTTCGGCCGACAGGCCTGCATCAGGAGTCTACTATGCAGAGTTTTGCAAAATAATGCTGGTAGGAATCCTCTGAAGATTATGCAGAAGTCTCTTACACGGAGAATTACTGAATTGCTGAATGCTAATGAGGTTGATTCTTCAGAAATAGCGTAGTAGTCTTTAGAAAGACTGTTTGTAAAAGTTCGTCAGAGGCGCTGCACGCACAGTAGGTAATTCAGTAATTCTCCGTGTAAGAGACTTCTGCATAATCTTCAGAGGATTCCTACCAGCATTATTTTGCAAAACTCTGCATAGTAGACTCCTGATGCAGGCCTGTCGGCCGAAACACGACGTGTCGAGTCTTCAAACCTTTAATAAAGTTTTATTTTAGAACATCTTCCAGTTTCTGGTATCCTTGGTCGTACTCCCACTCCTTATACATTATACTTTATATGTATACCCGAGTTTGATTTGTCCTTGCCATTCTCAGGGCACAGACTGTAGAAGTCTGCCCAGTACTGTTCTTGTACTAAGTTTATTTTATTTTTATTTTTTTATTTTATTGCATTTTTTTTATCCCACATTTTCCCACCTTTTTGCGGGCTCAGTGTGGCTTACAATACATTTTGAATGATGGAAATACAATTTGTTACAACTTGGTTATGGATTACATTGTGAGTAGTTATGCGAGACAAGTCATAGTATCGTTAAGAAATATTACAATGGAAAAGAGTAAAACATTGGAAGGAAACAACAGGAAACTAAAAGGGGTAATATATACTAACAGGAAAACATTTGGTATACATTTTTCTGTGAGTAAAGGTATGAGTGTGGTGAGGTTACGGGGATGAGAATTCAGAAGTGGCTGTATTGATGCATTGCTGAGCAGTGAGTGTGGATTTTATGTGTTTTGGGTCTTTCCATAAATTTTCTCAAAAAGGTGGGTTTTCAATAGTTTGCGGAAAGTGGCTTGCTCGCAGATCGTTTTCAGGTGGCGCGGCAGTGTGTTCCAGGACTGCGTGCTCATGTAAGAAAATGTTGACGCGTGCAGCGCCTTGTATTTCAAGCCCTTGCAATTAGGGAAGTGGAGGTTGAGGAAAGTTCGGGATGATCTTTTAGCGTTTCTGGGTGGTAAGTCTATTAAATCAGACATGTAGGCTGGGGCTTCACCGTGAATGATTTTGTGGACTAATGTGCATACTTTAAAAGTAATGCGTTCCTTGAGTGGGAGCCACTGTAGTTTCTCTCGTAAGGGTTTTGCACTTTCATATTTTGGTTTTCCGAAGATGAGTCTGGCTGCTGTATTCTGAAGCTAACGTCAAAGCCCCTTAAAATTTACACTCCAGCCCATCTCTATCTATTCAGTCACGATCAGGGCGTAGACCGTAGAAGTCTGCCCAGCTCCCGTTTTGTTTCCCCAATTACCGGCGTCGCCACCCAATCTCCACTAAGATTCCATGGAACCATTCCTTCTAAACAGGATTCCTTTGTGTTTATCCCACCCATGTTTGAATTCCATTACCGTTTTCATCTCCACCACCTCCTACGGGAGGGCATTTCACATATACACCACCCTCTCCGTGAAAAAATATTTCCTGACATTAGCCCTGAGTCTACCCCCTTTCAGCCTCAATTCATGTCCTCTGGTTCTACCGCCTTCCCGTCTCTGAAAAGGTTTATTTGCAGATTAATACCTTTCAAATATTTGAACGTCTGTATCATGTCACCCCTGTTTCTCCTTTCCTCCGAGGTGTACGTGTTCAGGTCGGCAAGTCTCTCCTTGTACGGTTTGCAACGCAAATCCCATACCATTTTTGTAGCTTTTCTTTGCACCGCTTCCAGTCTTTTTACATCTTTAGCAAGATATGGCCTCCAAAACTGAACACAATACTCCAAGTGGGGCCTCACCAACAACTTGTAGAGGGGCACCAACACCTCCTTTCTTCTGCTGGTTACGCCCCTCTCTACACAGCCTAGCATCCTTCTGGCCACGGCCGTCGCCTTGTCGCATTGTTTCTTCACCTTTAGATCCTCAGGCACCAACACCCCAAGGTCTCTCTCCTGAGTCGAGTTTACTAATCTCTCCAGGGTAGGGTGGGGGGAAAATGCAAAAGGGAGAGAGGTTTAGGAAGTGAGTGCAAGAGGATGAAACACCTAAGAGGTGTAGAAATAGAAGTGCTGTGGAAAGAATGACTCTAACAAATTAGTTAAAATTGACAGCTTTTACTCACCACTGGGCATAGTGATATGGAGTGGAGGAGTGGCCTAGTGGTTAGGGTGGTGGACCTTGGTCCTGAGGAACTGAGTTCGATTCCCGGCACAGGCAGCTCCTTGTGACTCTGGGCAAGTCACTTAACCCTCCATTGCCCCATGTAAGCCGCATTGAGGCTGCCATGAGTGGGAAAGCGCAGGGTACAAATGTAACAAAAATAAAATAGATACTATTGGAGATTCTACATGGAATGTTGCTACTATTGGAGATTCTACATGGAATGTTGCTATTCCACTAGCAACATTCCATGTAGAAGGCTGCACAGGCTTCTGTTTCTGTGAGTCTGAGAAGCAGAAGCCTGCGCGGCCACATCTGCAAGGGCCGACTTCTACATGGAATGTTGCTAGTGGAATAGCAACATTCCATGTAGAATCTCAAATAGTAGCAACAGTGGAGGAGTGGCCTAGTGGTTAGGGTGGTGGACTTTGGTCCTGGGAAACTGAGGAACTGAGTTCGATTTCCACTTCAGGCAAAGGCAGCTCCTTGTGACTCTGGGCAAGTCACTTAACCCTCCATAGCCGCATTGAGCCTACCATGAGTGGGAAAGCGCGGGGTACAAATGTAACTAAAAATAAAATAAAAATATTACCAGGAAAGGAAGAAGATCAGAACTGAGAGTGACACCCTAGGTCTGATGCTCTTTTTAATAGGAAAAATTGCGTAACCAATATCACAGAGTGAAAAACAGAATTACAGATACTCATCTTGCATGCAGATGTTCAGCATGTTAACGTCCCCTAGCTAGTTGCTGTCTCTTAATCTAGAAAGTTCTTCCGGCTACTTCTCGTTTCTGGGGAATAACTTATTCTTATCTTTCTCTCTACTTATCTGGAAACCAAGTTGTCTTTCTTTCCTTATTACAAGCCTTGCTTCATGCTTGCGGTTTAAATAAGCTTGCATCTCTGTCTAAACTAAGGTTTTAAAGCATATTCATTTCTAATTGTCTCCTAAAGCACAAAATTCCAACTTTTCACTTCCAGAGAGGGAAGAAGCTTTCACGGCTAAAGCCAAAACCACACATGCATCCATTTCCAACACATACACGTAAGTAGGGCAACTGGAGTCTTGCACTATGTGGGTGCCTGCATAGATTTCCAGAGCTTCTATTTTAAGCAGTATGATTTTCCTGTCTGACATCAGCAGTTGCTAGGCAGAGCATTACACAGACACTAGACCTTTCAGCCTCTTCCATATGCAGGGTTAGATCTAATGGACTATTATTACAAATAGAGAGAGGGAACTGTTTTAGGAGGGAAGCTCTCTTGAGTATAAAGCCCTCTACTATATTTGCATAACTCCCTTTGACTCTTTGCCTCCCCAGCCTCTGAACCTAAGAGAGCCCTTCGAGCCTAAAGCTCTAGCCATGATGGCCCAGAGTTCAACAGACTGTGCAATGTGCTCCTTAGCTGGTATAGTAGGTCGCGTGGAGGGGCATAATCGAAAGAGGCCGCCCATCTCTAAGGGCGGCCATCTCCGGGAACGGCCACGAAAAGGGGCGGTCCGAACCGTATAATCGAAAAAGATGGGCGGCCATCTTTTCTTTTGATTATACGGTTGGGGCCGGCCAAATGCCTAGGATTTGGGCGGATTTGAGATAGCCGGCCTCGGTTTTCAGCGATAATGGAAACCGAAGGCGGCCATCTCAAAAACGAACAAAGCCAAGGCATTTGGTCGTGGGAGGGGCCAGGATTCGTAGTGCACTGGTCCCCCTCACATGCCAGGACATCAACTGGGCAACCTAGGGGGCACTTTAAAAAAAAACATTAAAATACCTCCCAGGTGCATAGCTCCCTTACCTTGGGTGCTGAGCCCCCCAAATCCTCCCCCAAACCCACTCCCCACCACTCTACACCATTACCATAGCACTTATGAGTGAAAGGGGGCACCTAGATGTGGGTACAGTGGGTTTTGGGGGGGGGGTTGGAGGGCTCTCATTTACCACCTCAAGTGTAACAGGTGGGGGGGGGGTTGGGCCTGGGTCCACCTGCCTGAAGTGCATTGCACCCACTGAAAACTGCTCCAGGGACCTGCATACTGCTGTGATGGAGCTGGGTATGACATTTGAGGCTGGCATACAGGCTGGAAAAAAAGTTTTTAAAGTTGTTTTTTTTTTTGGTGGGAGGGGGTTAGTGACCACTGGGGGAGTCAGGGGAGGTCATCCCCGATTCCCTCCAGTGGTCATCTGGTCAGTTAGGGCACTTTTTTTGGTCTTTGTGAAAATAACAGGTCCAAAAAAAGCTGACCAAATTTTCGCTATGGCCGCCCTTCTTTTTTCCATTATCGGCCGAGAGCAGCCATCTCTTAAGTACGCCCCGGCACGCCCCTGTCCCGCCTTTGCTACCCTTCCGACATTCCCCCGGAAACTTTGTTCATCTCCGCGACGGACTGCAGTTGGGGGCGCCCAAAATTGGCTTTCGATTACACCGATTTGGGCGCCCACAGGAGAAGGGCAGCCATCTCCCGATTTGGGTCAGAATATGGCCGTCCTTCTCTTTCGAAAATAAGCTGGAAAGTGATTCAGGAGTATAGAGGAGACAGAAGTTGCTGAAGCATCTGCTCTGTTGGTGCCTGAGGGGAACCTTCTATATCCCTTCTGAGAAACTAAAGCAAACGAAGAGACTGGGCTACATGAGTATTTTCCAGCAGGGCAACCTAGACTTTTTCTATTTGCTCGTGGTCCAGGAACATCTACTGGGCTGAAAGAAGTTTTAATATCAAAAAACCTACAGAATTTCCGATGATCCAAGTACATCTTAGATTATTCCAATTATAAGACCCTGCATCTGAGTCTCAGAGTTCCTGTGTCTCATCACAGCAGCAAAGAGAACTGTAAGTGACTTAGGAGGGAAGTTATCAAGCTGCATCAGGGTCTTAAGTCGTATTATTTACCCCTTAATCTATATAAATAATTCCCACCTCCAACGTTCTGAAGCTCACTCCGTGGCAGGGAAGCACTGAAGCCCTGTACTCTTCGTAGGCTAGGCTGTCAGCACCACTCACCCTCACTCATACACCCACCCTGAGCCACGCCCCATCCAGACATAATTCGCAACTCCAACGTTCTAATGAAGCCGGAAGCTGCAAGTCTCCAACTTCCGTAGTTGTGTAGATTGCTGTTCCCCCATGAGTGTGTGCCCCGCCCTCGCATCACAACGTTATGACGTCGAGGGCGGAGCAAACACACTCAACGAATCACATCGCCAGACATCGCGTTATCAGGGAGATGGTGACGTCAGGGGCGGAAACTAAAGTTGCATGCGGGAGTTTTCGTTCCCTTTCTGGGTTGGGCTCTTGGTTGAAAGTTTGTTTGCGACGCAGGGACAATGGGGAGCACAGGCAGGCAGATATCCAAGGAGCTGCTGTCACAATACCACACTCAACGAATCACATCACCACAGATCGCGTTATCATGGAGATGGTGATGTCAGGGGCGCAAACTACAGTTGCATGCTGGAGTTTTCGTTCCATTTGTGGGTTGGCTGAAAGTTTGTTGCCCAGGCTGCGACAATGTGGGGCACAGGCAGCCAGCTATGCAAGGAGCTGCTGACACAATACCACACTCAACGAATCACATCGCCACACATCGCGTTATCAGGGAGATGGTGACGTCAGGAGCGAAACTAAAGTTGCCTGCGGGACTTTTCATTCCGTTTCTGGGTTGGGCTCTTGCCTGAAAGATTTTTTGCCAGGCTGGGACAATGCGGGCCACAGGCAGCCAGCTATCCAAGGAGCCTCACAATACCAGGTACCTGCTGATCTCAGTCTGTTCTCCAGAAGTTGGGAGAGCAACGTCAGAGGTGGGAATTATTTATATATATATGACGAACATGCCGCGTCAATACACAAACTGAAACAACAACATTCAACATCTCTCTATCTCAATCACGCACACACACCCTATGCTACCCAAACCCCTTCACAAACAAGTAAAACACAAACGGTGATGTGGAAGAACGCTACCCCCCCCCCCCCCCAAACACCACCTAAATGGCACCACTCATGCACACACTATCTCTCTCACACACACTGTATCTGTGTCAAACACACTCTCTCTCTCACACTCACTGTATGTCACATACGTACTTACACACACTCTCATTCTCACACACACACTCTCTCTCACACACACACACACACACTCGCACCCAAACTCACTCTCTCTCTGTCACACACACACACTCGCACATTCACTCTCTCTCTCTCTCACAGTCACTCTCACATACACTCTCTCAAACATACACACTCCAAGGAAAACCTTGCTAGTGCCCATTTCATTTCTGTCAGAAACGGGCCTTTTTTACTAGCATAACATAAAGAGCACTAAAGTAGCCTGTTTTGCCCTTCCACAGTGATATTTTAGTCACCACAGATTACATAGTAATGGGGGGAAACATTGCTTACCCTGGGATCGGTAGCATGGAATGTTGCTACTCTTTGGGATTCCGGAATGTTGCTACTCTTTGGGATTCTGGAATGTTGCTACTAATTGGTTTTCTGCTAGATACTTGTGACCTTGACTGGCCACTGCTGGAAACCAGATACTGGGGCTACATGGACCATTGGTATGACCCAGTATGGCTATTCTTATGTTCTTATGACAAACAAAACATGCAGATGTATGTAAAGCTGCTTGTTATTATGTAAATTTCATATTGCAATTTGCGGTGAAGACCAGGTGTATTATGGCTCTAAAATCACTGTATATTGCCTTCACTAAATAGGCAGAAAATAGGTGCCCCTTGTTACAAAATTTTGTCCAAGGATTTATACGTTAATAGAATAATGCATGTTATTTGCTAAACAGTGTGTACAAATTGACAATAATATGCTTCATTTGCCATTAACACAAAATGTTTTACAGCAATGAGATACAAAGCATTCAGCTGTACGCAAAGCAGTTCATTATTGTGCACAATGAATTGCACAGCTTTTGTGAAAGCTTGAAAGCTGCATTATTTATAAGTAGATACTCCTAAGGTTCTGCCCTGTTCAAATAATAGAGACCTCTAGTGACTCTACTAAGGTATTGCATTGTGACCTTTATAGGCCACCCTGTATTTTCCAGAATTGGGAGAGCTCTCCTGGCCAGTGAAGTAATAGGAGGAAGAGGCTAAGTGTAAGGGTAATACATTCAGAAGGAATGGATCCTCAGAAGCTTAGCAGAGATTGGGTGGCAGCACTGGTGGTTGGGAGGCGGGGCTAGTGCTGGGCAGACTTCTATGGTCTGTGCCCTGAAAATGGCAGATACAAATCAAGGTCAGATATACATACAAAGTAGCACATATGAGTTTATCTGGTTTGGCAGACTGGATGGACCATACAGGTCTTTCTCTGCCATCATCTACTATGTTACTAAGTTACATTTTATATACCATCTTTCTGTGGTAGAATCAAAACGGTTTACATATTATATACAGGTATTTTCTCTGTCCCTAGTGGACTCACAATCTAAGTTTTGGGTTGGGGGGGAGGAGGTTACCTGGGAAGGAGACTTCAGCTTGGAGGGAAAACTGAATGATATAAATATCCAGCACAAAGATAATTTGTCTAGTTGGCTAAGCCACTGTACCAGAAGTTAGAATTCATGGATTAACCCAACCAATGTACAGTTGCATTACAGTACAATATCGGAGAAGGAGTCTCTGGTTATTTCAACCATTGGACCAGAACACATGGTGGGTACAGAGGTTGTTTAGGCCACTGCACTGTAATTCTATTGATCTAGGAAGAGAAGGAGTCAGCAGATAACCCAAGGAGCTGAGACAGAGGGCCAGGATTCAACAGAAGTAAAAATTTGCATCTACATCAGCATTCAAAATCATGACATACAAGGAGTTTGACCAGACTAGGATCCAGGAGATCTCAGGCCCAAAGAGCAGTACCTATAGCTTATGCCTGTGATCTGCGTCTAAGGTAGGAATATAGTAACATAGTAACATAGTAAATGACGGCAGAAAAAGACCTGCATGGTCCATCCAATCTGCCCAACAAGATAAACTCAGATGTGCTACTTTTTGTGTATACCCTACTTTGATTTGTACCTGTCCTCTTCAGGGCACAGACCGTATAAGTCTGCCCAGCACTATCCTCGCCTCCCACCACCGGATGGCTCTGCCACTCAATCTCGGCTAAGTTCCTTAGGATCCATTCCTTCTGAATAGGATTCCTTTATGTTTATCCCACGCGTGTTTGAATTCTGTTACCGTTTTCATTTCCACCACCTCCCGCGGGAGGGCATTCCAAGCATCCACTACTCTCTCCGTGAAAAAATACTTCCTGACATTTTTCTTGAGTCTGCCCCCCTTCAATCTCATTTCATGACCTCTCGTTCTACCGCCTTCGCACCCCCGGAAAAGGTTCGTTTGCGGATTAATACTTTTCAAATATTTGAACGTCTGTATCATATCACCCCTGTTCCTCCTTTCCTCCAGAGTATACATGTTCAGGTCCGCAAGTCTCTCCTCATACGTCTTGTAACGCAAATCCCTTACCATTCTCGTAGCTTTTCTTTGCACCGCTTCAATTCTTTTTACATTCTTCGCAAGGTACGGCCTCCAAAACTGAACACAATACTCCAGGTGGGGCCTCACCAACGACTTATACAGGGGCATCAACACCTCCTTTCTTCTGCTGGTCACACCTCTCTCTATACAGCCTAACAACCTTCTAGCTACGGCCACCGCCTTGTCACACTGGTGGTGGCCGTAGCTAGAAGGTTGTTAGGCTGTATAGAGAGAGATAAACTTTGAACCATGAGAAGAATAAAGGGGGAAAGGTAGAGAATAAAGGGGGAAAGGTGGAGAGCATTGGCTATCATCAGATTTTGAGAACACCAGTCCAAAGAGAGGAGGAGTTTCTTCACCCCAGGATAGATGACGTGTGAATTGTATGGAGTAGCCTTAATGCTTAGATCAGCGGGGTTTGAACCAGGGAGGCCGGTCTTCAAATCCCACTGTGGCTCCTTGTGATCATGGGCAAGTTAGACTTTAAGCTCTGTGGGAACAAGAAAACACCTACTGTCAATCACTTTGAGCTACAACTGAAAAGGTTCTGAGCTAAATCCCTTATTATACTCTGTACTTTTATTCACTGGATTATTGTTTTGCCCACTAAACGCTGTTATTAAGCTTCATTTGGTGGCCATTTTGAACCAGAAGAACATCACGGTGGGAGTGAATAGGTATCACTTGTGCCCCTCTAGACCCCAGGGACTCCCAGTAAGGCTGGAGTTAGGATGGGGGAAATGGGGAGGAGGATTGTGGGAGAATAACCTTTTTGAGGTGGTTTGATCCGTGGGAAGAAAGTTTGACTCTGAGGGAGGGCATCACATGGTGGGTGCTGCCCACATGTGGGAAGGTTGTCATGGGGGGCTACTTTGTGGGGGGGGGGGACCTGTGGTTGGGGGGTTGCTGGGGGGCCTGCTATATGGGGTCATTAGCTAGGGAAACCATCAGGGGGATTACATACGTGGAGGGATGCCATCAGGAGGTTGCTGTTGGGAAGGGCTGCCATTGGAGGGGGTGTCATCGTGGAAAGAAGGCCTTTTCAGAGGGTGCAATGATTTTGAAAGCTGCTCCCACGTTTATGTGGAGAGGGAATGTACGTTTTATTCCCCACATGCAGCCTTCTAAAATCGCTGCTCCCTCTAGATGTGGAAGGGGACTTGAACATGTAGGCCTGCTCCTAATTTGCAAGGGGCTTTACGATTGGCAGAACATCTTGTGTGGGAATGTCATACATCCTAACTTGGACCTGTGAATTCCCCTCTCTACGATCTATCTAAAATCTGCTTCCACATGTAAAATCTACTGTTCAAGCTTTGGCTCTTTTAAGAGGTGTTGGAATGTTCTGTATTATTCATGTTTACTAAATACTGTATTCAGCCTTTCTCTGCAATAATGCGTCATCTCATGTTCCAAGGTAAACGTGCTCTCATTATAGTAACACCAGATGGAAAGAAAGAAAATGTTTCCAATTTGTAAGCTAAAGTGTAGAATGTGTTAACATTAGTGTTCTCTGGTGTGCAAGCATTTGGAATCCAGTGATTTCAGCAGAGAAGGTTTTCCGCAAGAGTCTGAAGTAAATTGTTACACAATCCTGTGTGATGAAACATTTAAGGGAAGAGTGGCAAAATTGCAGAAAATTTGGCCAGCAGAAAACAGTCATAGCTATGACACTAAAACCTATCCAAAGCAAAAGAGTTTATCTTGTGTTCTTATGTACCCCACCCTTTTCCCCTGAAAAGGGAAGCAAAGTGATTAGCACCCTAGGATGATAGGGTCACTATAATGCTCTAGTGATTCGGTGTTATGTACCCAGTGACGTTCAAAGATACTTGTGTGCTGCAGGGGTACCACTTAGGGTTACCATAGTTGCCCTAAGAAAAAAAGAGGACGCATGGCCCGCCCTCTGCTGCACCCCTTCCCCATCCCCTTCTGCAGAATTCTAGTGAGGCTGCTGCTTGAACTCTCGGCAGCCATTTTGAATCGGCACTGGGAGAAAGACAGTCTGCAAGCACGCTGGGCAGGAAAGAGGGGACTCTTTCCTTCCCCCAAGGGGTCACTAGACCACCAGGGCACCACACTAAATTAAGGAGGAGAGGATGCCCACCTGCCTGTCCACACGCCAGCCTGCCCATTTGTCCGCAAATCTGGACAAATGGGCAGGCTGGCAAAACCCGCTGGTTGCCCGGACCTATCCTCAAAAATAGGACATATCCGGATAAAACCGGATGTATGGAGGGGCATTTTTGAATGGGGATGACCATCTCTAAGGGCGCCCAACTCTAACGACGGTGCCGCGAAGGGTCGGGGCAACGCGTATTACCGAAACAAGATGGACGTCCATCTTTCGTTTCGATAATACGGTCGGGGACGCCCAAATCTTGACATTTAGGTCGACCTTAGAGATGGTTGTCCTCGGTTTTCGGCGATAATGGAAACCAAAGACGTCTATCTCAAAAACGTCCAAATCCAAGCCCTTTGGTCGTGGGAGGAGCCAGCATTTGTAGTGCACTGGTCCCCCTGACATGCCAGGACACCAACCGGGCACCCTATGGGGCACTGCAGTGGACTTCACAAATTGCTCCCAGGTGTATAGCTCCCTTACCTTGGGTTCTGAGCCCCCCAACCCCCCCCCCCCCCCCCCCAGGTCGCCTGCCTGAAGTACACTGCACCCACTACAACTGCTCCAGGGACCTGTATACTGCTGCGATGGACCTGAGTATGGCATTTGAGGCTGGCATAGAGGCTGGCAAAATAGTATTTTTAAACTTGTTTTTTATGGTGGGAGGGGGTTAGTGACCACTGGGGGAGTAAGGGGAGGTCATCCCCGATTCTCTCCAGTGGTCATTTGGTCAGTTCGGGCACTTTTTTGAGGCTTGGTCGTGAAACAAAATGGACCAAGTAAAGTCGGCCAAGTGCTCGTCAGGGACGCCCCTCTTTTTTCTATTATCGGCCGAGGACGACCATCACGCCTTTGCTACCTTGCCCCCGTGAACTTTGGTCGTCCCCGCGACGGAAAGCAGTTGAGGGTGTCAAAAAATCGGCTTTCGATTATGCCGATTTGGACGACCTTTTCAGATGGACGCCCATCTCCCGATTTGTGTTGAAAGATGGGTGACCTTCTCTTTCAAAAATAAGCGTGATGGTAACCCTAGGTACCACTGGCCCTGATAGCTGCATAGGGCCAGATTCTGTAAATGGTGCCACATTGGTGATCACTGCTTTTCTATAATGAGTGATTTCACTTTATAGAATAGTATTGAGTGCCAAATTTGGTGCTCAACTTTGGGCGCTGAATTTGGCACTGAACTTTGGGTGTGAGGACTAACATCAGAAGAAGCCAGATGTGAATCTTGGTGTGTAAATTGGGCGCGGAGCTCCGCTATTCTGTAATATTGCACATATCTTTTGTGAATGCCCCTGACATTTCCATATCCCTACCATGGCCACACCCCATTTTGAGTTGTGCACAATCTAATTTAGGCGTCCATTGTTACAGAATAGCGTGTAGCCCAGGGGCGTAGCCAGACTTCGGTGGGAGGGGAGTCCAGAGCCCAAGGTGAGGGGGCACATTTTAGCCCCCCCCCCGGACGCCGCCGACCCCCCCCCTGCCATTTTTGACCCCTCCCGCCGCTGCCACCACATTTGACCCCCCCCGGCGCCAACCTTTTCGACCCCCTCTTCCCGCTGCCGCCAACCCTCCCCTGCCACCGCCGTCGGGTACCTTTGCTGGCGGGGGTCCCCAACCCCTGCCAGCTGAAGTCCTCTTCTCCAGCACGGCCTCGTTGCTGATCTGCAAGGGTAGGCTTCTGTTTCTGTGAGTCTGACGTCCTGCACATACAATCTGGACCTCAACCCAGTCTTCAAGTGCCACCTGGTCATCTCCAGTACATATGCATGAGAATATACTTGCATACAATGGAGGCAGGTTCTCAGGATGTGGATATTCTGAAAAAACAAAGTAGTTGAATGGCCCGCAAAAACTGAGCTGAGAAGTATTGCACCAGCATCCCCCTGTATATAGAAACAGCTGCTTGTCCAGCTTAGCTCTCACATCATTCATGGATACATTACAAGATGGCACTGTGCAGACACTTGGAGCTAAACTGCCTTAAGCCTTGTGTCTAGCTTGATAACACAGCCATGGAGTGCTTAAATCATAACCTGTGCCTTACTGTTGAGTTTATAGCACAATGAATGAAGCCATCTTGCTGCTCCAGCAACTGGAAGTGTGAATAATTCACATTGCTTGTAACCAGTGGTGTGCTGGAGCAGGCTCTCACAGGCTCGCAAGAGCCGGTTGTTAAGTTTTTAAGAATTTTGGGAGCCGGTTGTTAAAGTAGGGACCTCCATGGCTACTTTAACAACTGGCTCCCAAAATGTGGGCTTGGGCCCCCTGCTGAATTCTCTTTTACTTTGCTGGTGGGGATGCTGAGTCCTGCCAGCCAAGTAGACTGCTGCTGCTCCCTGCTCCTTGTTTCCAGCTCTGAGCAGCAGGCTGTGACTTCTCCAGCATGTGTGAGAAATTTCAGCATGCTGCTCAGAGCAAGACGTTGGGAGTGGTGACAGTCCATTTATTGCCTGCCAGCAAAGGTATGCCTAGCATGCCCGCATTAAGGAGGGAGGAGAGAGTAACATAGAGTAACATAGTAGATGACGGCAGAAAAAGACCTGCACGGTCCATCCAGTCTGCCCAACAAGACAACTCATATGTGCTACTTTTTGTGTATACCCTACTTTGATTTGTACCTGAGAGAGGCAAGTGTTGCTCCCCCCCCCCCCCCCCCCCCCCCACCACGGCCACCCCTAGCCCTTCCAACTGCAGAGCTGGCTACGTCCGGAGAAAGAGCCTGTTGTTAAAAATTTACCAGAACACCCCTGCTTGTAACCATGTGCAAGTGTGTGACAGATCCCCGATCTGAGCTGAGCTTGTGAGCTTCTGTTCATTGTATGAGTGACTCATTGTTTCATGTCATCAGTGCATAATCTGATGCTACTAACACTGCCCCCTATTGTTGGCCTCTCTTGCTGCACGCTCTCCTTGAGTTTATCTTCTCATAGCACAGAAAAAAAGATGGCAAAGATCCCTTTGAAGAGGATAAAAGGAGAATGAAAAAGACCCTCAGATTAACAGCAATAGACCAAGGAACTGAATCAGCCAAGGAAAGAGCAAAGAAACACAACAGCTTATTTGAACAGAGACCCAAGGCTGCCATATTACCGGTGGGTTGTGCCCGCATCAGAAGTCCAAATTTTAAAATACAAATATATTTACATATGAACTCAAAAGTACATAAAAAAACATAATACATTTAAAAATATGAATATAATAAATCTCAAAATACAAATAAATATAAAAACATGCATCACAAATATAGCATAAATAAATAAAAAATGTATAAAAGATCCCTTGAGACCATTTCCTCCTTGATTTCTAATCATTTCTTTCTAGTTTCATTTGTTACATGGAATGGGGTGAGGGGAGAAGCATCACTAGACTTAGAGGTCCTTTTTTCCAAGCTGTTGGAAAAGTTGGCCTTAAAGCACCTTTATGCAGGTTTTTTACATAAGTACATAAGTATTGCCATACTGGGACAGACCAAAGGTCCATCAAGCCCAGCATCTTGTTTCCAGCAGTGGCCAATCCAGGTCACAAATACCCGGCAAGATCCCAAACAAGTGCAAAACATTTTATACTGCTTATCCCTGAAATAGTGGATTTTCCCCCAAGTCCAATTTAATAATGGTCTATGGACTTTTCCTTTAGGAAGCCGTCCAAACCTTTTTTAAACTCTGCTAAGCTAACTGCCTTTACCACATTCCCTGGCAACGAATTCCAGAGTTTAAATACACGTTGAGTGAAGAAAAATTTTCTCAGATTCGTTTTAAATTTACTACTTTGTAGCTTCATCGCATGCCCCTTAGTCTTAGTATTTTTGGAAAGCGTAAACAGACGCTTCACGTCTAGCCGTTCAACTCCACTCATTATTTTATAGGCCTCTATCATATCTCCCCTCAGCCGCCTTTTCTCCAAGCTGAAGAGCCCTACCCACTTTAGCCTTTCCTCACAGAGAAGTCATCCCATCCCCTTTATCATTTTCATTGCCCTTTTCTGCACCTTTTCTAATTCCACTGTATCTTTTTTGAGATGCGGCGACCAGAATTGAACACAATATTTGAGGTGCGGTCAACCCATGGAGCGATACAAAGGCAATATAACGTCCTCATTTTTGTTTTCCATTCCTTTCCGTGTGCTAAGGTGATTTTCTCCACAGCCATAAAATGGCCAATTTTCTATTTTTCAAATTAATGGCCATGCGCTAATATTACAAAAATAAGTGTGTGAGCACTTACTGCCACTCAAGTTGTAGGCAGTAAGGGCTCATGCGCTAATCCTGTGCAAATTCAATTAGCACACGCTAATGTAGAGGTGATAACTGATTAACTTATTAACACACACTCTCTGACCCAACATGCCCCCTCCATGAAAAATTAAAAATTTCTTTGCACACAGTTTGCACACGCTAATGCCCAACTTACCGCAGGATGCCTGACAGGTAAGTTTTAAGATAGATTAGGCACATGTTAGTACCTAATAAGGCTCAAAGAAGAGCGACCAAAATGATAAAGGGGATGGAACTCCTCCCATATGAGGAAAGGCTAAAGATGTTAAGGCTCTTCAGCTTGGAAAAGAGATGACTGAGGGGGGATATGATTGAGGTCTCTAAAAACCCTCAGTGGTGTAGAATGGGTAAATGTGAATCGATTTTTCACTCTTTCAAAAAGTACAGAGACCAGAGGACACACAATGAAATCTCACGGAAATACTTTTAAAACAAATAGGCGGAGATATTTTTTCACTCAAAGAATTGTTAAGCTCTGGAACTCATTGCCAGAGGATGTGGTAATAACGGTTAGCATATCTGGGTTTAAAAAAAGGTTTGGACAAGTTCCTGGAGGAAACGTCCATAGTCATAGTAACATAGTAGATCACGGCAGAAAAAGACCTGCACGGCCCATCCAGTCTGCTCAAGAAATGTGCCACTTTTTTTGTGTATACCTTACCTTGATTTGTGCCTGTCTTTTTCAGGGCACAGACTGTACAAGTCTGCCCAGCACTATCCTCGCCTCCCACCACCAGCTCTGGCACAGACCGTATAAGTCTGCCCAGCACTATCCCCGCCTCCCAACCACCAGCCCCGCCTCCCACTACCGGCTCTGTTATCCAATCTCGGCTAAGCTCCTGAGGATCCACTGTTATTGAGGTGGACATGAGGGAAACCACTGCCTGCCCTGGAATTGGTAGCATGGAATGTTGCTACTCTTTGGGATTCACGAATCTTGTTACTCTTTAGGATTCTGGAATGTTGCTACTCTTTGGGCTTCTGCCAGGTACTTGTGACCTGGATTGGCCACTGTTGGAAGCAGGATACTAGACTAGATGGACCATTGGTATGACCCAGTATGGCATGTTCTTAGTAAAATGGCCCCTTAATGAGATAGTGGATGGCGCAGTGAAACTTAATGTGCTCATTGTTCCTTTCATGGGATTGAAAAGGCAGAGTCTGCACAGAGTTAACACAGAATTAAGACGAATAGGCAAAAGAAAACACAATTATGGAGCTGCAGTGTACGAGGCAAATGAAAACAGGTGTTCACGAGAAAGCACACGCTTGCAAATGTTGTTTGCCACAACCAACATGGCATGCAAAGTAAGGAAAAAAGGGGTGACGTTTTAGGACGGACTTGAATCGCGTGGCACCTACTGTATTATTTCAGATTGCACAAAAGTTACGATGGCATCTAATTCACTCTTTGCCTTGATTCAGTGGAAGATAAGCAAGTGTACCCATGCAGCTATTCTAGCATACAAATAAATCTTCTGTCTTACAAAATCAAGACAATCAGTCAATCCACAAATCATCACCTTCTTATTGAGCTCCCCTAGAGTAAGCGTCCATTTACAGGCACATAGGTCTACGGTGAGTTTGGAGGGTTGCCCAGAAGCATACAAGTCAGCTGATAACAAGGTGTTCTTTTGTATCTGAAGGAAATAGAAACTCTGAGTATTGTGCTAAGGTAAATATGTAACTTGGCAAATAGACAAGACAATAATTCTACTTTGTCTAAGGTTCACTGGTCAGATTTAAATTTGGGGCTACGATAGGGATAAAAGGACAAACAGGTAGGCTAGTCATAGCTTATCTTCCGCTCTGTGGTGTATATTCTCTGCATGTTTAGAAGGAAGAATTTTGTATCAAAAGTGCCAGGGGACTTTTGACCAGTTCTGACATTAAGGAGTGAATTCTGTAAATCACACCTAAAAAATTGGTGTGGGAAAAAAATGCTTAAGCACAGAGGTTGTGTGTAAATTTAGGCATGTCAAAAACTGACGAAAACGTAGTTCAAATGCCCCCATTTAAATTTACATATGGAGCCCCCTTATTATATAACTGCGTGCTTAACTGGAATCCACGCCCACGCTCTGCCCTGAAATTCCCATGACCCTCACATTTCTAAAAAGAAGGAGGTTTTAATCTAGACCTGTTTCAGTCATGCCCAAATTACTACTACTACTTATCATTTCTATACTCTGGAGGAAAGGAGAAGCAGGGGAGATATGATACAGACGTTCAAATATTTGAAAGGTATTAATCCGCAAACGAACCTTTTCCGGAGATGGGAAGGTGGTAGAACGAGAGGACATGAAATGAGATTGAAGGGGGGCAGACTCAGGAAAGATATCAGGAAGTATTTTTTCACGGAGAGGGTGGTGGACGCTTGGAATGCTCTCCCGCGGGAGGTGGTGGAAATGAAAACGGTAACGGAATTCAAACATGCGTGGGATAAGCATAAAAGAATCCTGTGCAGAAGGAATGGATCCTCAGGAGCTTAGTCAAGATCGGGAGGCGGGGCTGGTGGTTGGGAGGTGGGGATAGTGCTGGGCAGACTTATACAGTCTGTGCCCTGAAGAACACAGGTATAAATCAAAGTAGGGTATACACAAAAATTAGCATATATGAGTTATCTTGTTGGGCAGACTGGATGGACCGTGCAGGTCTTTTTCTGCCATCATCTACTATGTTACTATGTTATAGCTAGCCACTGACCCCTCCTTATTCCCCAGTAATTGCTGTCTCTCTCCCTCCAGACAGGACCTAACAAAGATCTGGGTTTTCTAGCCCATTATAAACCATAAAATTCCGGTGCTTATCACCATGAATATCTCCCTGTCCCTCACCCACCCGGCTCTCCCTGTCTCTCACCTAATCCACCCTACCCTCATCCTGTGAGACTGTCACTGAAATGCTTTGATGTTTTACTTATTTACCAACATTTGCTTATTTCTGATCTGAAGAAGAAGGGCTATCTTCGAAAGCTAATCGAAAAATTTATTTAGTCCAATAAAAAAAGGTATCATCTTATTTTCTTTTCTCTGTTTTCTTTTATTTTATTTCTGTTGATTACCTTTAAAAGTGGACTAACTCAGCTACCACATCTCTCCCTCTCCCCTGAAAGTGAAGCTAGAAAGGAAGAACCAGGCTCTATGTCGGCTGCAGGTATGACCATCCTAAACAGAGCAAAGGAAGAGCCTAGTCAAGTGCTTACTGCAGTGCAGGAGTACATAAGTAATGCCACACTAGGAAAAGACCAAGGGTCCATCGAGCCCAGCATCCTGTCCACGACAGCGGCCAATCCAGGCCAAGGGCACCTGGCAAGCTTCCCAAACGTACAAACATTCTATACAATCAAGCCATTGTGACATCACTAATGAGGTTGGCTCTTATTGGTGGAATGAGCCACTATGACATCACAATAGGTTAAATCACTGCTCTATGTAATAAAAGTGAGCCAAGTAGAGGACATAAGTACATAAGTAATGCCACACTGGGAAAAGACCAAGGGTCCATCGAGCCCAGCATCCTGTCCCCGACAGCGGCCAATCCAGGCCAAGGGCACCTGGCAAGCTTCCCAAATGTACAAACATTCTATACATGTTATTCCTGGAATTGTGGATTTTTCCCAAGTCCATTTAGTAGTGGTTTATGGACTTGTCCTTTAGGAAACCGTCTACCCCTTTTTAAACTCTGCCAAGCTAACTGCCTTCACCACGTTCTCCAGCAATGAATTCCAGAGTTTAATTACGCGTCGGGTGAAGAAGAATTTTCTCCAATTTGTTTTAAATTGACTACACTGTAGTTTCATCGCATGCCCCCTAGTCTGTGAGTGAAGGAATCTAGGTTCAAACCCCACTCCTACTCTTTACATATATATAGGTACAGTAGGTATTTGGTATCAGATCCTGGAGGGATCACATTTAAAAGACAGAGAGCTATAGTGGGGTTTGAACCTGGCAAGTTAAATGGGTTTTGAATATCAGGGGATGGTCATTTTCTGCCAAAAGCAAAAGGATGGCAGAAAATTAAAATAACCATTCGATCGAAACTGAAACCAGAAAATAGATTTTCGGCCACTTTGGGCAACATCAGTGGTGTAGCCACAGGTGGGCCTGGGTGGGCCAGGGCCCACCTACTTAGGGCTTAGGCCCACCCAACAGTAGCATGAGTTTAGCGGTAGCTGGTGGGGATCCCAAGCTCCGCCAGCTGAAGACTTCCGCCTAACGGTAACAAAAGCGCTACTCTCAACGATACTGGAACCTGAGCATGCTCAGTTTTCAGCGCTTGCCTTTGCAGACTGCCAAGGTGGAAAGAAGCATTTTCCTGCCAGCTTAGATATTGGTTTGGTGGTGGTGATGGTAGTGGTGGTGGGGAGGGGGAGAACACTTGGTGCCCACCCACTTCTTGCCTAGGCCCACCCACAATCTGTTGTCTGGCTACGCCCCTGGGCACCATAAGCAAAACTGAAATTTGATCACCCTCTAGTAACAATGGGGTTGATTTGTGCCAGGAAAAAAAGTCAAGGGCATAGGCACTTCAATTAGGATCTAAATCTTCTAGGTTAATAAATTGCAGGCCTAAATTTATAAGCAGCACCAGGAAATTAAGCTCATCAGGAGCCCCCTCCCCTCCCGTTCACTGGACATGAGCTCAAGAGCTAGCTCTTGTGGGCATGTGTCAGAAATGTTCGGATTCTCTTTACCGACCATTGTTCAACACTAACAGCTTGCATATCATTTGCATGCAGTTAGCGTTCAGCATTGGTCACTAAAAAAAAAAAAAAAAATCCATGTTCCAGCCAGTGTTTTCTGGCACTGTGAATGGGTGTTTTCTGGCAGAATGGAGGAGTAGCCTAGTGGTTAGAGCACTGCTCTTGATATCTAGAGGTGGCCAGTTCAAATCCCACTGTTGCTACTTGTTAGGGTTACCATATTTTGTCCTCTGAAAAAGAGGACAGATGTCACACCCTGCCCTTTCTCACTCTCACCCCACCCCCATCACATATTCCCCTCCCTCTTCTCGGCGGCCATTTTGAATCCTGAGACCGTCACACAGCAACAGGATGCAGGGCAAGGGCAGCGCTCCGGGCAGGAAAGAGGGGGCTCTTTCCTGCTCCGAAGAGGTCACTAGACCACCAGGGCATTAGATAGAAAGTAAGGGGAGAGGAAGAGGAGGCTAGGATAGGTCCTTCGCCCGCCCACCCATTTGCCAAGAAATCCGGACAAACGGGCGGACTGGCAAAACCCGCCCGGACGCCCAGACAAAAAGAGGACATGTCCAGTTAAGTCCGGACGTATGGTAACCCTACTCCTTGTGATCTTAGGCAAGTCACTTAACTCATTGCCTCTGGTACAAAATGAGAATGTGATCCCTCCGGGGACAGAGAAATATCCACTGTAGCTGAATGCAACTTACCTTGAGCTACTACTGAAAAGGTGCGAGCAAAATCCAAATAAATAAACTGTAAAGAACAGTGCTGGAGTTCTGTGCATGTCCCCCATACAGAGAGGTTTAAGTCTGCCAACGAAGGAAACATGCTGCTGCCCCATCCCCCACCACACATGCTCAGTCTCCATACATGTGTGCAAAACTGAGCATGTATAGCAGGGACACCACTGAAGACAGACCAAGTTTTATGAGTTCGTTCAGTGAGAAGGAGGTATTACCTTACAGGCAAGGTTGCCAGGTTGAAAAAATTTTCCCCGCACAAAGGTAAACCCCGTCCCCGACGTCATTAACCCAGCCTCTGCGGGGCTTCTATTGGACCAAATTGGACCAATAGAAGCCCCAGAAAACCGCCCAATCCGCAATGCGGCTTTTTAAAAGCCGCCCAATTTCCCGCAGCCGGCAAAAACTGCCCACAACGGGTCGCGGAAAGCTCGCAGACCTGGCAACGCCGCTTGCAGGACTCGCGGATCCATACCAGCTCAGATATTTCTTTGAGTTGGGGGAGGGGGGCACCAGGGAGGAGGTGGCCGTGCAGAAAGTTTGGGCCCACCCAGTTTACTTTCAGGCCCACCTGCTTCATGGAATTTTTTTTGTTTTAAATCACCTAAAGCTGCAAGAAATTAAGTCCTTGGACAAAACACGGACTGTTTCAAAATTGTGCCACGCTGGTTGTACCTTTTGTGTGTTCACTCTTTTTTTTTTTTTTAAGCGCTTTTAGTTGCTGGTTCAGTCTGCTCATTGGCCCGGGTCCTCTCATCCCTCCCTCACCCCTTCCCCATTGAATTTGACCTTAATCTGATAGGGTGAGGTCATTTCCAAGAGGATCAAAATAAAACATTTCTAGAAAGGCTACGGTTTGCATCATCTTCTTTGTTTTCTCCTGTGTTTACCTCAAACTTGAATCTGTTTTGTAATCTCTGTGCTTAACTAGAAAGTTAAAAAAAAAAAAAAAGGAAACAGTGTATCTAAATCATGTAACTCACATGGGTTGTTCTGGGATAAGATTTATTGAGAGACTGCCTCATTTCCAAGAATCAGGAAGTATTTTTTTTTTTAATCAAACAGAAACAACAAATCATGGTGATACTTTAGAGGTCACTGTATTCAAACTGTGGCAGAAATTTAACACGTATTTTATTTACTGCTGCCTTAAAAAATAGTAGCTCCTGATAAAGTCAATGATAAGTAAATGCAGTGGCATAGGAAGGGGGGCGGGGGGGCGGTCCGCCCCGGGTGCACGCCGCTGGGGGGGTGTCGGCTCCGCGCTGGTGCACTGCCCTCTCTGCCCCAGAACAGGTTACTTCCTGTTCCGGGACAGAGAGAGCAGTGAACCAGCGCGGAGCCGACACACCCCAGCAACGTGCAGTCGGGGCGGATCGGCCCTCCCGCCCGTCCCTCGCCGCAGGTATGCGCTCCGGGGGGGGGGGTGTGCGCTCCAGCGGGAGGAGGGTGCGCCGTGCTGCACCTGGGGGGGGTGCGCAGTGGCGACCCGCCCGGGGTGTCAGCTCCCCTCGCTACGGCTCTGAGTAAATGCACTGGGAGTTTAAAAATAAACATGTTGAAGTAACAGGCACACTAAAATGGAAGTGAAAAAGAGTCTGAAGCTTAGCACACCTTTTGACATCAAAATATACACTACACATCCTAGCAGGGTCCCCAACTTTGTTACAGTGTTAACTTTGATGTTTGTATGGTGGAATGTATGCTTAACTCACACATCTAAATATTGAATTAAACATTTTGGAGGGCTTCTGATCCAGCCAAGGACCTCTAAACCAGAGGAACTCTGTCCAAGAACTCAGACTGCAAACCCTCTGCCCTGGTACCCCTGAGACAGAGGATTCCGCCCTGGAACCCCAAAATAGATGGACTGGCCGAAGGAGATGGGATTTAGGGTAAGGTTACCATAGTTTGTCCCCAAAAAAAGGAGGACACATGCCCCGCCCCTTTCACACACATCCGCCCCCTTTGATGCCCTCGCTCTGCTCCCTGTCAGATTTTCCCCTCCCCCCTGTCACACACCTCATCACTCCCCATCACCCCCTTCCCCTACTACTGCCCCGGTGGTCTAGTGACCTCTTCGGAGCAGGAAAGAGCCCCCTCTTTCCTGCCCGGAGCGCTGCCCTGCATGCGTCCTTCCTGTTCGTGATCTCGGCGCTGATTCAAAATGGCCACCGAGAGTTGAAGTCTCGCTAGGTCGCTTCAACTCTCAGCAGGGGGAGAGGAGGGTCGCTGGACATGGGTGGCTGCAGGGGGGGCAGGAGAGAGAGGAGGGTTGCTGGACATGGGTGGCTGCAGGGGGGGGCAGGGGAGAGAGGAGGGTCGCTGGACATGGATCAGCTGTTAGGCATGGAAGGGTTTTTTTTTTCTTTTTTTGCGGGTTCTAATCTGAAGTTCACAGCATAATGGCAACGGTGACGTCAGCCTGACTACAGAGCCTAGCTAAGCAACTCCGAAGGAGCCACAGACACAGGCAGCAAGATTAGAAGGTTGGAGGTGAGAATTATTATATAAGGAGATGCCTAGACAGTGTCAATAATTGCTTGTTAATTGACAATTAACAGTGATGATTGTTTGCTAACCAACTAGGTTACACGCATTGTTATAGAATGCGTTTCGATTTCCATGTGGAAATCTCAGCGAGATCTACAGAATCCAGGGGATAATATGTACAGCTGCCTCAGCTCTTACATATCCCCAGCAGGGAGGTTTGATGCTGGTCAGTCAGCTCAGGTTTGCCTGGAGACATGTTTGTTGATTGGGAAAAACGGGTTCATGACATAGAACCAGGAACAGAACTGGGCCTAAGTAGACAAGCAGTGGCGTCGGAAGGGGGCGGTCCGTCCTGGGTGCATGCCGCTGGGGGGGTGTCGGCTCTGCTGGTTCACTGCTCTCTCTGCCGCGGAACAGGTTACTTCCTGTTCCGGGGCAGAGAGAGCAAGGAACCAGTGGAGCCGACGCAGCTCCCAGCGACGATGTGCACTTGGGGCGGAGCGCTAGTGGTAAGAATGCGCTCCGAGGGGGGGGTGCGCAGTGGCGACCCACCCCGGATGTCAGCCGCCCTCGCTACGCCACTGTAGACAAGCCTTACAATTTGTATGTGCCATCAGATCTCATGTTCCTATGGAACTTTATTTCCAGTCGGACGAAAGGAAGTGGTATCTATGTCCACACAGTGGACTCCAGCTACTGCACAGCCCTGACATGTAAGAATCCTATCTTTTATATTCCGCTCAGCAGTTCGCTCTGATTGAATTTCCTTACTGGTAGATAAATTGGCCAATTTAGCTGCTTTGTTTGTAGGCAAAGTAGTCTGATTTTAATGTGAGCTATTAGCCAGACGGTCACCATTAGTGTATGCCCCTGTCACAGCAAAGCTTTTACAATCTGTCCCAATTACAACATTAGATTTCAGGGGAAGACTTGTAAAAAGCAAGGCAGTTACCATGCCAGCTGTATAGCATGACAATGATGGCCTAATGCACAGCCATGCTACCTCCCGATTATATCCTTCCTTATCCTATAAAATAAAACTCACCCTCAACGTTTTGAAGACACTGACGTCAGTGAAGCCAAGCCACTGACGTCACTTCCTTCAAGACAGGTTCGAAGGGTTCGTGGAAATCGCCAAGTCGCCGGGCCCCGCCCTCGCGTCAAACGTGATGATGTCGAGGGCGGAGCAATGGCGTACGGTGCGTGGAGCAATGGCGTCTGAATGACCAAGGGGTCGGTAGGTACGTAGGGAGGGAGGGAGAAGGGGCGGGGGGTGTTGGGGAGGAAAACTTTGCTAGCGCCCGTTTCATTTGGTCCAGAAATGGGCCTCTTTTACTAGTGTGCTATAAAGGTGCAAGAGATTTTAGCTTCAACACAATATGGGAGTCAAAACTCTGGCTCAAGAAACCCCGCTTCCACGTGTACTGTAAACGCAGCTTAGTAAAGGGGCAGGAGCTGAGGGTAGTAGAATTGCAGTAAAGGAGCAGCCCATATTTGCCGGGGAACAATTCTTAGAATGATATAAGTACATAAGTATTTCCATAGCGGTACAGACCGAAGGTCCATCAAGCCCAGCATCCTGTTTCCAACAGTGGCCAATCCAGATCACGAGTACCTGGCAAGAGCCCAAAACAGTACAATACATTTTATGCTGCTTATCCTAGAAATAAGGAATGGATTTTCCCCAAGTCCATTTTAATAATGGTCAATGGACTTTTCCTTTAGGAAGCCAGCCAAACCTTTTTTAAACCCTGCTAAGCTAACTGCCTTTAATGAAAAGCAAAAATGCATTTCTTATTTGTGTATGTATTTCTTCCCCATTATCTCTGAGAGGAGGGAGGCAGGGGAGATGTGCATAGATGAAATAGGCCTTAGACTTTGTTTTATATTTTATTCCAATCTTTTGATTATTATTATATAATATAAGGACAATGCATGTCAGCTGTAACATGTTTCAGCTAATATGGTCTGTAGCAGATACAGGTAATCACAAGATGTTTTTCTGTCTGCATCTCCGAAATATTTTTCTGAGATGGCACCTTATATCGCTTGTTTCAAACAATGATTTACATGATTCTTTTTCTGCAAACTGTCCTTCTCACAGATTAAAGATCTGTGGCTTATTGAAGAGTCTAAGATCAAGGTAACTTGACTCCAGCTCCCAACCTGCTGCTCTCCAGGAGCTTTCTCCGGACAAGGCATTGATCCAGAAACACAGGTAGTCATGGAGACTAATGGATCAATATTCAGCCCGCAGCAATCAGTGTTTTTAAAAATGTTGAACACTGTGGGTTTTTTTATACTCAAATATTCACACCTAGCATGGTAAAAACATACTACATGATAGCAGATAAAGACCAGCATGGTCCATCCAGTCTGCCTAACAGTCATGTTAAAACATAAGAATGCACTAAAACTCAAAACCAGTGGGGGTGCGGAAATGCTAATTCACTAGAAAACTCTCACTAAAGATTTCCACTAGGCAAAAATGCCTTATGTCAATTAAATAAAAGCAGGATACTGGGCTAGATGGACCATTGTTCTCACCCAGTATGACTATTCTTATGTTTTCCACTAGGCAAAAATGACTTAGTCAATTATCAAAAATCACAGCACCGTGCAGGAAGGAAAAAGGTCTCAAAGAGCTCCTAGCTGGTACTGGTCTGTGGATTGCATTGCCAAATCGAGTACTCATCTGTGCTATCTGACGGTGGCCAGCGTTTCGCCCTGCTGCTTCAGGGTCTGGGTGCAGGGGCTAGTGTTAGGACAGCCACAACTCGACTTAAAAGCGCGGCTGAGCACTCGATCTGGCAACGCAATCCATAGACCAGTACCAACTTCAAAGATAAATGTTGGTACTCACGCCGAGTGCAACATAACATATATAAAAAAAAAATATTTAAAGCACACATAATTCTAGGAAAACATTAACAATATTTAAACAACAGGAAGTTGAATTTATTTTGAAGGTTTTTTTGGCCAGTGATGAAGGGAAGATCATAAAAATCTGTTCTAGCTCTGATAGATCTAAAGTATCTAGGAGCTCTTTGAGGCCTTTTTCCTTCCTGCACGGTGCTGTATGATTTTTTGATAATTGACACGGCACTGTCTTTATATTTACT
The DNA here is from genome assembly GCF_901765095.1 of Microcaecilia unicolor. Lineage (NCBI taxonomy): Eukaryota > Metazoa > Chordata > Amphibia > Gymnophiona > Siphonopidae > Microcaecilia > Microcaecilia unicolor. The sequence goes on from NW_021963241.1 coordinate 189,161, forward strand.
TGACTAACCAGCTTATAATCGAAAGACAAAAATGCCTATATTGCGACCTAAATCGGGAGATAGGCGTTTATCTCCCAAAAACGAATAACGCGGTATAATCGAAAGCCGAACTTGGACGTTTTCAACTGCACTCCATCGCGGAAGCGTACAAAGTTGACGGGGGCGTGTCAAAGGTGTGGTGAAGGCGGAACTGGGGCGTGGTTATCGGGCAATCAGAGATGGGCGCCTTTCGCCGATAATGGAAAACAAATATGCGTTTTTAGCGAGAATTTAGGGCACTTTTCCTGGACCCTGTTTGTCCACGAATAAGGCCCCAAAAAGTGCCCTAAATGACCAGATAACCACTGGAGGGAATCGGGGATGACCTCCCCTGACTCCCCCAGTGGTCACAATCCCCCTCCCACCACAAAATATGCTGTTTCACAACTGTTTATTTTCACCCTCAAATGTCATACCCACCTCCCTGGCAGCAGTATGCAAGTCACTGGAGCAGTTATTAAGGGGTGCAGTGGACTTCAGGCAGGTGGACCCAGGCCCATCCCTCCCCTACCTGTTACAATTGTGCTGCTTAATGCTTATTAGTCGTCCAACCCCCCAAACCCACTGTACCCACATGTAGGTGCCCCCCTTCACCCCTTAGGGCTATAGTAATGGTGTAGACTTGTGGGCAGTGGGTTTTGAGGGGGATTTGGGGGGCTCAACACACAAGGGAAGGGTGTTATGCACCTGGGAGCTGTTTTACCTTTTTTTTTGTTTTTGTAAAAGTGCCCCCTAGGGTGCCCGGTTGATGTCCTGGCATGTGAGGGGGGACAGTGCACTACGAATCCTGGCCCCTCCCACGGACAAATGCCTTGGATTTATTCGTTTTTCAGCTGGGCGCTTTCATTTTCCATTATCGCTGAAAAACAAAAACGCCCAGCTCACAAATTGTCGAATAAAACATGGACGTCAATTTTATTTCGAAAATACGGTTCGGTCCGCCCCTTCACGGACCCGTTCTCGGAGATAAACGCCCACGGAGATAGACGTTTTTGTTCAATTATGCCCCTCTAAGTCATTTTTGCCTAGTGGAAAACATAAGAATAGTCATACTGGGTGAGAACAATGGTCCATCTAGCCCAGTATCCTGCTTCCAACAGTGACCAATCCAGGTCACAAGTACCTGGCAGAAACCCAAATAGTAGCAACATTCCAGAATCCTCAAGAGTAACAAGATTCTGGAATCCTAAAGAGTAGCAACATTCCATGATACCAATTCCAGGGCAAGCAGTGGATTCCCCTATATCTATCTCAATTTAACAGACTATGGACTTTTCCTCCAGGAACTCGTCCAAGTCTTTTTTAAAACTCAGATAAGCTAACCGCTGTTAATGCATCCTCCAACAACGAGTTCCAGTGCTTAACTATTCTTTCAGTGAAAAAATATTTTCTCCTATTTGTTTTAAAAGTATTTACATGTAATTTCATTGAATGTCCCCTGGTCTTTGTACTTTTTGCATGGCGGCCATTTTTTTTTCATGCAGGAGATCACATGTGTTATGAATACCTGAACCTCTTCCCTGAAGAATACGAAATCTGGCCATGTTGGCGGAGGTCCTTTTCCGTTGGGTGGTGCTGCCAGCTAAGTGATATACTATCCAGCTTATAATTGAAAAAGAAAAACGCCTATATTGCGACCCAAATCGGGAGATAGACGTTTATCTCACAAAAACGAATAAAGCGGTATAATCGAAAGCCGAATTTGGACTTTTTCAACTGCACTCCGTCGCGGATGCGGACAAAGTTGATGGGGGCGTGTCGAAGGCGTGGTGAAGGCTGAACTGGGGCATAGTTATCGGCCGATCAGAGATAGGCGCCTTTCGCCGATAATGGAAAACAAATATGCGTTTTTAGCGAGAATTTAGGGCACTTTTCCTGGACCCTGTTTTTCCACGAATAGGGCCCCAAAAAGTGCACTAAATGACCAGATGACCACTGGAGGGAGTCAGGGATGACCTCTCCTGACTCCCCCAGTGGTCACAAACCCCCTCCCACCACAAAAATATGCCGTTTCACAACTTTTTATGTTCACCCTCAAATGTCATACCCACCTCCCTGGCAGCAGTATGCAGGTCACTGGAGCAGTTATTAGGGGGTGCAGTGGACTTCAGGCAGGTAGACCCAGGCCCATCCCCCCCCCCACCCTTTACACTTGTGCTGGTAAATGGGAGCCCTCCAAACCGCCCCCCAAACCCACTGTACCCACATGTAGGTGCCCCCCTTCACCCCTTAGGGCTATAGTAATGGTGTAGACTTGTGGGCGGTGGGTTTTGAGGGGGATTTGGGGGGGCTCAACACCCAAGGGAAGGGTGCTATGCACCTGGGAGCTCTTTTACCTTTTTTTTGTTCTTGTAAAAGTGCCCCCTAGGGTGCCCGGTTGGTATCCTGGCATGTGAGGGGGACCAGTGCACTACGAATCCTGGCCCCTCCCACGAACAAATGCCTTGGATTTATTCATTTTTGAGCTGGGCGCTTTCATTTTCCATTATCACTGAAAAACAAAAACGCCCAGCTCACAAATTGTCGAATAAAACATGGACGTCTATTTTTTTCGAAAATACGGTTCGGTCCGCCCCTTCAAGGACCCGTTCTTGGAGATAAACGCCCATGGAGATAGACGTTTTCCTTCAATTATGCCCCTCTATGCATATTATTATAGCTTTATTTAAAGAAATTTTTATTCATCAACACGTCTTTTGAGTGTGAAAGTCAAGTAAATACAAAACAAAAAAAAGACGATTTGCGCCACACTGCTGTTGAAAAGAAACAAAGATTTCTAACAATGTGAGCTGCAGGGTATTCTAATGATCCCCTTTACAAAAAATTTTAAATATCCAAGTGGTATCTAGTATGGCATTAAAGAAAAGTTCTGTTATGATGACAAATGTTTGATTGTTGATATGTAACATTTAAGAAGTGAGCTCCATCATTAAGTGTGCACCTATCAGTTCTACGTGGAGGGGCATAATCGAACGGGGACGACCATCTCTAAGGGCGCCCATCTGTAAGGACAGTGCCGCGAAGGGGCGGAGAAACCCATATTATCGAAACAAGATGGGCGTCCATCTTTTGTTTCGATAATACGGTCGAGGATGCCCAAATCTCAACATTTAGGTCGACTTTAGAGATGCTCGACCTAAATGTCGAGATGGGCGAACTTAGAGATGGTCGCCCCCGGTTTTCACCCATAATGGAAACCGAGGACGCTCATCTCAAAAACGACCAAATCCAAGTCATTTGGTCCTGGGAGGTGCCAGCATTCATAGTGCACTGGTCCCCCTCACATGCCAGGACACCAACCGGGCACCCTAGGGGGCACTGCAGTGGACTTCACAAATTGGTCCCAAGTGCATAGCTCCCTTACCTTGGGTGCTGAGCCCCCCAAAACCCACTCCCCACAACTGTACACCACTACCATAGCCCTTATGGGTGAAGGGGGCACCTACATGTGGGTACAGTGGGTTTGTGGTGGGTTTTGGAGGGCTCAACATTTACCACCACAAGTGTAAGAGGTAGGGGGGATGGGCCTGGGTCCGCCTGCCTGAGGTGCACTGCACCCACTAAAATTGCTCCAGGGACCTGCAAACTGCTGCGATGGACCTGAGTATGACATTTGAGGCTGGCAAAAAAGTTTTTAAAGTTGTTTTTTTTTAGGGTGGCAGGGGGTTAGTGACCACTAGGGGAGTCAGGGGAGGTCAACCCCAATTCCCTCCGGTGGTCATCTGGTCAGTTCAGGCACCTTTTTTGAGGCTTGGTCGTGAAAAAAAATGGACCAAGTAAAGTCGTCCAAGTGCTCATCAGGGACGCCCTTCTTTTTTCCATTATCGGCCGAGGACGTCCATCTCTTAATCATGCCCCAGTCCCACCTTCGCTACTGTGCTGACACGCCCCCGTGAACTTTGGTCGTCCCCGCGACGGAAAGCAGTTGGGGACGCCCAAAATCAGCTTTTGATTATGCCAATTTGGGTGACCCTGAGAGAAGGACGCCCATCTCCCGATTTGTGTCGAAAGGTGGGCGCCCTTCTCTTTCGATTGTGCCCTCATAGTGTGTCTGGGATGGTGAGATTAGAATACATGTGATGCTTAGTCCCCATACGAAAAATCTGTAAACCAGGGGTGTAGCCAGACTTCGGCGGAAGGGGGGGGTCCAGAGTCCAAGGTGAAGGGGCACATTTTAGCCCCCCGCCATTGCCGACCCTGCCACCATCACCACCACCAACTTTGCCCCCCCCCCCTGCCGATGACCCTCTCGACCCCCCCTCCCACCGCCAAGCCGCCGTCGCCTACCTTTGCTGGTGGGGGACCCCAACCCCCACCAGCTGAGGTCCTGTTCTTCCCGCAAAAGGCTTCTTTCTGTTTCTGACGTCCTGCAGGTTGTACGTGCAGGACGTCAGAAACAGAAGGAAGCCTTTTGCGGGAAGAAGAAGACGGCCTCGGCTGGCAGGGGTTGGGGTCACCCACCAGCAAAGGCAGGCGACGGCGATGGCGGGGTGGGGGTCGAGAGGGTCGTCGGCAGGGGGGTCCAGGGCCAAATCTATGGGGGCCCAGGCCCCCCTGGCCCCACGTAGCTACGCCACTGCTGTAAACGGTCCTAGTAATTAAAGTTAGGCGTGGGCATTTACACCAGGTTTTCACTGGCGTAATTTGCTGCACCTAGATTTTAGTCACGTGCACAGCGTTACGCGTATTCTAAACCGCACTTAACTTTAGGCACAGCTTATAGAATACACTTAAGTGTGTTTTCGATCGCCACCAATTTTTTAGTTGACATGTATAGAATCTAGCCCTATAAGGACTGCTAAGAAATAAAAAGGGAACTGCCTATGTCCTGGCTAATTGTGTTTGCAGTGACATGGGAAATGTCAAGTACTTCTCCCATGTCACTGCCTGTTGTTAACGAACAAAAAAGATCAGATAAAAGCATTTTGCGCTTTTTCATTTGCCAACAATAATGTACACTATTTGCAAAGAGCATGCACCCTACCCTGATAGCACCATCTTTCTCTCCTTGAGTCTGTATGAATTTGTCTTATAAGGTAAGCCTCTCTGTTTATATATTTTGCAAGTGTAGTCGCATGATTTGTTTACATTCATTTAGCTTTTTACTAAAGTGAATCAGTAATATAAAAGCAATAGAACTGAGCAATTTTAACTTGTATATAAAGATTGTGTTGGCAGCAAAGTTAGATAATATGATTTTATGACCTTTTAGCATTTTATAGCTTATTTCAAAAGGTTACCATGATATTTGCAAAGATATCAAGGTTTTTTTTTTTTGAGAGTCAATCCAGTTTTTTTCATCTCTAAGCTAGACCTAGAAGCTTCCTTATTAAGAACCTCCGAACAGCACATTGTAAGCTCTTTGAGCAGGGACTGTCTTCTATGTATGGTGTACAGCGCTGCGTATGCCTTGTGGCGCTATAGAAATGATAAGTAGATAGATAGATTAGAAGTTTTCTGTAAGATAGTATTTTGAGAGTCATTTTCATACCTTTTCTCTTCCCATTTATGAGCTTGGATAGAAATGGTGATGCAGACTGAAACTAACCTGCTTCTGTTACTGGAAATCGGGCTCACAAGGTTGTGCAGGAAAAGGCCTAGAAGGCTCCCTCAGCATCTAAGGCCTGGGAGTAGCCGAACCCCAATCTTGACGTTCAGAGGTGGCCAGTTCATGTCCCACTGCTGCTCCCTGTGATCTTGGGCAAGTCACTTAACCCTCCACTGTCTCAGGTACAAAATTAGATTGTGAGCCCTCCAGGGACAGAGAAATACCCAGTGTACCTGAATGTAACTTACCTTGAGCTACTACTGAAAAAGCTGTGAGCAAGTAATAAATACATAAGTACATAAGTATTGCCATACTGGGAAAGACCAAAGGTCCATCAAGCCCAGCATCCTGTTTCCAACAGTGGCCAACCCAGATCACAAATACCTGGCAAGATTCCAAAAAAGTACAAAACATTTTATCCTGCTTACCCCAGAAATAGTGAATTTTCCCCGAGTCCATTTAATAATGGTCTATGGACTTTTCCTTTAGGAAGCCGTACAAAGCTTTTTTAAACTCCGCTAAGCTAACCGCCTTTACCACATTCTCTGGCAACGAATTCCAGAGTTTAATTACACATTGAGTGAACAAAACTTTTCTCCGATTCGTTTTAAATTTACTACATTGTAGCTTCATCGCATGGCCCCTAGTCCTAGTATTTTTGGAAAGCATGAACAGACGCTTCACATCTACCCGTTCAACTCCACTCATTATTTTATAGACCTCTATCATATCTCCCCTCAGCCACCTTTTCTCCAAGCTGAAGAGCCCTAGCCGCTTTAGCCTTTCATCATAGGGAAGTCGTCCCATCCCCTTTATTCTTTTATTTTTGTCCTCACAAATTTGGCCTGTTTTTCTTATCTGATATGCATGTGTTTATCACGGATTTCTAAAGGGCTTTACTAAGCAGCCTTCACCTCCTTTATCAGTCAGTAATTGAGAGCAAAGAATTCTTTTTCCAAGTATGTGTACTTGCTCAGTTTGGTCACCCTGGACCGGCCCTGCCCCATGTGGGCCAGGCAGAGTAACAGTATAACTGTACTATGCACTGTTACTTTTGGGCTTTTAAAATTGTTTTATTTATTTTTACTTTCTGGTTTTTTTTTTTTTGGTCTGTTATTCCATCTCTATGCACTGTGGGGATTTAGCCATAAGTCTCCGCAGTCCAGACACTTCATGCCCCGTCCCTGTGCATGGGATGCTAGAGTCTGCTATGAAGATCATCTGTCTATAACCATAAGCAATGTAGCTATTTACTCTGTTGGCATTACCTAATATAATAATTTGCTCCTTCAACGTTCCAATGTGTCTCACTGGGTTCGTAACCATCTCCTGACGTCACTCTCCCACAGTAGAAGCCTGCGTGCCTGACGTCAGGAGATGTTACTGTGGTCGCCTCTGTCTCGCTGTCTTCGGACTGTGCATCGCTGCCGGTCTCCTCCCCAACCCCACGTCCCTCTCGTTTCCCGCTCAGGTATCGGTGCCGATCGTTCCATCTTCACTTACCAAGTCAGGGTTACGGCGGCTGCTAGAAGCGGTAAAAGGCATGCAGGCTCGGCCCTTTTCTCTCTCTCAGCTCTGGTCCCGCCCTTGCGTAAACAGGAAATGAGGGCGGGATCACAGCTGAGAGAGAGAAAAGGGCCGAGCCTGCACGCCTTTTACCGCTGCTGGCGGCCGCCGTAACCCCAAAGGTAAGTCAAGATGACTTTCAAACTTCGTAGGGAGGGGGCCTGGAACTGGAGGGGAGGGACGACGACCCTGGAACATGGAGGGAAGGAGGGGACGACCCTGGAACTCAGAGGGAGGGAGGGAGGGGGTGGCACACACTCTCAATCTCTCTCTGTCACACACACACTGTTATGACCCGGTAGTAGTGAGCCCCTGTGCCCCAACTGAGCACGGCTGAGATGGAGTGAAGCCGTACTCGGTCAGGCAGCCAGACAACCCCTAGCTTCACCTGGGAAGCGACCACCGTTCACCGAGAGTTGAGCTCTCAGCTGCAGGTGGCCACCAGGACTTCTGGAACCGGCGGGGTTGCACAGCCGCTGACCAGGATGGCAGGAAACAGACACAGTCCAGCACCAGAACTCCGAATAGGCAAGAGTAGTAAAAAATCAGTCCAGGGTCAAGGCAGGCAGCAAACAAGCAAAATCCAAGAAACTAGCCAAAGTCTGGTACACAGGAAATCAGGAACAGAAGATAGCTGGCGAACAGCACTCCGCCAGCAACTCCTCAGAACAACTGAGGCCGAAACAAAGAAGGCCTGGAGGCAGTGCTTTAAATAGTGAAGCAATCAGAGCAAACTAAACTCAGGTGAATCCAACATGGCAGCCCCCATAGGAGATCCTCCCACGACCAGATATGGAGTTCCTTCCTGTTCTTGTTTAGACAAGATGGCTGCCCCCTCCTGAGCTAGCCAAGATGGCTGCTGCTCTTGCTTCAAGCCGGATGACGGCTGCCGGACTTAGGAAACTGAAACAGACCCTTAAGACTGAACCTTGTCCCTTTTGGATGGAGCTGCAGAATGACTTAGACGGGAGGAGCATCGTACAGGTGAGGGACGTAACACACACACACACACACACATTCACTCTCTCGCTCTCTCACACAGTCACTCTCACACACACTCTCTCAAACATACACACTCCGAGGGAAACCTTGCTAGCGCCCGTTTCATTTCTTTCAGAAACGGGCCTTTTTTACTAGCATTAAATGTATTTATCATATTAATTTCCTGGGTGATTGTGTATGGCTGTAGTTTTGTACCCTTTCGTTATTCAAAAATACAAAGAGTTCCTGCTGTTCTAGATCACTCAACACTGTAGACTGGTTTAGGCATAACACCACAAGCAGTCAAACCATGATACTACTCATTAAGGGGTACTTTTACTAAGGTGCACTGAAAAATGGCCTGCGGTAGCGTAGACACATGTTTCGGGTGCGCGCAGATCCATTTTTCAGCGTATCTGCAAAAAAAATGCCTTTTTAAAATTTTTTGCCAAAAATGGACATGCGGCAAAATGAAAATTGGCGCGCGTCCATTTTGGGTCTGAGACCTTACTGCCAGCTGTTGACCTAGCGGTAAAGTCTCATGTGGTAACCGGGGGGGGGGGGGGGGGAAGTAATGACCTACGCATGTCAAATGCCACTTGGCGCGCAGCTGATAGGCGCGTCCGAAAATAATTTTTCCGACACGCATATCAGATGCGCACCAAAAATGACATTACCGCAAGAGCCACACGGTAGCCGGGCGGTAACTCCATTTTGGCACGCATTTGGCGCACGTAGACGTTTACGCGGCTTAGTAAAAGGGCCCCTAAGATCTTGGGCACGATATTTTTTTCCTGACATTATGTTTGTTTTAATTCCATAGAAGGATTGTTTTTCAGCCATATGTTGCATTGCCAACCCAATTCAGCAATAAATACAAACAAGAGTGGGAATGTAAACCAGGCTTATCCAAAGAACAGGAACCAGACAATAATTAGAATTAAAAACCAACAAACTGTATTTTACAAGAGCACACAGATATGGAATGCATTACCTACAGACCTGAAAGCAATCAAAGAAACAACTATGTTTCGAAAATCTCTGAAAACATTCTTCTTCATCAAGGCCTACAATGAAAACCTATAACTTCACTAAGTCCACTCAATTATGAACGCACACCCTCCTTAACTACCTTAACTATTCTCTTCCTTCTTCCCTCTCCCCTTCCTTAATCGCTACACATAACTAACTGTATCTGATATCCAACTTTGACAATGTTATTAAATCTATGTAAGCCACATTGAGCCTGCAAATAGGTGGGGGAATGTGGGATACAAATGCAATAAATAAAATAAAAATTTAAATATACTAAAAACAGACTTATGACTTGACACAACGTTGTGTTTCAGCCTGGTGGCCTACATCATGAGTCTTATGAATGTAGTAAGAACAATATTCATGAAACGATGTTATAAAATATCTCAAACTTCAATGGATAAACAAATCTTGAAATAAAACCGCAAGATGGGTCTTGCGGTTTTATTTCACGTTTTATTTCAAGATTTGTGTCGAGTCATTAGTCTGTTTTTAATATATTTAAATAAATACAGTTTGTTGGTTTTTAATTCTAATTATTGTCTGGTTCCTGTTCTTTGGATAAGCCTGGTTTACATTCCCACTCTTGTTTGTATTTATTTTCTATCCCGTGGGATCTATTGAGTTCTCCACGCCTGTGGATTCTCTTTCAACCCAATTCAGCACCTAACGTTTGGCTCTCAAATGGAAGTTAAAAACCTAAATGGGAGTAAACATCAGTTAGGCACCTAACTGCAGTTTGATACTATAAGGTAGCACCTAAATGCTTCAGTGCAAGGGGAAATCAGAGGAAAGGAGTAGGGATGAGCTGGTAGGCTCTAACGATGGGACAAATATAGCCGGGAGCCAAAGTTGTCAAGCCTCTTAAGACTTGTTAACTGTAAAGTCTCAATATCTTGAAGTATAACCTTGGCACACCAGCACACACACCTGAGAGTCTCTTTATTTTCTGAAGTTTCCTTTATTGAATAATTTACTCACAGTCAGATGTTCAGAAGTACTGCCCCAGGGCACAGAGACTCCATAATTCTGAGAGCTGTATCAGTGGTTGGAGGTAGAAATCTGGAGAAAAGCAGCTTTATTGCAGAGGTGGGAAAATAGTTGAACAGGTAGAAGTAGCTCAGAGCTGGGTGACTGGAAAGTGCAATATCTCATTAGGAAGATATATTCAAGGTAAAAAATAAAACCAAGTTCATTCCAAAGAGTTTAGCAGGGCAAGTGCTATCTGAAGCAAGATGGAGAATGCCTCATGAAGAGAAGGCCCACACAGGCCCAGGGAGGAGTGGGTAAAGAGACCAATGGGGACAGAGCTTGGCATCAGGTAGCAAGGGCGGTCCTAGAGGACAGCCCTCGATTGAAGGGAAAGGTCATATCTGTCTGACCTCTCAGGACAGAGATAGTAAGAATGACCATGAAATGATAGCAGGTAGACAAAGGAGCGAAGCTTGGCTGAGAAAGAGGAGAGGTCTTTGTAGCAGGATAGACCAATAGCAACAGTCCTTATACAGACAATCAGGTGTGGTGCAGGGGCGTAGCCAGACCTCAGCGGGAGGGAGGGCCAGAGCCCGAGGTGGGGGGGTCACCGTTTATCCACCTCCCCCGCCGCTTTGGACCCCCCCCCCCCGCCACCGCAACCACAACCCCCCCCCCCCCCCGCTGCCACCGCCACCCGCCCGCCCCCTGCCCCGCCGCCGCATCAGGTACCTTGTTTGCTGGCGGGAGTCCCCGCCAGCCAAAGAGTCTTCTTCAGCACCGGTCGACTCCGGCGCCTTCGTTTTGTGATCATCTGTTTCTGACGCTTTACGTCCTGCACGGGGCTACATGCACGGTGCAGGACATAAGGCGTCAAAAAAAGATGATCACAAAACGAAGGCGCCAGAGTCAACCGGCGCTGAAGACTCTTCGGCTGGCGGAGATTGGGGACCCCCACCAGCAAACAAGGTACCTTATGGCGCGGCGGCGCTGGGCGGGGTGGGGGGCGGCGGGGGGGTCAAATGTAGAGGGGGCCAGGGCATAATCTGTTTGCATTAATATTACGTGAGAGAGAACTTGATATATTGGCAATGCTGATCAGAAGAAGAGCTTGAGACCGTGACCAATCATTACATATATAGGCTGAACTGAACTTAGTTTGGGTTCTTACATCACATTATTTTGGTACTTTATACCTTAAACAGATCGTACAGCTGATGTTGAGGGAACTTGAATGATTGCCTCCGTTGAGGGCTAGATTCGTTTACAATTGATTTCCCACGTACCAGTAGCATGGGCTGTGGTATAATAACTGAGAGCTTCCATTCCACATTCTAATATTAATAATATTTATTTATTTAACACATTTATACCCCACATTTTCCCACATAGTTGAAGGCTCAATGTGGCTTATACAAATACAATATAAAGTAGGGAGCATAAAGTAACAGTGAAATAAGGAGGGGGGGGGGGTGATAAAAGGGTAATACAGTCGCTTATAGTAGGACGTTAATTTGGGTCCAAAGGATAGGCTTTCGTAAGTAAGATGGTTTTCAATGACTTCCTGAAGATAAGATGGTTGTGAATAGATTTCAAAGTTTTGGGCAGGGCGTTCCATAGTTGTGTACTGATGTAAGAAAAGCTGGAAGCATAAGTAGATTTGTATCTAAGTCCGTTGCAGTCTGGATAGTGCAGGTTTAAGTAAGTCCGGGATAGTAATACATATACTAATTTAATTTATTTAATACATGAAACACCAAATTGACATTCAGAGATTTTAATTGGAAATCTCTTTTTTGGATGTATAGATTTAGGTTTTCCTTGATATTGGATCTTTCTCTTTTGGTAGGAAAAAAAACACCCCCATTCTACCAGTGCATGCTCAGTATCATTAAAGCGAGAGGGCACAGCGACTGAAAACAGGACAGGGTGCCAAAGCGAGACCAGCGCAGGACAAACGCTTTAGATGGCGGGGGTTGGGGACCCCCACCAGCCAAGGTATCTTCGCAGTGGAGGTGGGGAGGGAGCGGCAGCAGGAAGGCAGCGGCGGGGAGGCAGTAGTGGCCGTGGCGGGGGGAGGGGACAGAAGTGGCAGTGGGGAGGTGGGCCAAAATTTGCCCCTCCACCTTGGGCTCTGGCCCCCTCTCATCGAGGTCTGACTACCCCCCTGCCTGAGAGTACACTTTTGTGCATGATGAGCACTTCGGAATGAAAGCTACAGTAACAATGTTGACCACTAGGAGGTTCCCTGTGGCACTTGGCATCTACAATGGTGCTACAGCACCTCTGAAAATTTGTCCATAGCTTTTTGAGTCTGAACTTGGGCTGGCAGCAGAATACAACATATTTTTCAGCTAGAGCAGCAGTTCTCCTGCATCCCCTAGGATTACACAGAGCTTTATCTGCTCATTCTTCTGGGGGAAATCTTTGATGTTCTCTGTCAGTTTTGAGAAATGTACATCTCTGACATCTTTGTTTTTGCACAGTGAGGCAGGCAATCCATTTTTATGTCTACTCCAATCAGTTTTCAACTTCAAGTGAGGTCTAGATTTCTAAGGTTTTCAGTCAGTGTTTTGTCTGCATGTGTTTATATTTTTATTTATTTATTTTTGTTACATTTGTACCCCGCGCTTTTCCACTCATGGCAGGCTCAATGCGGCTTACATGGGGCAATGGAGGGTTCAGTGACTTGCCCAGAGTCACAAGGAGCTGCCTGTGCCTGAAGTGGGAATCGAACTCAGTTCCTCAGGACCAAAGTCCACCCCCCTAACCACTCCTCCACTGTTGCTACTATTTGAGATTCTACATGGAATGTTGCTATTCCACCAATGTGGCCGCACAGGCTTCTGCGAGTCTGGACTCACAGAAACAGAAGCCTGCGCAGCCTTCTACATGGAATGTTGCTAGTGGAATAGCAACATTCCATGTAGAATCTCCAATAGTATCTATTTTATTTTTGTTACATTTGTACCCTGCGCTTTCCCACTCATTGCAGGCTCAATGCAGCTTACACGGGGCAAAGGAGGGTTAAGTGACTTGCCCAGAGTCACAAGGAGCTGCCTGTGCCTGAAGTGGGAATCGAACTCAGTTCCTCAGGACCAAAGTCCACCACCCTAACCACTAGGCCACTCCTCCACTCCACTCTATTTTATGTTCACTTGTTTGTATTTGGAAAAGGTCTGCCTCTGCTTCAGTCCCTTGCTCGGACTTCTTCATGGGTATTCATGTGGTAAACCAACAGCACAGAAACCATACCACTGGAACAGTGCCGAAACCTAGCTCGCCAATACTCAAAGGAAATGGTATTCAAATTATTTGCACGCTGTACAAGCAAATGCAAGGGGGGAACATGCTTGGTGGGGTGTGCAGTTTTGTGGGAAGCTCAGCTCCTGTGCATGCACCAGGCAAACCCAAAAGTGAAGCACACACATTGGCATCTGTTTTATGTGCCTTTAAATATTACTTGGAAGAAAACAGGCGCCTATGTGTGCTTTCACTTTTGGGTTTGCTCTGAGTTGCACACAATCGTTTCTCACTACCGCTAAATAGGGGCTTGCACGGGCTTCCTTCTGCTTCCAAATTAAATAAAAAATGGCAGATTTTAAGGAAAGAATCATGAGAAATCCTCTCGTCAATCACTCTAATGCCTGCTCCAAGCTGGCGTTATTTTTTCAGTGGTAAGGCGGCTTTCATTTTCATTTATTCATTCTCATATCCTACACTTTACAAAACATATTTGGAAAATAGTTTTTTAATGTTGGGTTGACTTGAACCAACATAGGTTTCATAGAGTTTTAATTTTCCCTGTTTGATGGTCTTTTCGTAGATTCTGGTCTCTTGTTTCCAGATGTTTTTTTTTTTTTCTAGTGTTGGTTCTTTGCTCCATCTTCTTTCCAGTTGCTTGCATTGTCTTTCGGTGGTGAGTACCTCATTGTTGAACCATTGAGAGACTCTATTTGTGTGTTACATATTTGGTCCCACATTTTGAGGAAGTCTGTTGAGTTGGGTTCTATTGTTGGGTGGTATGCCAAAGTTTTGGTCCAGAAGTTGTTGGCTGTTATTTTGCCCCTTGAGGAGAACTTGGAGGGTCGTGGTGTTGATTTCTGGTGTGTAGTTTCTTCTCTCCAGTTAAAGGTAAACGTAAGTTTGCTGGGATCTGACCATAGGACAGGTTTCCATGTAGTGTTATATATATGTAAATCTTCATGGTTTGTAAATTTGTATGTGAGCAGGTCAAGGAGGCAGCCTTTGCAGTGAGTTGAGGTGTTGTTAGGTAGGGCAAGATCCCAAGATGCCAGGTAGTCAAGAACTTTTCGTGTGTAATTCACTCATGTGACTCATGTGATTGACTTCTTTGAATGAGTGACCAAAGAACTGGACAAAGGACGTGTGCTAGATGTAATCTACTTGGATTTCAGCAAAACTTTTGATACGGTTCCTCACAGAAGACTAATAAGCTGGAAGAGCTTAAGACCCAAAGTGGTGAACTGGATTGGAAACTGGTTGACCGACAATCGGTAGAGAGTGATGGTAAATGGAATGCACTCGGAGGAAAGGAAAGTGACTAATGGGGTGCCTCAATGTCAGTGCTGGGTCCGATTCTGTTTAATATATTTGTGAGAGACATTGCTGAAGGGTTAGAAGGAAAGGTTTGCTTCTTTGTGGATGACACAAAGATAGCCAATAGAGTGGATACCCTGGAGGAAGTAGAAACCATGATAAGAGATCTTCAAACGTTGAAAGAATGGTCAAGGGTCTAGCAGTTAAAATTTAATGCCAAGAAGTGCAGAGTGATGCACTTGGGGTGCAGAAATCCAAAAGAGATGTACCAGATGGGGGGGAAAGATTAGTAAGTTTGGTTCAGGAAAGGGACCTGGGGCTGATGGTGTCCAAGGATCTCAAGGTGACGAAACAATGTGACATGGTGGTGGCTGCAGCCAGAAGGATGTTTGGCTGCATAGAGAGGGGTATAACCAGCATAAGAAAGGAGATGTTAAAGCCCCTGTATGTCATTGGTGAGGCTCCACTTGGAGTATTAAGTCCAGTTTTGGAGGCCGTATCTTGCTAAGGATGTAAAAAGACAAAGTGGTTCAGAGAAAAGCGACAAAAATGGTATGGGGTTCACATAGCAAGACATACGAGGAGAGATTTGCTGACCTGAGCATGTATTCCCTGGAGGAAAGGAGAAACCAGGGTGATATTGTACAAACGTTCAACTATTTGAAAGGTATAAATTCACAGACAAACATTTTCCATAGACAGGAAGGTGATAGAACTAGAGTACATGAACTGAGGTTGAAAGGGGGCCCACTCAGGAATAATGTCAGGAAGTATTTCTTAACTGGTACCTGGAATGCCCTCCCATGGGATGTGGTAGAGATACTGTAACAGAGTTCAAAAATACGTGGGATAAACACAAAAGAATGGATCCAAAGAAGCTTAGCGAAAATTAGGTAGAAACACCGCTAATTGGGAAGTAAAGTCAATGCTGGGTAAGACTTCCAAGGTTTCTGAAATGACTGTGGCTGAATAGATTTGGATGGGCTGCAGTGGAGCTTTTCAGGTGCTTCGACATCTTCAGGAATTTAGAACAAGGACAGTGCCGGACATACTTCTTCTGTCTATGCCCTGAAAATGACAAGGACAAATCAAGATCAGGAATACATATGAAGTATCACATCATAAACTCATTACATATGGTATCTTTTTGGGCAGATAGATCGTACAGGTCTTTATCTGTTGTCATCTACTATGTTACTATGTTACTATGTAATGATCCTTTGGGTCTTTCAGGTGGATGTTGATATCGCCTAATAACAAAACGTTAGAGTGGGAAGCACATATGTTTGTGATAAGCTCTGTAAAATCATCTCTGGCTTTGGCCCAACTTCCTGGTGGTCTACAAAAAAGTGTACAGCAGAGATTACCCAAGAGGACAGAGTCAGTTATAGTGAATCCAAGTATTTCTAATGATGATGCCATGAACTTTGAGAAAGAGAAAATCCGCCGCAAGGCGGAGAACTCAAGACTCCCCACGGAGAACAACAATAATACAAAAAGTGGGAGGACGACCAAGGATCCCAAAGACTGAGAGAATGTATATTGAAAGAGAAGTTTATTGTGATATAAAGACTCGACACAACGTCGTGTGGGAGCGAGCGTTTGAAGCATTTCTCCACAAGTGTGCAGTCCTACAAGACAAACGAGTACGCTCGCTCTCACAACGGTCTTTTTAAAGACTATCTTTAAATGAAGATTTTTAATCATCAACTGTTCAGGAGTTATCTGCGAATAAGACTCCTGATGCAGGCCTAACGGCCGAAACACGACGTTGTGTCGAGTCTTTATATCACAATAAATCTCTCTTTCAATATACATCTTCTCAGTCTTTGGGATCCTTGGTCATCCTCCCACTTTTTGTATTATTGTCATGAACTTTGAGATCATGGCTACATTGAGGGATAACTTACAGTATATATAACAGCTAGACCCCCCCCCCCCCCCCCCCCCCCCCCCCCCCCACTTTTTCATGGTTCGAGTTAGG
This sequence comes from Microcaecilia unicolor, assembly GCF_901765095.1. Lineage (NCBI taxonomy): Eukaryota > Metazoa > Chordata > Amphibia > Gymnophiona > Siphonopidae > Microcaecilia > Microcaecilia unicolor. Next base: position 205,846 of record NW_021963241.1, read on the forward strand.
TGGATGATTTTGTAGCCTGAGGGGCATAGGTCAAATAGCAGCGATCCCAGACAATAAAGATATGATTTTCATAAGTGAAGCAGGCATCCACATTACAGCATTATATACCATGTTACAGCTCCATGTCAGTCACATAGCTCCGGTAACAGCTTAAGAAAATTGAGAATGAGCGTTGAGCCAGGATGAAGGAGGTCGGCATTTGCACATGGGGTTCTTAAGCCCGGAGGTCTCTTCACTTAACTCAAGAACAGGGCATTGCAGAATGGACTTCCCACCCAGTGTTGTCAGGCGAGGTCTAAGGGGTCCTTTTACAAAGGCACGCTGAAAAATGGCAGTGTAGGCGCGGGTTGTGGGCGTGTGCCGAACTATTTTATAGCGCGTCTGTAAAAAAAACAACTTCTTTTTTTTGCCGAAAATGGACATGTGGCAAAATCAAAATTTTGGTAAAGAATCTGGGCGGTAATGACCTACGCGCGTCAAATGCCACTTGGCGCACAACCGTTACGCGCGCCAGAAAATAAAAAATATTTTTCAGACTCGTGTAGCGGACGCATGCCAAAATTGAAATTACCACAAGGGCCATGCGGTAACTGGGCGGTAACTCCAATTTGGCGCTCATCCGGCGCGCGTAGGCACCTACACGGCTTAGTAACAGGGCCCCTAAGGTTTCCAGTCAGTATTTTGTCTGCATGTTTCTATATCTATTTTATGATCACTTGTTTGGTATCTAGAGAAGTCTGCTATTTTTCAGAGAGAGTAGCAGTTCTCCTGTATCCCCCAGGATTACACGGAGCTTTATCTGCTCATTCTTCTGGGGGAAATCTTTGATGTTCTCTGTCACTTGTGAGAAATGTACATCTCTGACATCTTTGTTTTTGCACAGTGAAGCAGACAATTCATTTTTATGTCTACACCAGTCAGTTTTCAACTGCAGGCGAGATCTAGGTTTCTAAGGTTTCTAGTGAGTGTTTTTTGTCTGCATGTTTCTATATTTATTTTGTGATCACTTGTTTGGTATTTGGAAAGGCCTGCCTCTGCTTCAGCCCCTTGCGCTGACTTCTTCATGGGCCGATAATCAGTATTCACGTAGTACACCAACTGCGCAGAAACCATACCGCTGGAACAGTGCAGAAACCTAGCTCGCCAAAGCTCAATGGAAATGTTCTTCAAATTATATGCACGCTGTACAAGCGAAAGTAAGGTGGGAACACGGTTGGTGCATGTGCAGAAGAGTTTTGTGGTAAACTCAGCTCCTGTGCGCATGCACCAGGCAGATCCGAAAGTGAAGCACACATTGGTGTGTGTTTTCTGCGCCTTTAAATATGTATTTCATTTTTTTTTTTAACTTGAAAGGCTGGTATTTAAATACAGGAAACAGTCACCGATGTGTGATTTCACTTTTGGGTTTGCTCTGACTCGCACACACTTGTTTCTCACTCAGGGGCGTAGCCAAACAACAGATTTTGGGTGGGCCTAGGCAAGAAGTAGGTGGGCACCAAGTGTTCTCCCCCCCCCCCCCCCGCCCCCACCAACCACCACCCAAAAAATCTCTCAGCTGGTGAAAAAACCTTCTTTCCATCTTGGCAGTCTGCAGCAGGCATGCGCTGAGTATGCGCAGGTGCCGTTATCGTGGAGAGTAGCGTTTTCATTACCATCAGGGGGAAATCTTGAGCTGGCCGAGCTTGGGATTCCCACCAGCTACCGCTAAACGTGTGCTACTGTTGGCTGGGCCTGAGCCCTAAGTGGCTGGGCCCCGGCCCACCCAGGCCCACCTGTTGCTACGCCACTGTTCTCACTACCTAGGGCAGGGGCGTATCTGCGTGGGGCCACAGGGGCCTGGGTCCCTGCAGATTTCGCCCTGGACCCCCCTATTGCCGCCGTGGGTACCTTTGCTGGCGGGGGACCCCAACCCCCACCAGACGAGGTCCGCTTCCTCCTGCCGCTGCGAGGTTTTTTAAGTTCATCGGGATTCGTCCTCCGTCACTCTGTGCTGCTGTTCAAAGAAGCTGCTAGCTGAATGCAGTTTCGGACTGAGTCTGACGTCGCTGCTGCATGTTGTACATGAGTCTGACGTCCTGCACGTACAACGTGCAGCAGCGACGTCAGATTCAGTCCGAAACTGCATTCAGCTAGCAGCTTCTTTGAACAGCAGCACAGAGTGACGGAGGACGAATCCCGATGAAGAACTTAAAAAAACCTCGCAGCGGCAGGAGGAAGCGGACCTCGGCTGGTGGGGGTTGGGGTCCCCCACCAGCAAAGCTACCCACGGCGGGTGGCGACGGGGGGGGGGGGTCGGAAATGGCGGTGGTGGCGGCTGGGGGGGGCTATAATGTGTCCCCTCACTCTGGCTTCGGCCCCCACTACCGCCGACTTTCAGATACGCCCCTGGCTTAGGGGCTTGCTTGGGCTTCCTTCTGCTTCCAAATGAAATAAACAACTGGCAGAATTTAAAGAAAGAATCATGAGAAATCCTCTCGTCAAACACCCTGATGCCTGCTCCGAACTGGCATTATTTTTTCAGTGGTAAGGGCGGCTTTGTTTTGTGCGCTGTTCTCTGAGCGTTGGGAAGGAATAGGAAATGACCTCATTAACATCCATTTGACTATATTTACCTGATATTTCCACTAATCATTGGCAGGCACATTATCTCCCATGCAGTGGCGTAGCAAGGGCGGGGAGGTGGGGGCAGTCCGCCCCGGGTGCACGCCGCTGGGGGGGGGGGGTGTCGGCTCCGCTGGTTCCCTGCTCCATCTGCCCCGGAACAGGTTACTTCCTGTTCCGGGTCAGAGGGAGCAGGGAACCAGCGGAACTGACACCCCCCCCCCAACGGCGTGCACACAGCAGGCAAGAATGCACTTGGGGGGGGCTTGGGTGATGCGCGGAGGGGGGGGGGTTGATGCTCCAATGCTAGAGCCTAACTAATGCGGGTGCTATTCCAGCGCTAATCGCCTCTACCACCCGCATTTGGCTCCTGAGCATTGGCCCATCAGTCTCTCAATCCTTACCTGAATGAACTGAGGCAGTCTTTTACTAAGGAGTGCCGGAAAATGGCCTGCACTGGTGTAGGCGTGTGTTTTCGACGCGCGCATGTCCGTTTTTCATTGTGCCTGGAAAAAAAGGCCTTTTTTGTGGCTGAAAACGGACATGCTACAAAATTAAAACCAGCACACGTCCATTTTCGGCCTGAGACCTTGTCTTTCCCAGGATGGCAATACTTACGTACTTATGTAATGTAAAAGCAGGAGCAACCAAAATCGAGGCAAGACAGATGAAGAACAGAGTGGCAATAAAGAAAAAAAAAGACCAGAACTCAAAGGGTCTCTGGCAGAGGCGTAGCCAGACACCCAATTTTGGGTGGGCCTGGGTCCAAAATGGGTGGGCAGAAGAACTCTGCCTTGTCCCACAAGTGATTTGGTCTCTCCTCTCTCACCTGCATGCTATATGGTCTCTAAAACATCCCATCTCCCCACACATACCTTTTAAGTAGCAGATTTTCACTGGCAGCAAGCAGCAACTAATACACACTGCTTATGTTGACCCCACAGCCTTCCCTCTGAAGCATCTTCCTGTTTCTGCATAGGCGGGAATACATCAGAGGCAAGGCTGTGGGGGCCAGTGTGAGCAGTATGTATCAGTCGTTGCTCGCGGCAGGCGAAGATCTGCTATTTACAAGGTATGCAGGAGGGACAGTTGTTGGGAGTTTTTGGCTGGTGAGGCTTAGGGATCCCTGCCAGCCAAATCATAGGTGTGCTGCTATTGGGTGGGCCTGAGCCCAAAGTGGGTAGGCTTGGGCCCACCCAGGCCCACCCTTGGCTACGCCACTGGTCTCTGGTGGCACAATGAGCAAGCACAGCTTTATTAACCTGGTAGACTACGATGGCATTACCTGCCTACAACTACTATATTATGTTATGCTACTAAAATATAAATCCACATACGCGACCAGTTTCTCATACATTTGCACGCAATTATGGAATGCACTAGCGAAGACCATAAAAGCAACGCAAGACCTAACCATCTTCCGAAAACTACTGAAAACAGATCTGTTCAAGAAGGCATATCACAAACATCCATCTTAAGCATTAAATAATAAGACCACACACGAACTAGACAAATTCGAAATCTTATCACTTGGCTGATCAACCTCTTTGATACTAATGAACAAATAACATCACTTCTATCCTTATGTCGAACATGGTCTCTCCTTAGTCGATGACCTAAAGTACGTTACAATCCAATGTATAAATCAGGAACCTTCATGCTATATCATAATGCATTCTTCTCTACCATATATGTATGCACATGGTATATATATATATATATATATATATATATATATATATATATATATATATATATATATATATATATATATATATATATATATACCATGATCTGAACAACCTACGAGCAAGCTTCCTTCCGCAGATTATTGAAGACCCATCTTTTCGAACAAGTCTACGGAAAAAAACAAAACACATAAAGTCCATACTTACTGTTCACTAATGCATCGTACACTCATCTCGGAACTCCCATTCCCGTATTATCACATCACTCACACCTCTACACACAGAAAGTTGTTTACCATATGACTTCATGTCTTTTTATCGCCCCTTAGCTCCCATTGCTTCCTTCCAAAGTTGCAATGCCTATGTTCCATTATCACTTCCCTTAACGACACCTCAATTGTTTCATCTAACCCTGCTTAATATAATCCCTAACTATCTATATAAATTGTATTTCCAACATTCAACTCATATTGTAAGCCACACTGAACCCGCAAAAAGGTGGGAAAATGTGGGATACAAATGCAATAAATAAATAAATAAATAAATCTGTACCACATATGCTATGATCCATGTATGTTACCATGTATGTATGCACATTAACGCATTGCCATTTGTAATTCTGTTACCCGGAAATGGCATCCGCCACTATGGCAAATGTAAGCCACATTGAGCCTGCAAATTGGTGGGAAAATGTGGGATACAAATGTTACAAATAAAATAAATAAATAAAACATTCTACTGCTGAATCGTTTTTGTTTTTTTTTTTTTTAGAAAGCCACTGAAATTCTTCCTTGAAATTGCCCTGAATCCCCAAGGAATTCAACTGGGGCATGCGACATGTGTGATGCATTAGAGACATATGAGAACCAGAATGGAATTGGAGAGGATGGACCACATTTTGGCGTCCTGCCTATGGTGGCTGCTCCTAGCTCTTCAGGGCAATCACAACAAAGGAGTTTAAAGACTGTGACGATAATTAAAGTCAAAATTCTTGATTGAGGAACACTGTGCAATAAACACAGGATGTTTTTTGTTCACGTGGGATACTACTCAGCGCCCAGCTTCTCTCAGAACCTTGTTCTACCCTTAGCAGAAGGACAATAGAAAGATCTGACTTACCTTTAATCCAGTGCTCAGATTTAAGGAACCCAGGGCAACGATTACGTCGTGTCCCTAATTATACCATAACAACCATAAAACTATTTAATTGCATTTTGAACTATAGATGACTCACTCACTGCAACTGATTGGCAATTATATGAAAATATCATCAGGGTATTGTTGCACATATTAGTCATGTAATTAGGCTGAGGAGCCTGAAAAAACATATTGGCATGAAAACGTAAAACTTGGGCTATCGTATCCCCTCTCAGTCATTTCTTCTCCAAGCTGCAGAGCCCCAGCTTTCTCAGCTTTTTGACATAGGGGAGCTGTTTCATCCCCTTTATCAGTTTGATTGCACTTCTCTGTGTCTTTCCTAGTTCTGTAATATCTTTTATGAAGAAGTGACCAGAAACAAACGTAGCAGAGGAATAAATGCAGGACTGAAATACAGCTGATCAGAGGAGATATGATTGAGGTCTACAAAATCCTGAGTGGTGTAGAACGAGTAGAAGTAAATCGATTTTTTTAGTTGTTACAAAAGTACAAAGACTAGGCGACACTTGAGGAAGGAACAAGGAAATACTTTTAAAACAAATAGGAGGAAATATTTTGTCACTCAACCAGTGGTGTAGCCATAGGTGGGCCTGGGTGGGCCAGGGCCCACCCAAAATTGTGACAATATTGCTGTGGCTGGTGGGGATTCCCAAACCTTGCCAGCTGAAGGTTTTCTCTCCTTGAACAGCCAGCGCTCTTCCAAATGTCAGTCAGCAGCACTTGCCTTGAGCTGACGCTGAGACTGCCCTTCTGCACATGCAAAAGCACTGAGCATGCATGGCCTGCCGGCAGGAGCATCAGATTGAGGCAAGTGCTGCCAGCCACCATTTGGAAGAGTGCTGGCTGCTTGAGGAGGAGGAGGTGGAAATCTTCTGCTGGCAGGGTTTGGGGATCCTCGCCAGCTCAAGTATTTAATATTTGGGGTTTATGGGCAGGGAAGGGTGGAGAGAGGAGCAAACCAGAGGAGGACCAGGAGGCGAATCCCATGCCCACCCAACTTGGGCTCAGGCCCACCCAAAATTGGCCATATGGCTACGCCCCTGCACTCAACGAATAGTTAAGCTCTGGAAGTCTTTGCAGGAAGATGTGGTAACAGCGGTTAGCGTATCTGGGTTTTAAAAAGGTTTGGACAAATTCCTGGAGGAAATGTTATGAGGTGATTTTCTCTAGCACAGGAAATGGCGCACGCTGGGGTTGGAACTACCGCTGGCAGGGCTGCCGAGAGACTGGGCCGGGCCCCGCTGTCCTCACCGCCCCGCCCCCCACGAGGTCGCCACCGCCACTCCCCCCTCCACCCCCCCCTGAGGTTGCTACTGCTCCCCCACCCGAGATAGCCGCAGCCACTGCTCCCCCTCCCCCCCCCCCCGAGGTCGCTGCCGCCTCTCCCCCCTCCATCCCCCCCTCCGTCCACCACCGGGCTGGGCCCCCTGCATTGAAATCGCAGTCTCACCTCCCTGCATTGAAAGCAGCGCTGCAGGCAGCAGAATGCCTCCCTTCGGCCCTCCTTCCCTCGTGTCCCGCCCTCGCGGAAGTTATGTCAGACGAGGATGGGACACAGGGAGGGAAGGAGGGCCGAAGGGAGGCGTTCTGCTGCCTGCAGCGCTGCTTTCATGGAGGTGAGACTGTGATTTCATTTTTATTTTATTTTTTTATTTATCATTTTACTTAATTACATTCACATTTATCATATAAATGTAAGGAAATACAGAAATTAATATAAAAAGAAAAACATTTTCTCTCAACAATATATATTTTACTTAATTGTCCACAATTGGAAGATCCAAGATCAGGAAAACAATCTTAAAGAAAATAAGAAAAACTCAAAATGGTTAATCTTACGCTTCACATTTTCTGAGGGAGGAAGGTTAATCGGTTATTGCAGCCGGTACAGTGGTAACTGAAGGAAGTTGCTGCAGAGGATTCTTCATCTGTTTCCAAAAACTCTTATAATTTCTTAGGTTCAAACAAATAAGTAATAAGGAAATAAAACACTTACAAGGGAATCGCGCTAGGAAGGTCCCACCTAGGGCAATGATTCCTGGCTTAAAAGCCAAGACTTCACACCTCTCAGTCTGCGATTCCCTTGATGTGTCAGGAAATATATGCATCTTTGAACCCAAAAAACTATCAACCGTGTATCGGAAATACAATTTCAAAAACATTGTTCCTATCTAAATCAAAGACGAAAGTCACTAATAATAACTCTATCTATAACTTCTGAATTTTCCAAAATGTCAGTTAAACTTACATCTCTTTTCTCTGATAAAGAAGATTTTAAAGGAAATATAATTTTAGTCACCAAAAGGTGGCTATCAGAAAGTATTAGCAAAGTATCAGAGAAATATTTCTTCAAGAATTCAGTAGCTGATATATAGGATATTATAGGTATTTATCATTCTCAAGTTATTTTCCCTTATTTGGTTCTCCAGAAATTCCAATTTTTACAAGAAAGATAACTATTCTTCATTACCAAATTTTCTGATTTTCATAGAGAAGCCATTTCCGTAATCAAAGTCTCTATTTTTATATCTTGGACTTCCACTTTGTTAGATAAGTATTAATGTAAATCAGGGGCGTAGCCAGACTTCCGTGGGAGGGGGGTCCAGAGCTTGAGGGGAGGGGGCACATTTTAGCCTCCCCCCGGTGCCGCCCCCCCACGCCATTGCTGCCCCCCGTCTCTGCCGACCCCCCTCCCGCCACGAACAGTTCTCTGAGTCTGACGTCCTGCACGACGTCAGCATGCAACTCTTGAAGGAAGAAGACTTTTCTGAGTCTGACTGCAGCAGAATGGTCGGAGAGGACGTCGGCTGGTGGGGATTGGGGTCCCCCGCCAGCAAAACCAAAGGTAGGCGGTGGCGGGAGGGGGGTCCCGACTGAAATCTACGGGGCCTCAGGCCCCATGTAGCTACGCCACTGATGTAAATTCTTTGAAAAATTTTGAACATCTGAAGATCAGAATTATTCACATTCTGCTGCAGTTCCTATAGTATGTCCATTATGACATTATTGGCTTCACCAAGTCCAATTTCTCTACAGAAACCGCTCCAGATATCTTCGGGGGGAAGAGCTCACTCTCCAATCCCCCAGTTGGTTTATTATCCGAGTCGATGCTGCGCCAGGACCTCCTCGGGTCACATGAAAATGAGACTGTGATTTCAATGCAGGGGGCAGACAGTCGACAACGGAGAGCGGGTGGGACTGTGGCGCCGGGCCCCCCCTTAGAGGCCCAGGCCTTTGGAATTTTGTCCCCCCTCTTGGCGTCTATGACCACTGGCACCTGCGTTGGGTTGGCAATAGCTCCAGATTAGCGTGTGTAAGCCTGCATTGGGCTTATCATTGCTTTGAAAAAGGGCCCCTAATCTTTTTTTTAATGGCCATACGCTAATGGCGAGCACAACAGTGAAGATGACTCAAAAATGGCAGACGATGCTTCAGTTGGTCTAAATGTTTACTATGAAGCAAACGAGACTCGACAGACACAGCTATGTTTTGGCCAACAAGGCCTACATCAGGAGTCTCTTAAATTGTATTTGAAATGTCCACTTGGAATGATGTCTATAATCAATATGATAAATGAGCAACACATAAAGTGTTCCGAGCGCTAAAACAAGTGAAATCTCACACGAGCTGCTGGGCGGCAAGCAAAAGCTCGTTAATGAAAATGGCAACATTAGCACATGGCCATTAATATATAAAATGAGGAAATCAGCCATTTTACTGCTGCACTAAAAATGGCCTTAGTTGCCAGGAAGGACCCGCTTAAGGGAGTGCTGAGGCCACTTCTTAGCAAAGTCTTCTAAAAGGACACCCTTGTGATCTAGAGCAAGTCACTTTACTTTTGTTTGCTTTGGGTTCAAAGAGAGGGGCTATGTTATTAAGCTGTGGTAAAATAGCACTTACCAGTAATCTCACAGTACTCGAATCCCTAGAGGTAGTATTGAAGAGGATTATACTGTCAAGCCTCTTAAGACTTGTTAACTGTAAAGTCTCAATATCTTGAAGTATAACCTTGGCACACCAGAACACACCTGAAGTCTCTTTCTTTTCTGAAGTTTCTTTTATTGAATAAATACAGATAATTTACTCAGAGTCAGATGTTCAGAAGTGTGGCCCCAGGGCACGGAGACTCCGTAGTTCTGAGAGCTGTATCAGTGGTTGGAGGTAGAAATCTGAAGAAAGGCAGCTTTATTGCAGAGGTGGGAAAATAGTTGAACAGGTAGAAGTAGCTCAGAGCTGGGTGACTGGAGAGTGCAATATCTCATTAGGAAGATATATTCGAGGTAAAAAAAAAAAAACAAGTTTGTTCCAAGGAGTGAAGCAGTACTGTCTGAAGCAAGATGGAGAATGCCTTATGGCGAGAGAGACAGGGAGGTCAAGAAGGCTCACATAGGCCCAGGGAGGAGGAGATAAAGACCAATGGGGACAAAGCCTGCCACCAGGTGGCAAGGGTGGTCCTAGAGGACGGCCCTCGATTGGAGGGAAAGGTCATACCTGGCTGGCCTTTCAGGACAGAGATAGTAAGAATGACCAGGAAATGATAGCAGGTAGACAAGGAGCCAAGTTTGGCTGAGAAAGAGAGGCGTTCTGGGCAGTAGCACAAACCAATGGTAACAGTTCTTACACTGACAGGCAAGTGTGGCTGCATTGCCTGTGAACTACATTACACACAATGCATTGCTCACATATCTTTGCAGAGGGAACTGCAGCAATGAAGATCCTTAGATGTGAGAATGACAGTAACGGCATTTAACACATTTTAGGGTTACATTATAAACTAGTGCAAGGCTGTCAGAGGACAGAACATATATATACAAGCCAAAAATGTTAATTTGTTTACCATGTCATGTATGAGAATTTTTTTGTTTTATTTGAGTTTTTTACAAAAATGTTTTTATTTCAGGGGCAATGTTGCACAATAGAGCACACTGTTATTCAAACGAGCACCTGTTCATAAACAGTGTGCATTATTAAACAGAACGCAGCAAGACATAGGGTACATTTTTGATGACACATGAAACAAAATCTCTCTTTCCAAACAGCTGTTAGTTTACCCAATACAATATCTCACTATCCACAAATCAGTGACGTAGCCGTAAGTGGGCCACAACAGCAGCACACATTTAGCTGGTAGCTGGTGGGAATCCCAAACTCTGCCAGCTGAAAACCTCCCCCTGATGGTGCTGAAAACATTGCTCATAAGTACAGAAGTATTGCCTTACTGGGACAGACCAAAGGTCCATCAAGCCCAGCATCCTGTTTCCAACAGTGGCCAATCCAGGTCACAAATACCTGGTAAGATCCCAAAAAAGTACAAAACATTTTATACTGCTTATCCCAGAAATACTGGATTTTCCCCAAGTCCATTTAATAATGGTCTATGGACTTTTCCTTTAGGAAGCCATCCAAACCTTTTTTTTAAACTCCGCTAAGTTAACAGCCTTTACCACATTCTCTGGTAACGAATTCCAGAGCTTAATTACACATTAAGTGAAGAAAAATGTTCTCCGATTCGTTTTAAATTTACTACATTGTAGCTTCATCGCATGCCCCCTAGTCCTAGTATTTTTGGAAAGCGTGAACAGACGCTTCACATCTACCCGTTCAACTCCACTCATTATTTTATAGACCTCTATCATATCTCCCCTCAGCCGCCTTTTCTCCAAGCTGAAGAGCCCTAACCTTCTCAGCCTTTCCTCATAGGGAAGTCGTCCCATCCCCTTTATCATTTTCGTCGCCCTTCTCTGCACCTTTTCTAATTCCACTTCAGCAGTCTGAGCTTCCTAAGCTGCAGACACCGGCACTTGCGCATACTCAGTTTTCAGTGTATGCCTGCTGCAAACTGCCAAGGTGGAGAGCAGGGGGAGGGGGAGAATGCTTGGTGCCCACCCACTTCTTGTCTAGGCCCACCGAAAGTCTGCCATCTGGTTACGCTCCCCACCACAAATGGCAGCTGTAAATTGTGTAATGCTGAATATACTTAACAAATCGCCATCTTAAGAATACAGAGGAAAAGGCTTCAGTTGTGTTCAACATCTTCTTAGTCTCTTGACAGATTGAATACAGATTGATTTTTATCCATCCTCAGTCTAAAAACCTCCTCCACCCTTTACTGATTCAATTTTCTCCTTATCATCTTTTTTTACTATCTTTATCATCTTTTATAAAAATCCTAAAATGGAATGTTCCCCTCGGCGTTCTTATCTTCAAATCAAATGTTAAATATACAATAGAGTAGCAAACTTAGCTTTTCAATATCTGTGATTTCATAAGTATATTCGGCATTATACAATTTAGAGCTGCCATTTGCAGATAGTGACATGAAACGAAAACAACATTTCAGGGTTTTAAAAAAACTTCAAGGTAAATATTCAGCCGGTGATAGTGAGCGTTTTTTTAGCCACCTCCGGATTATCCCCGGATATTCAATGAAAGGCCATGTCCAGGCTTTGAATATCCTGGTTTATGTGGCCGGCTATCTCTTATGCTAAGTGTTATATTCAGCACTTAGGGGTCCTTTTACTAAACCATGGCAAAAAGTGGCAAGCAGTAGTTTGGGCGAATGTTACTGGTGCACGCCAGTGGCGTAGCTACATGGGGCCACGGGGGCCTGGGCCCCCGAAGATTTCGCCCTGGACCCCCCTGCCGATGACCCTCTCAACCCCCCCCCCCTCCTGCCTCCAACCCTCCCCCGCTGCCGCCATCGCCTACCTTTGCTGGTGGGGGACCCCAACTCCCGCCAGCCGAGGTCCTCTTCTCAGTGGCGTACCTAGGGTAGTTGACACCCGGGGCCGGTCATTTTTTAACACCCCAAATCCAGTACTAGGCATGCCGAGAATACAAAACACTCAGGACCTATAGAGCAATTCTACCATACCATAAGCAGTCATTTCTACGAGTCACACAAGGAAAAGGAAAGCATCTTAAACACTACAGTGAGCACAAGAACATCAATTCACCTATTGTAAAACGAAACCAGACAGAATAGTACAGATCGTAGATCCTGCACAGTCAATGCCAACTGAAAGCCATGTCTTTTTCACAAACACAGATACACCCTAATCCACTATAGAATAAGTAATCATAAACTTTCTATTTAGACAAAAATTAAACTGAACCCCCAATGCCAGACTCTGCATACAATGCAACACCACAGAAACAGAAACTGTCCCCTAGTACTGTGCAAAATATAAAGACAGCAGATGTAAATTTGAAAAAAACTAACAAGTACCAATCACCACTTTACAAATTAACAAATAGAAATAAAACAAATATAGAAAGTAAAATAATACCATTTTATTGGACTAATACATTTAGCTTTCAGAGGCCAAAACCTCCGTCCTCGGGTCAGTACAGTATAGTGCTGTTACAGTATCCTATCCTGACCTGAGGAAGGGGGTTTTGTTCTCCGAAAGTTAGTCAAAATGTATTAAAATTAGTCCAATAAAAAGATTACCTTATTTACATGTTCTATTATAAACATTTAACATATCTACAATACTTTATCCTAAAGCAAAAAAAATTAAAAAAATATATTTTATTTACAGTTTGTTGTCTCTGGTTTCTGCTTTCCTCATCTTCTTTTCACTGTCTTCCTTCCATCCAGCATCTGTCTTCACTCTCTCTCTCTCTCTGCCATCCAGTGTCAGCCCTCTCTGCCGTCCCTTCCATCCACTGCCTGCCCTTTCTCTCTGCCCCGTCAATCCACCATTTGCCCTCCCTCTCCCATCCATCCAGGGTCTGCCCTCCCTCTCGCTCCCCCTTCCATCTAGGATCTGTCCCCTCTCTCTCTCTGCCCCTTTTTTCAGCCCCCAGTTCCAGCCCCTTCTCCCCTCTGAACACCCCCACCCCAGTCCCCTTCTCCCCTCCCCTTCTCCTGTCTGAGACCCCCACCACAGTCCCCTTCTCCCCTCCCCTGTCTGAGACCCCCACCCCAGTCCCCTTCTCTCCTCTGAACACCCCCACCCCAGTCCCCTTCTCCCCTCCCCTGTCTGAGATCAGTGTTGCCAGGTGGGCGGTTTTACCACCCAATTGGGCGGTTTTCCGCGCCCCGCCGCGGGAAATTTTTGCCCGCGGCGGGTTGCGGTTTTTTGGGCGGTTTTTTAGGCTTCCGGGCGGCTTTTTGGGCGGCTTTTTGATTTTTTTTGGCCACGGGGGGCGGGGTTAGTGACGTTTTTGGGCGGGGTTAGTGACGTGGGAGGCGGGGCCGATGACGGGGAGGCGGGCCCGATGACGTGGGAGGCGGGGCTGATGACGGGGAGGCGGGCCCGATGACGTGGGAGGCGGGGCCGGTGATGGCGGGGGCGGGGCCGGTGACGCGGGGGTGGGGGTGTCAGGGGCGGGGTTTGTGTTTGGGCGGGTTTTGGGCTGGTTTCTGGCCCGGATTGGGCTGGAAAAAAAATTTCTACCTGGCAACCCTGGCAACCCTGGCAACCTCAGAGATCCCCACCCCAGTCCCCTTCTCCCCTCCCCTTTTCCCCTCTGAACACCCCCACCCCAGTCCCCTTCTCCCCTGTCTGAGATCCCCACCCCAGTCCCCTTCTCCTCTCCCCCTCCCCTGTCTGAGATTCCCACCCCAGTCCCCTTCTCCCCTGAGATCCCCACCCCAGTCCCCTTCTCCCCTCCCCTGTCTGAGATCCCCACCCCAGTCCCCTTTTCCCCTCCCCTTTTCCCCTCTGAACACCCCCACCCCAGTCCCCTTCTCCCCTGTCTGAGATCCCCACCCCAGTCCCCTTCTCCTCTCCCCCTCCCCTGTCTGAGATCCCCACCCCAGTCCCCTTCTCCCCTCCCCTTCCCCCATCTGAGACCCCCACCCCAGTCCCCTTCTCCCTTCCCCTTTTCCCCTCTGAACACCCCCACCCCAGTCCCCTTCTCCCCTCCCCTGTCTGAGACCCCCACCCCAGTCCCCTTCTCTCCTCTGAACACCCCCATCCCAGCCCCCTTCTCCCCTCCCCTTCCCTTCTCCCCTCTGAGATCCCCACACCAGTCCCCTTCTCCCCTCCCCTGTCTGAGATCCCCACCCCAGTCCCCTTCTCCCCTCCCCTTTTCCCCTCTGAGACCCCCACCCTAGTCCCCTTCTCCTTCCCTTCTCCCCTCTGAGATCCCCACCCCAGTCCCCTTCTCCCCTCCCCTGTCTGAGATCCCCACCCGTCCTCTTCTCCCCTCCCCTTTTCCCCTCTGAGACCCCCACCCCAGTCCCCTTCTCCCCTCTGAACACCCCCACCCCAGTCCTCTTCTCCCCTCCCCTTCTCCCCTCTGAGATCCCCACCCCAGTCCCCTTCTCCCCTCCCCTGTCTGAGACCCCCCACCCCAGTCCCCTTCTCCCCTCTGAACACCCCCACCCGAGTCCCTTTCGCCGCTCTCCTTCCCCACCGGCGAAGCAGCGTCGCAGGCAGCGCCTCGTGCCCTGTTTGTAAAAAAAAAAATCAAATCTCCTTCCTTCTCCCTTCTCCTCGTCTTGACGTCGACTCGGGCCTTCCAATCAAATTGATTGGAAGGCCCGAGTCGACATCAAGACGAGGAGGAGAAGGAAGGAGGAGATTTGATTTTTTTTTTTTACAAGCAGGGCACGAGGCGCTGACTGCGACGCTGCTTCGCCGGTTTTTTTAAATGTGCGGCACCGCGGGAACGGCCACGGGAGGCGGCGGGAGAGGAGCACCCCCCACCCACTGGCACCCGGGGCGGACCGCCCCCACCGCCCCCCCCCCCTTGGTACGCCACTGCCTCTTCTTCCAGCGCAAGGCTTCGTTCTGTTTCTGTGAGTCTGACGACCTTAGCATGCCCTTACATGGGTCTTTCCCGTGCACTATGGCCATTTCTATTGCAGCCAGAATATGGCCGACTTTCCATTTTCTGAATTAATGGCTATGCACTAATGTTAAATATACCAAAAAAATGAAATAATTTCTTCTTCAAACCAGAAAATTCCCCAAGACAATCACCTCAATACCAAAAGACACCAAGAAAAGCACAAACGACATCACCAATTACCGCCCAGTTGCATCTATCCCATTAGTAGTAAAAATGATGGAGAGCTTCGTGACTAAACAGCTCACGGAATACCTGGACAAGTTCTCAGTACTACATAATTCACAATCAGGATTCTGATCCCACCATAGCACCGAAACTGTCCTAGTCACCCTCCTGGCCAAATTCAAGCAGGAGATTGCCACAGGCAAAAGCATACTCCTCCTCCAGTTCGACATGTCGAGTGCATTCGACATGGTAAACCACAACATACTACTAAGAATACTAGGCCACTTCGGGATTGAAGAAAACGTACTTAACTGGATCAAAGGCTTTCTAACCACCAGAACTTATTAAGTAAAATCAAAATCAAACATATCACCACCGTGGAAAGCAGTCTGCGGAGTACCTCAAGGATCACCACTATCACCAATACTCTTCAATTGGCACAGTCCTTATCCAACCAAGGCCTTAACCCATTCATTTACGCAGATGATGTTACAATATACATCCCCTTCAGACATGATCTGACAGAAATAACCAACAAAATCACAATAGTCTGAACATCATGGACTCCTGGGCAAACTCATTCCAACTGAAACTGAACCCCAAAAAAACACATTGCCTCATCCTCTCCTCCCCATATAACAAATACAAACCCACAACCATAAATACTCCAGGACATACCCTCCCTACCTCGGACAGTTTGAAAATACTCGGTGTCACACTCGATTGCAACCTTACCCTCGAGAGCCAAGTAAACTCTGTAACAAAGAAAATGTTCTATTCAATGTGGAAGCTTTAAAACCTTTCTTCCCAAGAGCAACTTTTCAATACCTAATACAATCAATGGTCCTAAGCCATGCAGATTATTGCAACGGAATCTATGCGGGCTGCAAAGAACAACTTATAAAAAAAAACTCCAGACCACCCAAAATACAGCAGCCAGGCTGATATTCAGCAAAACACGCTTCGAAAGTGCCAAACCCCTCCGAGAAAAGTTGCATTGGCTCCCAATCAAAGAACGGATCATCTTCAAAATCTGCACCTTAGTCCACACAATCATATACGGCGTAGTCCCAGAATACATGATGGACCTCATAGACTTACCAATAAGAAACAAAGTCAGATCGTCAAGATCCTACCTAAACCTACACTACCCAAATTGCAAAGGACTGAAATACAAAACAACTTACGCAGCCGGCTTCTCCTACATAAGCGCACAACTATAGAATGGGCTCCCAAAAGCTGTGAAAACAATCCATGACCACTTGAACTTCAGGAAATCACTAAAAACCAACCTCTTCAAAAAGGCCTACCCCAATGACCCCACGTAACCCTCTTCACCGACCAACACAGCATGACTATGATCGCACAGGACAACACGCAATCTTCATCCAGTTCGACCCTCCACTTATACCTCATGCGATCACTATACAGCTTTGTATTTGTTATCCACCGACTGGGCAAACGCCTTTGACGGTACTATGTAAGCCACATTGAGCCTGCAAATAGGTGGGAAAATGTGGGGTACAAATGCAATAAATAAATAATAAATAAATATGCAGGAGGAGCAAAAACAATGGATGAGAAAAAGACCTCTTCTGGCTGTGACTTTCCAGGACAAAATATCTGTTAATCAAACAAATATACACAGCTCACAGGATCGATCATTGGTCAAAAACCTCCTTAAGTATGACCAACCTTGCATTGAAGTGCTCCAACATGCATATTTTTGTAGACACAATTACCATATAAACTTCTTGCAATTGTGTATTTTGTACTTATGTAGACACAATTTCCACATAAATTTGTGCAATTGGATATCATTCATAACTTTTTCAGCTTATCTATCTAAGTTTTGTCAAATTTTAAAAATAGACTTAGCTTCAGGCAAAAAGAACGATCCCTATAGCACAAAAATTAGCTCTTGAGCCCTTACCCTATTTTTGTAGACGATAATGGCTCACGCACTAATCCTGCGTTAATCAGTTAACACACGGTAACGCAGATGTGTTAACTGATTATCGCAGAACTGCCTGCTCTCTGCCCCTCAGACTCACCCCCCTCGGTCAAAAAATAAAAAAGTACTTTTATTGTGTGGGTAGTCCATCAGTGCTTACTGTAGCTTAGGAAAAGGACCCCTAAGCGACAGATAGGGCTGTGTTTTATATTGTCCTATTTGGCTTGTTAATTTATGTGATAATGTACTGAATACTGGCATTTAACTGTTTAAGTGCTGACTCCGCCAAACCAAAGATGAAGAACTATAAAATCTTTAATAAACACAATCATGAAAAAAAATCATTAAATAAAAAAAATCAATATAAATTATTCATGTATAATCAACAATAACTACATAAAAGTCCACCAGAGGACGTTGCAAGTGTATCCAGCTACCCGGGCGGCACAGATCTGTTTGGCGAAATTTTCCTGCACAAGAGCTGGCTATTTTTATACCCCTGAGACAGGCGTTCATGCCAAAACACAGATCTGTGTTTGATAGCTGGATGCACTTGCAAAATCCTCTGATGGACTTTTATACAATCATTGTTGTTTGCATACAGCCAATTTATATTGATTATTTTATTATAATGATTTTTTAATGATTGTTTTTGTTAAAGATTTTGGAGTCTTCATCTCTGGTTTGAATTTCCTTGGCCCACCCCTACTTTGTGCTTTGGTGATCCACCCACAGAATATCCAGCTTTCAGTTTATTGGTCTAACCAGTTAATTGCCACTGAATATCAGCGAATAGCCCTAAAACAAAAGTGATTTAAGTGACCAGGAGCCTCCCCTGGCTGCTTAAATCACTATAAATATCAACCAGCTCATGAAACAATATGGGAAATGTTGTTAAATTTCCCATATCCTCTCAAACGAATGCACATCCCTAGTACCTCAAGGGTACCATTCTGGAAACGGTGCTGTAAGTGCACGAATGACCAGTGGCCTCTTCTGCCTCCTGCTAGACCACCAGGGATGTCCAGTAGGTGCCAGGTACAGGAATCAGGTGGCGACTGCAGTGTGCCATAGTTTTTGAGAAAACGGGAGAAGGGCTTACTCAGGGGCCCTTTTACTAAGGCACGGATAGACGCCTACGTGCATACGACAGGCGTCAAATTAGAACTACTGCCCAGCTACCGTGTGTCCCGGGCGGTACTTCTAATTTTGTTGTGCATCCAAAACGTGTGGCAGAAACGAATTTCTATTTTCTACTGCGTGGCGCTAAACAGGCTGTAATCACCAGGGTACAAGTGCTGACGATTACCGCCCGGTTAATGCATGAGACATTACCCCTAAGTCAATGGGTGGCAGGTGGGTCTCTGGCCCAAAATGGACGCACGCTGATTGCCAATTAGTGCTCATTATTGCTTGTTAAGTGCTGTTAAAAATGCTGATTACCTTGTTACGCCAATTGAATTAAGTGCACATCTCCAGGCAGAATCTAGGCGCCGTATATAGAAGTGAATGACTGGTTAGGAACTAGTTGAGTGGAAGATGACAGAGGATGATTGCTGGTACAATGATCGGACTTCTACCTTGAAGATGTTCTACCTACTATCATGGAAGCATTTTGGTCCCGAGGACAACTCCTGGGAGCCTGCAGCCAATGTCCATGCTCCTGAACTGATCCGAGAATTTTATAGTCACTATCCACTCAAACCAGGACCTGGATGGAGAGGGGCCCTTCAGTGTGTGTGTGGGGGGGGGGGGTACTGTCAAGCCCCTCACCTCACCCCTGAATCGGTCCTCTGGCACACTGGATTCTACCGCCGTTGCTGGCGCTGCAGCCTGACCAGTGTTCTCGGGCTGAGCTGCTCTCTCCACCCCCGCGCTCCTTCTGACGCTCTGGTTCGCTCTGGTCAGGCGACGCCCGTCACTACATCGGACTCTTTGACCCGCCTCCCTGCTTCTCGCGTATTGGTCAGTCCCACGGGCAGCTTCCAGGGAGCTCTCCCTCTTCCTGCCTCCTACCTATGGCAGTCCTTGTCTTTCTGATGTGCTGCTTCTATTGGAGGGTGCTGCCTTTGCCCCATGGCTATTCGCCCTCCCAGCTGTTCCCTGCTGACGTCAGATGCCAGCTCTATTTCTGGTGAGCTCCTCTCTGCCTTGGGGTTTTGGCTTCTACTTCGATAGGTGTTTACTTGCACTGTTATTTGCTTCCTACTTGTTTGTCCCTCGTTTCTGAACTCTGCCTCTACCTGGATTACTCTCTTGCCTGCTGCCTGCCTATTGACGTTGCCTGTACCTGGATTGCTCTCTTGCCTGCTGCCTGCCTGTTTGACGCTGCCTGTACCTGGACCCCTCTCTGTGTCTGCTGCCTGCCTGGCCGATCCTTTTGACACCCCTCTTCCAGCCTCGTCTTGTAAGTCCTGCAGGCCGCCTGCACCTGGGTGCTCAACCACTGGGGAACGGCGGTCATCGCAGGTGAAGCCCGGGGTTTCCCTTCCGCCAAGCAGAACCGGGTCCGCTTCACCGAACTCAGCAGCGCTCTACTAGGTACAAGAATTCACAAGTCTGACAGAAGATTTGAAACTTAGCCATGTTGGTAGCAGGTCTGAGTGATAGCAGCATTGCTAAAGTTAAGTACGCATCCTTGAATTATATACATTTAAGTGATGTCATTGACAAAAAAAATTATAAAAATTATAAAAACACTAGTAAAACGCCCGTTTCTGACACAAATGAAGCGGGCGCTAGCAAGGTTTTCTTCAGCTCCCCTGCAGCCACCCATGTCCAGCGACCCTCCTCTCCCCCTGCAGCCACCCATGTCCAGCGACCCTCCTCTCCCCCTGCGCCCACTGCAGCCACCCGTGTCCAGAGACCCTCCTCTCTCCCCTGCCCCCCTCCAGCCACCTATGTGCAGCGACCCCCTGCCCCCCCCTGCAGCCACCCATGTCCAGCGACCCTCCTCTCTCCCCTGCCCCCCCTCCATCCAGCCATGTCCAGCGACCCTCCTCTGGACATGGATCAGCTGTGAGGCATGTTTTTTTTTCCCGAGTTCTGAAGTTGACATCATAATGGCTACGGTGATGTCAGCCTGATCTACGGAGCCTAGCAGACCAACTCGGAAGGAGCCACGGTCCCAGGCAGCAAGACAGAACATTGGAGGTGAGAATTATTATATAGGAAGACTGATGATGATGGAGCAGCTATTGCATAAAAAAATGCTCTAAGTCCACCTTATTCTGAAGGTCTAAAAAAGTCTTTTTTAATATGAGATGATTCAGTTTTTAGTGACACATATACCCAGGGCATAAATGTCAATTTCCCTGTGTTTCAGAACAAGATCTACATTGGTAGATTCTGTTCTGAAATTCTAGTGAAACTTGAGATTTCCTGACCTGAACATCTCAATTCTGACTTCTGTGTCCTTTCTGAGATGGGGCTGAATATATCATATATTATATTATTCTGTATTATATATGCAGTGTCTTGTAAAAAAAAAAAGTCTTCACACCCTTGTGCATTTTTCACATTCTGCTATCTAAAAACACAATTCGAAATGCATTAAAGTAGGGCTTTGTTTCACCGATCTTCATAACGTATTCTGCACATTCTTTGTGGAAAAAAAGTTATAGAAATGCTCAAAGACTCATTAAGAATAGGAAATCAAAAAGTCTCAGTTGCATTAGTCTTTTCAGTGATTCAATACTTGGAAACCCCTTTTGCTGCAAAACAGCCAGGAGTCATTTAGGAGCGTTAGGGCTTGTGTAGACCTCTGCCATTCTGGGCATAAGCCCTTCCCTACCTCTTGGAAGAGCCGTGTTCATGTGCTCTGTGGGCATAGGCAGTGCCAGTCCTAGGGTCTCTGGTGCCCCCCTGCAGACTATCAATTGGCGCCCCCCCCCCCATCTCCATTCTCTCTTCTCCCACCCTGCCCTGTCCAGCGACTTCGCCCCCATCCCCCTCCCATTTATGGCCACCTGCCCACCCTCTTCTCCCCCCAACATCCCCCTTTTTCTTCTTGCCACCCTGCGTGGTTTAAGTCTTTTTTAAATTTACCTCCGTCCCAGCGGCCGCGTCATTTCAAAGCCCTGCCCGTCTCTAGCCTTCCCTCCCTTTGTGAGTTCATTCCCACAGAGTCCTGCCCGCGAGGAAATGACATCAGAATGCGGGACTCTGCCGGAACAAACTCACGAAAGGAGGGAAGGCTAGAGACGGGCAGGGCTTTGAAAAGACGTGGCCGCTGGGACGGAGGTAAATAAAAGATTTAACCCCCCAAGGGTGGCGCGGTATGGCGGTGCAGCGCCGCAGCAGCGCCCTTGAAGGCAGACGCCCCCCTGCGGTGCTTACCCCGCTTACTGGGTTTGACCGGCCCTGGGCATAGGAGCCAACTCTGTGGGTGCTTGAGCACCCCCAATATTGAGAAAATTCATTGTATGTGTCCAGGGAGAGGTTATTTCCATTGTGCTTAGCATCCCCAATAATTTTGAAAAGTGTGGCTCCTATGTCTGTGGAATGAGATTGTGCTCTAGTGTTTCCTGTCAGACTGATGCCACTGGGACCAGCCAAGAGAGAATGGGCGTTATCTGCGCTGGTTCAGTGGTAGCTCATTCTGGGGCCCTTTTTGCAAATCAGCAGTAAGCCCAATGCAGGCTTACCGCTCGCTAAAAGGGAAGTTCCCACCCCCCAGCGTGCGCCATTTCCGGCGTTATGAAAATATTTTAATTTTTGTAGCGCTGGTGTGTACGCCGCGGTAATCGGGCAGTGTCACAGGCTGCCTGGTTACCGCTGGGGTAGCGCAGGAGCCCTTACCGCTACCTCAATGGTGGCGGTATGTGCTCCCACCCAAAATGGACGCACAGCAAGTGCTTCACTTGCCATATGTCCATTTCTTTTTATTTTTTTTTTAACCCTGCCTTTTACCCACTGCAGTAAAAGGGGGCCTCAGTGCGCATCAAAAACACGCACCGACGCCAGCGCAGGCCTTCTTCTGCCGCAGCTTCGTAAAAGGACCCCTATCTGTGTTGTGCAGCCATACTTCTCTGCTCCTTATCCATGTCTCAGATTGTAATTGACCTTGAATCCCGTTTGTTTGTGTCTCAGATTCCAGCTGGCCATGTACATTATATCCATGAATTCCTTGTCTTGTGACCTGTGTCCTATAGATTTATGCTTCATGCTGTCTGTCTGTCTGTCTGTCTGTCTGTTTGATGGACTAGTGGACTCTTGTAGAGGTCTGTCTGTCTGTCGGTCTGTTTGATGGATTAGTGGACTCTTGTAGGGGTGAGTGAGGGCATCAAAGGTCAGCTTGTACTGAGCCTGTGTTTGCAGAGGTTAAGTGAGATTAAATTTGTCATGAAATAGCTCTGTGGTGTCCCATCTGTTTTCTTTTAAAATCACCCCCATGCCCGAGCCAGGATCTCCTAACGAGAAGATATGTTTACCAATGTTGCACAGTTGCAGCTTTTGTCTGTTTTACTTGGAAGAATAGCTCAAGCTTTGTTTGGTTGACTTCGGGATCATCAGCGGAGTGCAGTCTTCAAGTCTTGCCATAGATTTTCTATTGGATACAGTATAAAAACATTTGAAATTTAATTTGATTTTCTATTGGATTCAGGTCTTGGCTTTGACTGGGCCACTTGAGGACATTCACTTTTTATCTTGCTGAGCTGCTCCACTGTTGCTTTCGCTTTGTCCTTAGGTTCATTTTTTGCTGAAAGTTGAAGTTTTTCCTCACTACTACTACTACTATTTATCATTTCTATAATTCTATTGCACTACAAGGCATACGCAGCACTGTACACCATACACGAAAAGACAGTCCCTGCTCAAAGAGCTCACAATCTAAAAATGGAATGTTGCTAGTGGAATAGCAACATTCCATGTAGAATCTCAAATAGTAGCAACAGAATCTCCCATAGTAGCAGCATTCCATGTAGAATCTCAAGTAACAGCAACATTCCAGAATCTCAAATAGTAACAACATCCCATGTTCCACTGCACTAACCACTAGGCTACTCCTCCATTAGCAACATTCCATCTAGAAGCCTGCCCTTGCAGGTCAGCAACGCAGCCGCGCAGGCTTCTGTTTCTGTGAGTCTGACGTCCTGCATGTATGTGCAGGACGTCAGACTCACAGAAACAGAAGCCTGCGCAGCCACATTGCTGATCTGCAAGGGCAGGCTTCTACATTACTACTACTTATCACTTCTATAGCGTTACAAGGCTTACGCAGCGCTGTACACCATACACGAAAAAACAGTCCCTGCTCAAAGAGCTCACAATCTAAATATGGAATGTTGCTAGTGGAATAACAACATTCCATGTAGAATCTCAAATAGTAGCAACAGAATCTCCCATAGTAGCAACATTCCATGTAGAATCTCAAGTAATAGCAACATTCCAGAATCTCAAATAGTAACAACATCCCATGTTCCACTGCACTAACCACTAGGCTACTCCTCCACTAGCAACATTCCATCTAGAAGCCTGCCCTTGCAGATCAGCAATGCGGCCATGCAGGCTTCTGTTTCTGTGAGTCTGACGTCAGACTCACAGAAACAGAAGCCTGCGTGGCCACATTGCTGATCTGCAAGGGCAGGCTTCTATATTACTACTACTACTACTTATCACTTCTATAGCGCTTCAAGGTATTCGCAGCGCTGTACACCATACATGAAAAGACAGTCCCTGCTCAAAGAGCTCACAATCTAAATATGGAATGTTGCTAGTGGAATAGCAACATTCCATGTAGAATCTCAAATAGTAGCAACAGAATCTCCAGTAGTAGCAGCATTCCATGTAGAATGTCAAAAAGTAGCAACAGAATCTCCAATAGTAGCAACATTCCATGTAGAATCTCAAGTAACAGCAACATTCCAGAATCTTAAATAGTAACAACACCCCATGTTCCACTGCACTAACCACTAGGCTACTCCTCCACTAGCAACATTCCATCTAGAAGCCTGCCCTTGCAGGTCAGCAACGCAGCCGCGCAGGCTTCTGTTTCTGTGAGTCTGACGTCCTGCACGTACGTCAGACTCACAGAAACAGAAGCCTGTGCGACCGCGTTGCTGATCTGCAAAGGAAGGCTTCTACATTACTACTACTACTACTTATCACTTCTATAGCGTTACAAGGCATACGCAGCGCTGTACACCATACACGAAAAGACAGTCCCTGCTCAAAGAGCTTACAATCTAGATAAGGCAGACAGAACAATTAAGGATAAGGGAATAAATAGGTGAGGTTAAAGGACAGGGGAAGTGAGTAGTGGTTAGGAGTCAAAAGCAGTGGTAAAGAGGTGGGCTTTAAGTTTGGACTTGAAAACGGCCAAAGACGGGGCCAGACGCACAGGCTCAGGAAGTCTATTCCAGGCGTGAAGTGTAGCAAGACAAAAGGAACGGAGTCTAGAATTAGCAGTAGAGGAGAAGGGGATGGATAAGAGAGATTTATCTACAGAACAGAGTGCCCGAGGGGGGGGGGGGGCGTAGGGAGAGACGAGAGTGGAGAGGTACTGGGGAGCAGCAGAGTGAATACACTTACAGGTCAATAAGAGAAGCTTGAACTGAATACAGAAATGGATAGGGAGCCAGTGAAGTGACTTAAGGAGGGGGCTAATGTGAGCATAGCGACTTTGGCGGAAAATGAGTCGCGCAGCAGAGTTTTGGACTGATTGAAGAGGAGAGAGATGGCTAAAAGTGGAGGCCGGTGAGAAGTAGATTACAATAATCAAGACGAGAGGTGATAAGAGTGTGGACAAGGGTTCTGGTAGAGTGCTCAGAGATGAAGGTACAGATTTTGTTAATGTTATAGAGAAAGAAATGACAGGTTTTGGCAATCTGTTGAATATGAACAGAGAAGGAGAAAGAGGAGTCAAAGATGACCCCAAGGTTGCGAGCTGATGAGACAGGGAGAATGAGAATGCCATCCACAGAAATAGAGAAAGGGGGGCGAGGAGAGGTAGGTCTAGGGGGAAAGATGAGAAGCTCGGTTTTGGCCATGTTAAGTTTTAGATGACGTTGGGACATCCAGGCAGCGATATCACTCCTAGGTCTATGGAAGGCTTGAACAGATTCCTGCATCTACTTGGCCTCTATGCGACAGGATCCATGCATGACTGAACCTGAAAAAGGCACAGCCTGCTGGCAGGGCTGCCAATGGGGGGGGGGGGGGGGGGGGGGAGAGGGGGCAAGATTCCCAAGCCCAGCTTCCAAGGGGGGCCCAGTGCTGGAGTTTGTCTCTCTCTTGCTTCTGTGTGTTGTGACCCTGGTGATTGCGTTAATGCAATAACCCGGGTCCAGGCACACAGGAGCAGGAGAGTGACAGACCAAGGGAGGAGCGGATGCAGGAAGGTAAGGAGCGGGGGGGCAGTAGCTGCTCGAGTGGGTGGTGAACTGGGGGCAGATGCAGCCCTGCCCTTCCCCCAGCCCGGCTCTGTCCCTCGGCAGTCCTGCCTGCGGGTGGACTTCAGGGCTGCCTCCCAAATTTCTGGCCTGAACCCAGCATGTGTAGCACTGATTGCAGTCGTTGTTGCAAAGCAACCCCACAACATAGTGTTAGTAGAATGATGGGTTGGTTTGATTTACAGCCAAAAGGAGATAAGGATGTCACAGGAGCCACAATATTGAAACCAGTTAATTCATACTTGCAGGATGTCAGACTCAGAAACAGAATGAAGCCTTGCGCCGGAAGAAGAGGACCTCGGCTGGCGGGGGTTGGGGTCCCCCACCAGCAAAGGTAGGTGACGGCGGCGGTGGGGGAGGGTTGGCGGCAGGAGGGGGGTCGAAAGGGTCGTCGGCAGGGGGGGTCAAAGATGGTGGTGGTGGTGGCGGCGGCAGGGGTGGGTCAGCAATGGTGGGGGGGGGGGCTGCGGCGCCGGGGGGGGCTAAAATGTGCCCTCTCACCTCAGGCTCTGGACCCCCCTCCTGCCAAAGTCTGGCTACGCCCCTGTACCTTGCTACACGCTATTCTATAACGTGTCCCCAAATCCTTGGAACGCAACTCAGAAGTAGGTGTGGCCATGGGAGGTACATGGGCGGATCAGGGGCATTCCTAAAATTTATACACAGTGTTATAGAATACCGGAGATGTGTGCCCAATTTGGACACTGGGAATCACACCAGATTGAGGCAGACATAAGTCCTGGCACCCAAATTTGTGCACTGAAACCGGTACTCGATGCTATTGTAATGGATGCTCATCTTTTGGTGCCCATTATACATAGTAACTGTAACATAGTAGATGACGGCAGAAAAAGACCTGCACGGTCCATCCAGTCTGCCCAACAAGATAAACTCATATGTGCTACTTTTTGTGTATACCCTACCTTGATTTGTACCTGTCCTCTTCAGGGCACAGACCGTATAAGTCTGCCCAGCACTATCTCCGCCTCCCAACCACCAGCTCCGCCTCCCACCACCAGCTCTGGCACAGACCGTATAAGTCTGCCCAGCACTATCTCCGCCTCCCAACCACCAGCCCCGCCTCCCACCACCAGCTCTGGCACAGACCGTATAAGTCTGCCCAGCACTATCTCCGCCTCCCAACCACCAGCCCCGCCTCCCACCACCAGCTCTGGCACAGACCGTATAAGTCTGCCCAGCACTATCTCCGCCTCCCAACCACCAGCCCCGCCTCCCACCACCGGCTCTGCCACCCAATCTTGGCTAAGCTCCTTAGGATCCATTCCTTCTGAACAGGATTCCTTTATGTTTATCCCACGCATGTTTGAATTCTGTTACCGTTTTCATCTCCACCACCTTCAGAGCTGATTTTTGAGTGCCATATACTGAATCCTGTAGTGTACCGACGGTGGGGCGATGGGGGCTGTCCGCCCCGGGTACAGGCAGCAAAGGGATGCATGGAGCAGTTGTGCAGCTGCCGGCTCTGCCGGTTCCCTGCCCCCTCTGATATTACTTTCTCTTCTGGGGCAGATTTACAGCGGAACCGACAGCCATCGCGGGTGGTGAGGAAGATGCGCTTTGAAGGCGGGGGAGGCGGGTGATGCACTTCGGAGGGGAGGGGAGTGATGGGCCAAGAGGGGGAGGGGGGCGATACGCCATGGGGGCGTAGCGGTGACCCACCCTGGATGGCAGCCAACCTAGGCATGCCACTGACTGAATCTGAACCTTAATGTTCAAATTAGTGGGCACTGTTACCACACCAGCATGGTAACTATTTACCACAGTTGATAATGTCTACATTAATGGCATGCTGTATTAGAGAGTGGGACTTGGACGTGTTATGGGTGGAGAATGGGCGTGGACTGCACATGGCAGTTGGCGGACAGTACTTCGTGCGCACCGTCACCGTGCAGGTAGGGCAGAGGAGGCGGTAAGTGCAAAGTCTCTTTATTGAGAAAGTTCCAGACAGTCCAGAACACTGCCGCGAGACTGATCCTGGGAAAACAGCGATTTGCACATGCTCAGCCTCTGCGCTACAACTTACATTGGCTACCTGCAAAGGAACGTATTATTTTTAAAATCTGCTCTTTAACCCACAAAATCATCTGTGGCCTTGCTCCGGACTATATGCTCAACTGGATTGATCTTCCACCGAGGAATGCCACGCCTGCAGTACGGTCTTATCTCCAACTACACTTCCCGAACAGCAAGGGCGTCAAATATAAGCTGATTTTCACCTCATCTTTTTGCTACTGGAGTCCCAAATACTGGAATGCTCTTCCGCAGCACCTCAAAATGCAAATGGACCACATCCACGTCATACAATTGCTAAAAACTTACTTCTTTGTAAAAAAAAAGTACTCCCCTAGTAACTCTGCTGATTGATACACCCTGCACACTCCCCCACCCTGCTTAGTTCCCTATTGTTAGCTACTGCTCCCCTTGTCTTTCCTTTGTCAACTTTCACTGTATTTTCTTAATTTGTAATTTTCCTAATTTTTCTGTAAGCCACATTGTGCCTGCATGTGTGGGGAAATGTGGGATACAAATGAACCATAAATAAATAAATAAATCCATGCTCATTGCAAACCATCTTACTACGCGGTAAAGAACTTTTCAGTACAATAACTACGACTACTATTACTACTAATAACATTTATATAGCGCTACCAGCTGCACGCAGCGCTGAACACTTGACATAGAGAGACAGTCCCTGCTCGAAGAGCTTACAATCTAAGTAAAACAGACAGACAAGACATTACGGGCAAGGGAATTACAGGGTAAAGAGGAACAGGGAAGGAGGAGGGCAAATGAGTAATGGTTAGGGGCCAAAGGCAGTAGTGAAAAGGTGAGCTTTCAACATAGATTTAAAAACAGGTAGAGATGGAGCGAGACCAGTGGTGTGCTGGAGCAGGCTCTCACAGGCTCGCAAGAGCCGGTTGTTAAGTTTTTAAGAATTTTGGGAGCCGGTTGTTAAAGTAGGGCCCTCCATGGCTACTTTAACAACTGGCTCCCAAAATGTGGGCTTGGGCCCCCTGCTGAATTCTCTTTTACTTTGCTGGTGGGGGTGCTGAGCCCTGCCAGCCAAGTAAATAGACTACTGCTGCTCCCCGCTCCTTGTTTCCAGCTCCAGGCAGCAGGCTGGGACTTCTCGAACACGTGAGAGAAGTTCCAGCATGCTGCTCAGAGCAAGACCTTGGGAGTGCTGGCAGTCCATTTATTGGATGCCAGCAAAGGTATGCCTAGCGTACCCGCACGAAGGGAGGGAGGAGAGAGAGGCAAGTGTTGCTCCCCCCCCCCCCCCCCCCCCCGGCCAACCGTGGCCCTTCCAACTGCAGAGCTGGCTACGTCCGGAGAAAGAGGCTGTTGTTAAAAATTTACCAGCACACCCCTGAGCGAGACGTATGGGTTCAGGAAGACGGTTCCAGGCATAAGGGGCCGCAAGTTAAAAGGAACAAAGTCTGGAGTTAGCGGCGGAGGAGAAGGGGGATGACAAGAGAGATTTGTTTAGAGAGCGGAGTTGACAATTACTGCATAGCCTTTTCACTTATTGTGCATGAATGTTTGCTTCTAAAGTGCAGTGTCTGCAAGAATTTACCACAATGTACTTATTTTTTTGAATAGGTCCATAATTGTTTTTTTTTCCACATGAAAGTGAAGAGTATGCTGTATAGATCAATGAAACAAAATCATACTTTTATTCATTTTGAACTGCTTGCTTTAGACAGCGTGATATGAAAAAGCAATGTGCTCAAGACATTTGAATTGTGATTATAGTGCACACACTGTGATGCCGAAGACATTAAGGGTGTTTGCTGCCATAATTACCAACTAAAATGAAGTAGATAATCTTATAGATAGCAGGCAACCCTGTACTGAGTTCCAATTATCACGTTTTTTAAGTTGATGCATTGGAAAATGTGGCAGCAAATTAAGGTCTATGCAGTAAAATTTGGACACCAATACATTTCTTCATGTGCCTCCCCCCAAAAATATACAAACTAATATTTACACCCTATGGTCAGACTTTTTTTGCTGGCCTAAATTAAACTACTTTGCTATACAGATAGCAGTTGAATATCACCAACTATCCGTATAATTGGGTGAAGCTAGTGGCATAGCAAAGGCGGGGCGGTGGGGGCGGTCCGCCCCGGGTGCACGCTGCTGGAGGGTGCAGAGAGCAGCCGCGCGCCTGTCGGCTCCGCAGCTTCCCTGCTCACTCTGCCCCGGAACAGGTTACTTCCTGTTTCGGGGCAGGGGGAGCAGGGAGCCAGTGGAGCCAACAGGTGCGCGGCTGCTCTCTGCACCCTCCAGCAGCCAAGAATGCACCCGGGGGGGGGGGGGCGTGATGCCCCGGGGGGGGGGGTGTCATTGCGCCAGGGGGGGGGGGGCATGTTGCACCCTGGGGGGACGGACGCTGCTGCACCAGGGGGGGTGCGCAGTGGCGATCCGCCCCGGGTGGCAGCCGACCTAGGATCGCCACTGGGTGAAGCACTCAGGATCTGCCTTTGCACCCTCCAGGTAGGACTGGTGTGGTCTGAAGAATTTTCAGTGGCACTAGGGCCCACATTGCGGCACAGGTAGTGTCAATTCTATAATGAAACAAGCACAAAGCCATATTGCCACACCAAACTATAGGTATACATAGTAGATGACGGCAGAAAAAGACCTGCACGGTCCATCCAGTCTGCCCAACAAGATAACTCATATTTGCTACTGTTTGTGTATACCCTACTTTGATTTGTACCTGTGCTCTTCAGGGCACAGACCGTATAAGTCTGCCCAGCACTACCCCCGCCTCCCAACCACCAGCCCCTCCTCCCAACCACCGGCTCTGGCACAGACTGTATAAGTCTGCCCAGCACTATCCCCGCCTCCCAACCACCAGCCCCTCCTCCCAACCACCGGCTCTGGCACAGACCGTATAAGTCTGCCCAGCCCAATCCTCACCTCCCAACCACCAGCCCTGCCTCCCAACCACCGGCTCTGGCTCAGACCGTATAAGTCTGCCCAGCACTATCCTCACCTCCCAACCACCAGCCCTGCCTCCCAACCACCGGCTCTGGCACAGACCATACAAGTCTGTCCAGCCCTATCCCCGCCTCCCAACCACCAGCCCCGCCTCCCAACCACCGGCTCTGGCACAGACCGTATAAGTCTGCCCAGCACTATCCCCGCCTCCCAACCACCAGCCCCGCCACTTACAGCAGCTCAATGGCCGGTGTACATCAAGCATGCCTAAGTGCATCATGCAATGTGCTCATAATGCGTCACTGGGAAAAATCGGCACTAAGCTGAATTCTTTAAAGGGTGCATGCCCTTTATAGAAACACGCTTAGCGCCGATTCCTGCACCTGACTTTAGGCGCCAGATTTACACTTGCTGAAACCTGGTATAAATGCTGGCGCCCAAGTTAGATGCGGCTGAGGCAGTATTTGTGGAATATGGACACAACCACGAGCCTTAAGACCAGGGCCTAAAAGAATAAACAGTTAACTAGCCTGTGTGACTTTAGAAACTTATGAGATGCCGAAGACACCCTTTGTTCTGGGAAAAGAGAAGTACCAAAAGGGTGCAGGCATTTCAGAGAAAGGAGAAGTCATAAAAACCTCATAAACCAGATAACATGGTTTAACAACCTAAGGGGAATAACATAAGGGAAATAGATCCTGGGGAAAAAGAGAACTGTATGGACCTCTGTGGAAAGTACCCAGTAAAAGTGGGAAATAACTTGCAGAAGTAAATGGATTGTTAGCTTGTCAATTTTAGTATATAAGCAGCTGTATCAGAGCAATAATTTGGGGTGGTGGTAAAAACGACTAGTTAAAAACATATTCTATACCTACACTTGCAAGTTTACGGAACACCCCTGACACGCCCATGGCCATACCCCCCTTTTGAGTTCTGTGCTGTCGAGACCCGGGTTTACAGCTCTGTAGTGTGACTGGTGATTTCAAAGAAAAGCGATTCCAGGTGAGACATTTGTGAGGACGTTTGCTCTAATTGTGGTTCTAGTGCTTTGGTCTTCGTGATAGTAATATCGGATAGTGCAGAAGCCATAAATTGAGAGATTGCAGTCCCTGGGTTGTCCTCCATCTTGTCCTCATATTCTTTGGGATCATCTTTTTTCCTTACTCACCATAGTCTCTCCAAATTTGTTTAGATATTTGTCCATATGCTCGTAAACGCTATTCCAAGAGATATCATGAATAAGCTAGGCTTAATTCTGGTCGATGGTCACAGATGGAGCAGGGACCTCCGGAGCAGGCAGGGAACACGTCCTCACCCGATCACTGCATCATGTGACTCCACCGCTAGATTTATTTATATATCTTTATTTTGTGTGTACGTGCTTTGAATATGTAGTTGTTACATTCTAATTTTATTTATATATCTTCATTTTGTTTATGATTTTGACTTGTATTTGCTACGTGCTAGATTTATATCTTGCTGGTTTATTCTTTGAACACATTTGATACATGCTAGATTCATTATAATAATCTTTATTTTGTTTGTTTATGCTCTTGCAATGTATTTATTACATGCTAGATTTATTTATGTATCTTTATTTCATTTGTTCATGCTTTTTGTAGTTGTTAAATGCTAGATTTATTTATATCTTTTTTGTTTATTTGACATGTTTTCTCCAATAACCCGTCACTGAGGTAGAGGTGGAGAGGGGAGTTCTGAGCAGTTATAGAACTCTTGAAAGGGTGGTCAAGCAAGTGGTCTGGAGGGCCACAGGTGGAATCATTGAGAATCAAGGGTGACCCATTCTGTGGCAGTGGGGATTCGTATCTGTCAGGTCCTGAAATAACTACAGACAACCTCGAAAGCTTTGGATTCAAAAATTGGCCTTTTATTTACAAAAAACACATAGTTACGTGCTGCTCTGCAGGCACAGTTTAGGTGTGTACAGTGTCTCTTTTTATGTACGAAACCAAATGGGTTTGGCTTCAAAGTTTCCAATACAGAGATCAAGTATCTGATCAGACTCCAAACATTTTTCTACTCTTACCAGTTTTAACCTGGAACTGTTAAATCATGGTTCTGCCAGGTAATCGTGACCTGGATTGGAAGCAGGATAGTAGGCTTCATGGACGATTTGTCTGACCCAGTATGGCTATTCTTATGTACTTATGTAAAAAAACAACAATATTTATACATGTTAGGTATGCAACTCGAAGGAGAGCTCCCAGATTTTCAAGCATGTATTTATGCCCTCTTACCTAATGAAAGGATCTTCTGAGTTATTCTATGTTAAAACTTCCCTTTCTTAGAAAATACTATCCAGTGAATCTTGTCTGTTCAAGAGGTACATAAAGAAGGAATTTTCATTCTCCTGAGAGTGCATATGCTGATAGGATTTCCCTTAACGCACTCTCTAAGTCTTCACTGACTGGAAACTCTCATAAGCTGGGATGCAGTCTCCTCACAATTTCACCAGGAGGTTGGCTTCCTCTCACAAACCATCCCTCCTATGGACTCTCTGTTCCACTCATTCACGTTGCTTCACTCACCAAAATCCACCTTCATTCTAACACTTATTCTAGAACCTGCTCACAACATTTCTGTGAGACATTTCCACTGGACATTCAAAATGGCCACCGAGAGTTGAAGTCTCGCGAGGTCTCTTCAACTCTCGGTGGCCATTTTGAATCGGCGCCAAGATTACCAACAGGAAGGATGCATGCAGGGCAGTGCTCCGGGCAGGAAAGAGGGGGTCCTGCCCCGAAGGCGGAACAGGTCACTAGACCATCAGGGCAGTAGTAAGTAAGGGGAGGGGAGGCTAGCAATCTGCCCGTTTGTCCGGATTTCTGGACAAACGGGCAGGCTGGCAAAACCCGCCCGGTTGCCCGGACATGTCCGGGTAAATCCGGACATATGGTAACCCTAACCGCAGACCATTTCTCAGCAAGCCTTTGTAAAAGGGCCCCCCAAGTTTTCAGCAATTTGTTTTTTCATTTAGTCTCCTGTTTTAATTCCTTAGGACTTTGGTGGATTCTTTCACCCTCACTGTGGTGCCATAACAGAAACATTCTTAATTTAAAATCGCTCCCTTTTCTCTCAGTAACAGATGGAACCTCCAATACAAATTCATGATTGTGAATCATGAAAAGGAGTCTAAAAAGCAATAGCTACTAGAGATCCCTGGAAAATAGTGCCTTAGAGGGGAGAAGCTAGGAAATTTGTATCAAGCCGGCCTGCGTGTATTGTCTAGTTAGGGGCCAGGCAAAAGAGGAACTTTGGAACAGGAAGGAATAGTTAGTTTGATCAGACACTGAGACTACTGATGATGTCATACCTTGACTCACTGCGCAATTGAAATCTTAAATATTTTGGAGGGAGC
Organism: Microcaecilia unicolor; assembly: GCF_901765095.1. NCBI lineage: Eukaryota > Metazoa > Chordata > Amphibia > Gymnophiona > Siphonopidae > Microcaecilia > Microcaecilia unicolor. Next base: position 239,962 of record NW_021963241.1, read on the forward strand.
ATTGTTTTTAAATGTTCTGAGGCAAGAAGGCCAAGATCTTGTCTCCACTTACCTCCTCGTGGTTGCTGGCCCAGCAGCCAGTGAGTCAGGAGCAGCTGCCTGCGGGAGGAGGAGGGTGAATGGGTGCTCTCTGGGAACGTGGTTGGATTCTGTCCTAGGTCATACGTGGTCGGATTCTGTGCTGTGCCTGGCTGTTACCTACTGCTGCTGCTGCACTCCTCAGGAAACTGTTCTTTTTGAACTTTGGGCCAGAAAACTCAGCCCCCACCTGGCTGCTGCTGTGCGCCTAGATAGACACACTGAAGCTGCCGCCACGCCAATGTGAGTTGGGCGGTTGGCATCATCATGCTTCGTGGGTTCCCGCTCTTCTTCTATTGGCTGCGTCTGCAGCATGAGTCCAGACATCATCACTCACTCATGACTCAGATCAGCTGCTTACTCTCGAGCTGCCGTCGTGGGTCGGGTCAGGTGCATCGTTACGTAACTGTGAGCAAAAACATTGCTGCCGGCCCCTCCGCTTCCCGCCGCATTTTTAAACTGCTTTTAAAAAGTAGAGTGGTGCCGGTCTGGGCTGGCGGCGGCCACGGCGTACCAGATCTGACAGCTCAGGTCCCAAAATATTGGGGTTCTCGAGCACCGACAGCACCCACGGAGTCGGCGCCTATGGTTACGAGGGTAACTACATTTAGATGTTATTCTATAAGATAGCGCATAAGTCCTTTAGCATGTAACTCAAGGAGGAATGTGCATGTGGGTGGGGCATTATCAGGCCAAGGATGGGTCACATGTTTCCGTGCAAAACTGATAAAATACAGTAAGTTAAGTACATAAGTAATGCCACACTGGGAAAAGACCAAGGGTCCATCGAGCCCAGCATCCTGTCCACGACAGCGGCCAATCCAGGCCAAGGGCACCTGGCGAGCTTCCCAAAAGTACAAACATTCTATACAATCAAGCCATTGTGACATCACTAATGAGGTTGGCTCTTATTGGTGGTATGAGCCACTATGACATCACAATAGGTTAAATCACTGCTCTATGTAATAAAAGTGAGCCAAGTAGAGGACATAAGTAATGCCACACTGGGAAAAGACCAAGGGTCTGACTTCCGGTGACGTCATGTTGGAGAGAAGTCGTGGCTAACGGTCTCTCTGACTCCCTATTCCCTCCGCTACGAAGTTCACGCAACCCCCCTGTTTTTTTTTCGGTACTCACAGCTGGTAGACTGCCAGTAATAGGTGGCGCGACGGTTTTGATTCTCCCGTCGGCTTTATGGCGTCTCCGGGTGCTTACAAAAGTAAGCTTCGCTGTAAGGGCGGGGAAGATAAGATGGCGCCGCCCACAAGCCCTGGTGCGTCGGTTTCTTCCGCGTGGATCGCGGAATTAACGGCAGAAATGTCTTCTGTGATGGAGGAGCTGCTGGAACGGCGGCTCTCTCCGATACAGGACAAGCTGGAGCAAATGCAAGCGCAGCTTCTTGATCTCTCCCGTGACTGCACCGGGTTTCAGTCGCGGGTGAGTGAAGTGGAGGATAGAATGACCGTGGTAGAGTCTTCACAAGCTCAGGATCAGAAGAAGCTGCAGGCTTTGGAGGGAAAACTTGAGGACCTGGAAAACAGGTCCAGAAGAAACAACATTCGTGTGGTGGGCTTGCCGGAAAGTGTGCCGGAGCGGGGTTTGGAGGCCTTTTTGACCCGTTGGCTTACAAGTGAACTACGTCTCCCAGAATCCTCAGGGCCACTGCAGTTAGAACGGGCCCACCGTTTGGGTTTAAAATTGAATGGAGTATCTAAGCCAAGGGTGATCATAGCTCGTTTTCTTAACTACACTCAAAAGCAGGAGATACTGCAGCTGCTCAGATCCCGGAAACCACTGGAATATGAAGGCATTCCTGTACGGTGTTTTCAGGACTATTCAGCAGGAGTGGCAGCAAAGCGGCGTCAGTTTTCAGAAGTTTGTTCAGCATTGTTTCGCAGGAACATTAAGTTCGTACTGCTATATCCTGCCAAACTGCGAGTATCATATAATGGTGTCACTAGAGTGTATGAGACGGCAGGAGCAGCTAAGGAATTTCTGCGGCAGCTGGAAGCAACAGCCTCAGGTGCCTGCTGAGTTACTCTTGGTCAATGCTGTATACTGTATCTGGTGTGTGGGAGGGTGAAGTGCTTGTGGCTTGGGCTGATCTGCATCTGTCTGATTCCTTTTTGTATTGGCACTGTTGGGCATGCAGGTGGGTGGAGAAAGATTGTTCTGTTGGGTTGCTGTGTTTCTGTTTCAGCAGTTTAATGCACTGACATAAAAAGGTTTTTTTTTTTTCGGGGGGTGTTGGTGCTGCGCATTGCCTCTAGTGTGGGGCATTGTTCAGTACTTACAAACTCCTGGGGATGTATGTTTTCTTGTTTATTATATGGAGGGAGGTGGGAGGAACGTAGGAAGTGATGGTCCCATTTGGTGGGCCTTGGCATTGGGGGAAAGGGGGTGTGGGGTGGGGGGGGTGTGGGTTGGGGGGAGGAGGGATGAGGGAAGTAGGGGAGGGAGGGTGTATAGCAGGACATGGGAGTTTAGCTCTTGGGTGGATGTATTTCAGGGCTGGCCGCACTAGGTACCACTTTTCTGATCTTGTGTGGGCGGGAGCTTGTGGGTGGGCTTGGAGTTGGGTGGAAAGGCTGGAAGGGGCAGAGGCTGGGCTGTTCCCTTTGGCTGCCAATATATTTTTTCTTTTTCGTGGAAATTATCGTATTTCTTCATTTTTGTTATAGTACGCATTATTTCATGGAACGTCGGTGGAGTAAATTCGCCGATTAAACGATCCAAGATTTTGCAGCATCTGCAGAGGCAAAGGTCTGATATTGCACTTCTTCAGGAGACTCACCTGAATCAGGTTGAGCATGCCAAACTCAGTACTTGGTGGGTTGAGAATTGCGTAGCGGCACATGCACAGGGGAAAAAGGGTGGAGTGGCGGTACTGTTCAGAAAAGGTATAGCATCATCAATTACCCCGCTCTTGGTTGATGCTGCAGGGCGTTATGTCATTTTGGAGGCGTTGGTTGGGAGGCAAAAGCTGTTAATCTGTAATGTGTATGCCCCTAACAAATACGATCGAGGGTTTTTTCATACCCTGATAACTTTTCTGCTGAAGCAGCCGCACACTGCCATAGTGGTGGGGGGCGATTTTAATGCGGTTTGTGATCCCTCCTTGGATAGGTCAGCTGCAGGGGCTTCGTCCCCCTATTATAATAACAGGGGACTTTTGCAGCTGTGCCAGCTGATGGATCTCATCGATGTTTGGCGGGTTTTACATCCGGGAGAGAGAGATTATACTCACCTTTCGCGTGCCCACTCAACCCAATCGCGTATAGATTACGTTTTGGTGTCTCGTCAACTCTTTGGTGGGGTGAGGGGGGCAACCATTGGACCGTATGCAGTGTCGGATCATGCGTGGGTCGAGGTGGAGTGGGTTCCGGGGGGCGTGGTTCAACAAAGATCTAAATGGCAATTTCCTTTACAGTTCAGTCATGATCCAATATTACAGGGACGTCTACAAGGTAGTTGGAAAACATATACTGAATGTAATCAGGAGCATCGTGATGATCCGGTTTTGTTTTGGGAGGCGGCAAAAGCGGTGCTTAGAGGTGAAATTATCAGCCATGCGCATTTTGTACGGTTGGCGCGAGATAGAGAGATATTAAGATTGAGTAAGTTACTTTGTCAAGCGCGCAAACGGTTTGGGGAGACTCACGTGGAGAGCCATAAACAGCGTGTGTTAGAGCTCCAATCGGCGCTAAATGAGCTATTGCAGAGGAGGGCACAGAAATCTCAGGTTTATTATCATTATTCGCTTTATAAGTACGGGAATAAGATGGGTAAGTTGATGGCGCGTTTAATTAAGCCACGGGGAGGGAATAGAACTATTCTGGCCCTTAGGAGGGAGGGGGGAGGTTTCCATACATCTGATAAGGCTATTTGTGACTCCTTCCGAGCTTTTTACAAGACTTTGTATGCCTCTCCGAATGATGAGGGACTGCCCAATCAGTTATATTTAGACAATTTTAAGCTGCCGAAACTTACAAAAGAAGAGTTGGGTAGCCTTAATCGGTTAATTACTGAAGATGAGGTTAGCTTGGTCATATCTCGCAGCCCGTTGTTGAAGGCACCGGGTCCCGATGGACTTCGTGCAGAATTCTACAAATTGTTGGGGGAAGGAATTGTGCCTGCCTTGACTAGGTTTTTGAATCATATAGTAGGGAATCAGGAGATGCCTTCATATTTGAACAATGCACAGATCATATTGTTGCTTAAGCCTGGGAGAGACCCTTTAGAACCGATGTCGTATCGCCCTATCTCTTTACTAAATTATGATACAAAGTTATTGGCGAAAATTTTAGCAAATAGATTGGGTTGCTTGCTGCCTCGTCTGTTACATGATAGTCAGGTGGGGTTTGTAAGAGGAAGAGCCGTGAGCAAAAATTTACGAGCGATCTTGGCCTCTTTAGAATATAGCTCGCAAGGACACTTGGCGTCATTGCTGATTAGTTTTGACGCGGAGAAAGCTTTTGATAAGGTTCACTGGGAGTTCATTTTTGATACGTTAGAATGTTATGGTTTCTCTGGGTGGTTTGTTGATGCGGTTCGTGTACTTTATGCTAATCCTAGTGCAACATTATTGGTGAATGGGCTTGAATCAGAAAGTTTTCCCATCCGGCGGGGCACTAGGCAGGGGTGCCCTTTATCACCGCTTCTTTTTGTTTTGACATTGGATCCCCTTATAAGAGATATTATGGAGAATCCCTTGGTTAAAGGTGTACATGTGGGGTCTCAAATGTTCAAGGTTGCTGCTTTTGCAGATGATCTTTTGGTACATATCACGAACCCAAGAGAATCGTTGGAGGCATTGTTGGAGACGTTTCGAGAATATGGGGATTATGCTGGCTTTAGATTAAATTTGGATAAGTCTGAAGTCTTGGCCTCCCCAGAAGTGAACCAGCAGGATTGGGGACCTGAGTTCCCACTGCGGTGGGCTGATGAATCTTTCAAATATTTGGGGGTTCGGCTTGCCATGGATACCTCTGTACTCTATCAAATAAATTTAAAGGTTCTGTTTGATGACACTAAGGTTAAGTTAGATGCTTGGATGCATCTCCCTTTGTCATTAATGGGGCGTATAAATTTAATAAAGATGACGTTGTTTCCCCGGTGGCTGTATGTTCTGCAAACTTTGCCAGTCCGTTTGTTGCAGAAAGATCTGAAACGGATAACGCGACTTTTTAGTCGTTTTTGTTGGGCGGGGAAAAAGCCAAAATTCAGTCAGGAATTGTTAGTTGGGAGTTGGAAGCAGGGTGGCATAGGATTCCCAGATTTGTTCTTATATAATCAGGCATGTTTATTGCGTCATCTGGGGGACTGGATTGAATCGACCCTTTTTTACACACCCACAAATTTAGAAAAGGCCTTTTTTGTTCCATATGATGTGATGGCGCTTCTTCATCTGCCTCGGAGTAGGGTACCTCCTAGATTTAAAAACAGCATCTTGTTACAGCCGCTTCGTGAGGTATGGCAGTGGTGGGTGCGAAGTCTGGGGGGACATCCGTATATCACGGACTTATTGCCGATAGTAGGAAATATAGCGTTTCAGGCAGGGATGGACAATCCGAATTTTGGTGCCTGGGGACAGCAGGGAGTTGCGCGTTTAGAACATTTGTTGCAGAATAATGGGGAGTTGTTGCCATTTGAGGCTATACAAGACAAGGTGGGAGTAGCCTGGGGTAATAGGTTTGCTTATGCGCAGGTCACGCACTATATGAAGTCCTTGGATAAGGCTTCTTTGAGGGGTCAACTGGGGGACCGGGTTCGAGGTTTTTTTGAAGGGATGAAAACTGCTAGACATTCGGTCTCTGATTTGTTTGGGGCACTGGTTAAGTGTAGGCCTCGGAGAACATATGAGGGTCTTAAGCATAAGTGGGAACAGGATCTGGGGTCCTCATTGACTTCATGGAATGTGGAGGCTACTTTAAAAGGCATTCGCCTATTAGTAACGGATGAACGGTTGAGAGAATGCGGGTATAGAATAGTTCTTCGGGGTTATATGTCTAAAGCGCAATTGGCTCATGTGTCAGATACGGTTGATGCTGCTTGTTCTAAGTGTGGGGGGGGGGTCATAGTTCCTTTTACCACGCGTTATGGCAGTGTCCATGGGTGCGAGCGTTTTGGCAGCGAGTTCGGGGGTTTTTGATTAAACTTGGGAATAAAATTGAGGGCACGGAGAGACAGTTTTTGCTAGACCACCCACGGGCTTTTGCCTCTTTGAGTACTCCTGCAACTCTGCTATGCAGAAAGCTGAGTTTGGTAGCTCGTAAGTGTATATTGCAATATTGGACCTCCTCGGAAACGCCCGCCTATTGGCATTGGCGTAATCAGGTGCATCTTTTAGCATCTTGGGAGGCTAGAGATTCCAAGTTGTCACCTAAACGTAGAAAACAATTTCTTCAGATATGGATGCCTTATATTCAGATTCTAAGTCCCAGGGGTCGGAGTTTACTTATTAATGCATATTGATTCTCTTTGTTTTGTAACAGAGAGTATAAAGTTCAATACATAATCTGTTATCTGCTAAACAGTTCTGGATTATTGGTACTGTTGTACTTCCTTGAATTTATATGAAGTTTTTGGAATTTGAGTGGTACAGGGGTGGGATGGAGGGGATGGGAAGGGGAGGGGAGAGATGGGGGGGTTTGGGTAGTTTATAAGCTGTATAGTTCATGAATAGTATTTTATTGTTTGTAAATTGGCATCATTGTATATGCTTACTTTGAGTTATCAATAAAATTTACTTAAAAAAAAAAAAAAGACCAAGGGTCCATCGAGCCCAGCATCCTGTCCACGACAGCGGCCAATCCAGGCCAAGGGCACCTGGCAAGCTTCCCAAATGTACAAACATTCTATACATGTTATTCCTGGAATTGTGGATTTTTCCAAGTCTGTTTAGTAGTGGTTTATGGACTTGTCCTTTAGGAAACCGTCCAACCCCTTTTTAAACTCAGCCAAGCTAACCGCCTTCACCACTTTCTCCGGCAACAAATTCCAGAGTTTAATTACACGTTGGGTGAAGAAAACATCTCTCCGACTTGTTTTAAATTTACTACACTGTAGTTTCATCGCATGCCCCCTAGTCCTAGTATTTTTGGAAAGCGTGAACAGATGCTTCACATCCACCTGTTCCACACCACTCATTATTTTATATACCTCTATCATGTTTCCTCTCAGCTGTCTCTTCTCCAAGCTGAAAAGCCCTAGCCTCCTTAGCCTTTCTTCATAGGGAAGTCGTCCCATCCCCGCTATCATTTTAGTCGCCCTTCGCTGCACCTTTTCCAATTCTGCTTCCATAAGTTCCTGTTACATAGTGGAGGTGATAGCATCTAAATGTTGGCACACAGATGCGATTTACAATCTATTCTATAACGGAATTTGGGTGCCCAGATTCCTTTATAGGACACAATCTTAGCACCTAGATTTCATTATAAAATATCATCTTAGCACCCAGATTCCATTATGAAATACAATCTTAGCACCCAGATTCCATTATAGAATACAATCTTAGCACTCAGATTCCATTATAGAACACAATCTTAGCACTCAGATTCCGTTATAGAATACAATCTTAGCACCCAGATTCCATTATAGAACACAATCTTAACACCCAGATTCCGTTATAGAATACAATCTTAGCACCCAGATTCTGGTATAAAACACAATCTTAGCACCCAGATTCCGTTATAGAATATAATCTTAGCACCCAGATTCCATTATAGAACACAATCTTAGCACCCATATTCTGGTATAAAACACAATCTTAGCACCCAGATTCCATTATAGAACACAATCTTAGCACCCAGATTCCATTATAGAATACAATCTTAGCACCCAGATTCCATTATAGAACAGAATCTTAGCACCCATATTCTGGTATAAAACACAATCTTAGCACCCAGATTCCATTATAAAATACAATCTTAGCACCCAGATTCCATTATAGAACACAATCTTAGCACTCAGATTCCGTTATAGAATACAATCTTAGCACCCAGATTCCGTTATAGAATATAATCTTAGCACCCAGATTCCATTATAGAACACAATCTTAGCACCCAGATTCCATTATAGAATACAATCTTAGCACCCAGATTCCATTATAGAACACAATCTTAGCACCCATATTCTGGTATAAAACACAATCTTAGCACCCAGATTCCATTATAAAATACAATCTTAGCACCCAGATTCCATTATAAAATATCATCTTAGCACCCAGATTCCATTATAGAACACAATCTTAGCACCCAGATTCCATTATAGAATACAATCTTAGCACCCAGATTCCATTATAGAACACAATCTTAGCACCCAGATTCCGTTATAGAATACAATCTTAGCACCCAGACTCCATTATAGAACACAATCTTAACACCCAGATTCCGTTATAGAATACAATCTTAGCACCCAGATTCTGGTATAAAACACAATCTTAGCACCCAGATTCCGTTATAGAATATAATCTTAGCACCCAGATTCCATTATAGAACACAATTTTAGCACCCATATTCTGGTATAAAACACAATCTTAGCACCCAGATTCCGTTATAGAATATAATCTTAGCACCCAGATTCCATTATAGAACACAATCTTAACACCCAGATTCCATTATAGAACACAATCTTAGCACCCAGATTCTGGTATAAAACACAATCTTAGCACCCAGATTCCATTATAGAATACAATCTTAGCACCCAGATTCCATTTTAGAACACAATCTTAGCACCCAGATTCCATTATAGAACACAATCTTAACACCCAGATTCCATTATAGAATACAATCTTAGCACCCATATTCTGGTATAAAACACAATCTTAGCACCCAGATTCCATTATAAAATACAATCTTAGCACCCAGATTCCATTATAGAACACAATCTTAGCACTCAGATTCCGTGATAGAATACAATCTTAGCACCCAGATTCCGTTATAGAATATAATCTTAGCACCCAGATTCCATTATAGAACACAATCTTAGCACCCAGATTCCGTTATAGAATACAATCTTAGCACCCAGATTCCATTATAAAATATTATCTTAGCACCCAGATTCCATTATAGAACACAATCTTAGCACCCATATTCTGGTATAAAACACAATCTTAGCACCCAGATTCCGTTATAGAATATAATCTTAGCACCCAGATTCCATTATAGAACACAATCTTAGCACCCAGATTCCATTATAGAATACAATCTTAGCACCCAGATTCCATTATAGAACACAATCTTAGCACCCAGATTCTGGTATAAAACACAATCTTAGCACCCAGATTCCATTATAGAATACAATCTTAGCACCCAGATTCCATTATAGAACAGAATCTTAGCACCCATATTCTGGTATAAAACACAATCTTAGCACCCAGATTCCATTATAAAATACAATCTTAGCACCCAGATTCCATTATAGAATACAATCTTAGCACCCAGATTCCATTATAGAACACAATCTTAGCACCCAGATTCTGGTATAAAACACAATCTTAGCACCCAGATTCCATTATAGAATACAATCTTAGCACCCAGATTCCATTATAGAACACAATCTTAACACCCAGATTCCATTATAGAATACAATCTTAGCACCCAGATTCCATTATAGAACAGAATCTTAGCACCCATATTCTGGTATAAAACACAATCTTAGCACCCAGATTCCATTATAGAATACAATCTTAGCACCCAGATTCCATTATAAAATACAATCTTAGCACCCAGATTCCATTATAGAACACAATCTTAGCACTCAGATTCCGTTATAGAATACAATCTTAGCACCCAGATTCCGTTATAGAATATAATCTTAGCACCCAGATTCCGTTATAGAACACAATCTTAGCACCCAGATTCCGTTATAGAATACAATCTTAGCACCCAGATTCCGTTATAGAACACAATCTTAGCACCCATATTCTGGTATAAAACACAATCTTAGCACCCAGATTCCGTTATAGAATATAATCTTAGCACCCAGATTCCATTATAGAACACAATCTTAGCACCCAGATTCCGTTATAGAATACAATCTTAGCACCCAGATTCCATTATAGAACACAATCTTAACACCCAGATTCCATTATAGAATACAATCTTAGCACCCAGATTCCATTATAGAACACAATCTTAACACCCAGATTCCATTATAGAACACAATCTTAGCACTCAGATTCCGTTATAGAATACAATCTTAGCACCCATATTCTGGTATAAAACACAATCTTAGCACCCAGATTCCATTATAGAACACAAACTTAGCACCCAGATTCCATTATAGAACACAATCTTAGCACCCATATTCTGGTATAAAACACAATCTTAGCACCCAGATTCCATTATAAAATACAATCTTAGCACCCAGATTCCATTATAGAATACAATCTTAGCACCCAGATTCCATTATAGAACACAATCTTAGCACCCAGATTCTGGTATAAAACACAATCTTAGCACCCAGATTCCATTATAGAATACAATCTTAGCACCCAGATTCCATTATAGAACAGAATCTTAGCACCCATATTCTGGTATAAAACACAATCTTAGCACCCAGATTCCATTATAGAATACAATCTTAGCACCCAGATTCCATTATAAAATACATTCTTAGCACCCAGATTCCATTATGGAACACAATCTTAGCACTCAGATTCCGTTATAGAATACAATCTTAGCACCCAGATTCCGTTATAGAATATAATCTTAGCACCCAGATTCCGTTATAGAATACAATCTTAGCACCCAGATTCCGTTATAGAACACAATCTTAGCACCCATATTCTGGTATAAAACACAATCTTAGCACCCAGATTCCGTTATAGAACATAATCTTAGCACCCAGATTCCATTATAGAACACAATCTTAGCACCCAGATTCCGTTATAGAATACAATCTTAGCACCCAGATTCCATTATAGAACACAATCTTAACACCCAGATTCCATTATAGAATACAATCTTAACACCCAGATTCCATTATAGAATACAATCTTAGCACCCAGATTCCATTATAGAACACAATCTTAGCACCCATATTCTGGTATAAAACACAATCTTAGCACCCAGATTCCATTATAGAACACAATCTTAGCACCCATATTCTGGTATAAAACACAATCTTAGCACCCAGATTCCATTATAAAATACAATCTTAGCACCCAGATTCCATTATAAAATATCATCTTAGCACCCAGATTCCATTATAGTACAGAATCTTAGCACCCAGATTCCATTATAGAATATCATCTTAGCACCCAGATTCCATTATAGAACACAATCTTAGCACCCAGATTCCATTATAAAATACAACCTTAGCACCCAGATTCCATTATAGAACACAATCTTAGCACCCAGATTCCGTTATAGAATATAATCTTAGCACCCAGATTCCATTATAGAACACAATCTTAGCACCCATATTCTGGTATAAAACACAATCTTAGCACCCAGATTCCGTTATAGAATATAATCTTAGCACCCAGATTCCATTATAGAACACAATCTTAACACCCAGATTCCATTATAGAACACAATCTTAGCACCCAGATTCCATTATAGAACAGAATCTTAGCACCCATATTCTGGTATAAAACACAATCTTAGCACCCAGATTCCATTATAAAATACAATCTTAGCACCCAGATTCCATTATAGAACAGAATCTTAGCACTCAGATTCCGTTATAGAATACAATCTTAGCACCCAGATTCCGTTATAGAATATAATCTTAGCACCCAGATTCCATTATAGAACACAATCTTAGCACCCAGATTCCGTTATAGAATACAATCTTAGCACCCAGATTCCATTATAGAATACAATCTTAGCACCCAGATTCCATTATAGAACACAATCTTAGCACCCATATTCTGGTATAAAACACAATCTTAGCACCCAGATTCCATTATAAAATACAATCTTAGCACCCAGATTCCATTATAGAACAGAATCTTAGCACCCAGATTCCATTATAGAATACAATCTTAGCACCCAGATTCCATTATAAAATATCATCTTAGCACCCAGATTCCATTATAGAACACAATCTTAGCACCCAGATTCCATTATAGAATACAATCTTAGCACCCAGATTCCATTATAGAACACAATCTTAGCACCCAGATTCCGTTATAGAATACAATCTTAGCACCCAGATTCCATTATAGAACACAATCTTAGCACTCAGATTCCATTATAGAACACAATCTTAACACCCAGATTCCATTATAGAATACAATCTTAGCACCCAGATTCCATTATAGAACACAATCTTAGCACCCAGATTCCGTTATAGAATACAATCTTAGCACCCAGATTCTGGTATAAAACACAATCTTAGCACCCAGATTCCGTTATAGAATATAATCTTAGCACCCAGATTCCATTATAGAACAGAATCTTAGCACCCAGATTCCATTATAGAATACAATCTTAGCACCCAGATTCCATTATAAAATATCATCTTAGCACCCAGATTCCATTATAGAACACAATCTTAGCACCCAGATTCCGTTATAGAATACAATCTTAGCACCCAGATTCTGGTATAAAACACAATCTTAGCACCCAGATTCCGTTATAGAATATAATCTTAGCACCCAGATTCCATTATAGAACACAATCTTAACACCCAGATTCCATTATAGAACACAATCTTAGCACCCAGATTCCATTATAGAATACAATCTTAGCACCCAGATTCCATTATAGAACACAATCGTAGCACCCAGATTCTGGTATAAAACACAATCTTAGCACCCAGATTCCATTATAGAACACAATCTTAACACCCAGATTCCATTATAGAATACAATCTTAGCACCCAGATTCCATTATAGAATACAATCTTAGCACCCAGATTCCATTATAAAATACAATCTTAGCACCCAGATTCCATTATAGAACACAATCTTAGCACTCAGATTCCGTTATAGAATACAATCTTAGCACCCAGATTCCGTTATAGAATATAATCTTAGCACCCAGATTCCATTATAGAACACAATCTTAGCACCCAGATTCCATTATAGAATACAATCTTAGCACCCAGATTCCATTATAGAACAGAATCTTAGCACCCATATTCTGGTATAAAACACAATCTTAGCACCCAGATTCCATTATAGAATACAATCTTAGCACCCAGATTCCATTATAAAATACAATCTTAGCACCCAGATTCCATTATAGAACACAATCTTAGCACTCAGATTCCGTTATAGAATACAATCTTAGCACCCAGATTCCGTTATAGAATATAATCTTAGCACCCAGATTCCGTTATAGAACACAATCTTAGCACCCAGATTCCGTTATAGAATACAATCTTAGCACCCAGATTCCGTTATAGAACACAATCTTAGCACCCATATTCTGGTATAAAACACAATCTTAGCACCCAGATTCCGTTATAGAATATAATCTTAGCACCCAGATTCCATTATAGAACACAATCTTAGCACCCAGATTCCGTTATAGAATACAATCTTAGCACCCAGATTCCATTATAGAACACAATCTTAACACCCAGATTCCATTATAGAACACAATCTTAGCACTCAGATTCCGTTATAGAATACAATCTTAGCACCCATATTCTGGTATAAAACACAATCTTAGCACCCAGATTCCATTATAGAACACAATCTTAGCACCCATATTCTGGTATAAAACACAATCTTAGCACCCAGATTCCATTATAGAACACAATCTTAGCACCCAGATTCCATTATAGAACACAATCTTAGCACCCATATTCTGGTATAAAACACAATCTTAGCACCCAGATTCCATTATAAAATACAATCTTAGCACCCAGATTCCATTATAGAATACAATCTTAGCACCCAGATTCCATTATAGAACACAATCTTAGCACCCAGATTCTGGTATAAAACACAATCTTAGCACCCAGATTCCATTATAGAATACAATCTTAGCACCCAGATTCCATTATAGAACAGAATCTTAGCACCCATATTCTGGTATAAAACACAATCTTAGCACCCAGATTCCATTATAGAATACAATCTTAGCACCCAGATTCCATTATAAAATACAATCTTAGCACCCAGATTCCATTATGGAACACAATCTTAGCACTCAGATTCCGTTATAGAATACAATCTTAGCACCCATATTCCGTTATAGAATATAATCTTAGCACCCAGATTCTATTATAGAACACAATCTTAGCACCCAGATTCCGTTATAGAATACAATCTTAGCACCCAGATTCCGTTATAGAACACAATCTTAGCACCCATATTCTGGTATAAAACACAATCTTAGCACCCAGATTCCGTTATAGAACATAATCTTAGCACCCAGATTCCATTATAGAACACAATCTTAGCACCCAGATTCCGTTATAGAATACAATCTTAGCACCCAGATTCCATTATAGAACACAATCTTAACACCCAGATTCCATTATAGAATACAATCTTAGCACCCAGATTCCATTATAGAACACAATCTTAGCACCCATATTCTGGTATAAAACACAATCTTAGCACCCAGATTCCATTATAAAATACAATCTTAGCACCCAGATTCCATTATAAAATATCATCTTAGCACCCAGATTCCATTATAGTACAGAATCTTAGCACCCAGATTCCATTATAGAATATCATCTTAGCACCCAGATTCCATTATAGAACACAATCTTAGCACCCAGATTCCATTATAAAATACAACCTTAGCACCCAGATTCCATTATAGAACACAATCTTAGCACCCAGATTCCGTTATAGAATATAATCTTAGCACCCAGATTCCATTATAGAACACAATCTTAACACCCAGATTCCATTATAGAACACAATCTTAGCACCCAGATTCCATTATAGAACAGAATCTTAGCACCCATATTCTGGTATAAAACACAATCTTAGCACCCAGATTCCATTATAAAATACAATCTTAGCACCCAGATTCCATTATAGAACAGAATCTTAGCACTCAGATTCCGTTATAGAATACAATCTTAGCACCCAGATTCCGTTATAGAATATAATCTTAGCACCCAGATTCCATTATAGAACACAATCTTAGCACCCAGATTCCGTTATAGAATACAATCTTAGCACCCAGATTCCATTATAGAATACAATCTTAGCACCCAGATTCCATTATAGAACACAATCTTAGCACCCATATTCTGGTATAAAACACAATCTTAGCACCCAGATTCCATTATAAAATACAATCTTAGCACCCAGATTCCATTATAGAACAGAATCTTAGCACCCAGATTCCATTATAGAATACAATCTTAGCACCCAGATTCCATTATAAATATAATCTTAGCACCCAGATTCCATTATAGAACACAATCTTAGCACCCAGATTCCATTATAGAATACAATCTTAGCACCCAGATTCCATTATAGAACACAATCTTAGCACCCAGATTCCGTTATAGAATACAATCTTAGCACCCAGATTCCATTATAGAACACAATCTTAGCACTCAGATTCCATTATAGAACACAATCTTAACACCCAGATTCCATTATAGAATACAATCTTAGCACCCAGATTCCATTATAGAACACAATCTTAGCACCCAGATTCCGTTATAGAATACAATCTTAGCACCCAGATTCTGGTATAAAACACAATCTTAGCACCCAGATTCCGTTATAGAATATAATCTTAGCACCCAGATTCCATTATAGAACAGAATCTTAGCACCCAGATTCCATTATAGAATACAATCTTAGCACCCAGATTCCATTATAAAATATCATCTTAGCACCCAGATTCCATTATAGAACACAATCTTAGCACCCAGATTCCGTTATAGAATACAATCTTAGCACCCAGATTCTGGTATAAAACACAATCTTAGCACCCAGATTCCGTTATAGAATATAATCTTAGCACCCAGATTCCATTATAGAACAGAATCTTAGCACCCAGATTCCATTATAGAATATCATCTTAGCACCCAGATTCCATTATAGAACACAATCTTAGCACCCAGATTCCATTATAGAATACAATCTTAGCACCCAGATTCCATTATAGAACACAATCTTAGCACCCAGATTCCGTTATAGAATACAATCTTAGCACCCAGATTCCATTATAGAACACAATCTTAGCACTCAGATTCCATTATAGAACACAATCTTAACACCCAGATTCCATTATAGAATACAATCTTAGCACCCAGATTCCATTATAGAACACAATCTTAGCACCCAGATTCCGTTATAGAATACAATCTTAGCACCCAGATTCTGTTCTATAAAACACAATCTTAGCACCCAGATTCCGTTATAGAATATAATCTTAGCACCCAGATTCCATTATAGAACAGAATCTTAGCACCCAGATTCCATTATAGAATACAATCTTAGCACCCAGATTCCATTATAGATATCATCTTAGCACCCAGATTCCATTATAGAACACAATCTTAGCACCCAGATTCCGTTATAGAATACAATCTTAGCACCCAGATTCTGGTATAAAACACAATCTTAGCACCCAGATTCCGTTATAGAATATAATCTTAGCACCCAGATTCCATTATAGAACACAATCTTAACACCCAGATTCCATTATAGAACACAATCTTAGCACCCAGATTCCATTATAGAATACAATCTTAGCACCCAGATTCCATTATAGAACACAATCGTAGCACCCAGATTCTGGTATAAAACACAATCTTAGCACCCAGATTCCATTATAGAACACAATCTTAACACCCAGATTCCATTATAGAATACAATCTTAGCACCCAGATTCCATTATAGAATACAATCTTAGCACCCAGATTCCATTATAAAATACAATCTTAGCACCCAGATTCCATTATAGAACACAATCTTAGCACTCAGATTCCGTTATAGAATACAATCTTAGCACCCAGATTCCGTTATAGAATATAATCTTAGCACCCAGATTCCATTATAGAACACAATCTTAGCACCCAGATTCCGTTATAGAATACAATCTTAGCACCCAGATTCCATTATAGAACACAATCTTAGCACCCATATTCTGGTATAAAACACAATCTTAGCACCCAGATTCCATTATAAAATACAATCTTAGCACCCAGATTCCATTATAGAATACAATCTTAGCACCCAGATTCCATTATAGAACACAATCTTAGCACCCAGATTCTGGTATAAAACACAATCTTAGCACCCAGATTCCATTATAGAATACAATCTTAGCACCCAGATTCCATTATAGAACACAATCTTAACACCCAGATTTCATTATAGAATACAATCTTAGCACCCAGATTCCATTATAGAACAGAATCTTAGCACCCATATTCTGGTATAAAACACAATCTTAGCACCCAGATTCCATTATAGAATACAATCTTAGCACCCAGATTCCATTATAAAATACAATCTTAGCACCCAGATTCCATTATAGAACACAATCTTAGCACTCAGATTCCGTTATAGAATACAATCTTAGCACCCAGATTCCGTTATAGAATACAATCTTAGCACCCAGATTCCGTTACAGAACACAATCTTAGCACCCATATTCTGGTATAAAACACAATCTTAGCACCCAGATTCCGTTATAGAATACAATCTTAGCACCCAGATTCCGTTATAGAACACAATCTTAGCACCCATATTCTGGTATAAAACACAATCTTAGCACCCAGATTCCGTTATAGAATATAATCTTAGCACCCAGATTCCATTATAGAACACAATCTTAGCACCCAGATTCCGTTATAGAATACAATCTTAGCACCCAGATTCCATTATAGAACACAATCTTAACACCCAGATTCCATTATAGAATACAATCTTAGCACCCAGATTCCATTATAGAACACAATCTTAACACCCAGATTCCATTATAGAACACAATATTAGCACTCAGATTCCGTTATAGAATACAATCTTAGCACCCATATTCTGGTATAAAACACAATCTTAGCACCCAGATTCCATTATAGAACACAATCTTAGCACCCATATTCTGGTATAAAACACAATCTTAGCACCCAGATTCCATTATAGAACACAATCTTAGCATCCAGATTCCATTATAGAACACAATCTTAGCACCCATATTCTGGTATAAAACACAATCTTAGCACCCAGATTCCATTATAAAATACAATCTTAGCACCCAGATTCCATTATAAAATATCATCTTAGCACCCAGATTCCATTATAGAACAGAATCTTAGCACCCAGATTCTGGTATAAAACACAATCTTAGCACCCAGATTCCATTATAGAATACAATCTTAGCACCCAGATTCCATTATAGAACAGAATCTTAGCACCCATATTCTGGTATAAAACACAATCTTAGCACCCAGATTCCGTTATAGAATATAATCTTAGCACCCAGATTCCATTATAGAACACAATCTTAGCACCCAGATTCCATTATAGAACACAATCTTAGCACTCAGATTCCGTTATAGAATACAATCTTAGCACCCAGATTCCGTTATAGAATATAATCTTAGCACCCAGATTCCGTTATAGAATACAATCTTAGCACCCATATTCTGGTATAAAACACAATCTTAGCACACAGATTCCATTATAAAATACAATCTTAGCACCCAGATTCCATTATAGAATACAATCTTAGCACCCAGATTCCATTATAAAATATCATCTTAGCACCCAGATTCCATTATAGAACAGAATCTTAGCACCCATATTCTGGTATAAAACACAATCTTAGCACCCAGATTCCGTTATAGAATATAATCTTAGCACCCAGATTCCATTATAGAACACAATCTTAGCACCCAGATTCCGTTATAGAATACAATCTTAGCACCCAGATTCCATTATAGAACACAATCTTAACACCCAGATTCCATTATAGAACACAATCTTAGCACCCAGATTCCGTTATAGAATATAATCTTAGCACCCAGATTCCATTATAGAACACAATCTTAGCACCCAGATTCCGTTATAGAATACAATCTTAGCACCCAGATTCCATTATAGAACACAATCTTAGCACCCAGATTCCGTTATAGAATATAATCTTAGCACCCAGATTCCATTATAGAACACAATCTTAGCACCCATATTCTGGTATAAAACACAATCTTAGCACCCAGATTCCATTATAAAATACAATCTTAGCACCCAGATTCCATTATAGAACAGAATCTTAGCACCCAGATTCCATTATAGAATACAATCTTAGCACCCAGATTCCATTATAAAATATCATCTTAGCACCCAGATTCCATTATAGAACAGAATCTTAGCACCCATATTCTGGTATAAAACACAATCTTAGCACCCAGATTCCGTTATAGAATATAATCTTAGCACCCAGATTCCATTATAGAACACAATCTTAGCACCCAGATTCCGTTATAGAATACAATCTTAGCACCCAGATTCCATTATAGAACACAATCTTAACACCCAGATTCCGTTATAGAACACAATCTTAGCACCCAGATTCCATTATAGAACACAATCTTAACACCCAGATTCCATTATAGAACACAATCTTAGCACCCAGATTCCGTTATAGAATATAATCTTAGCACCCAGATTCCATTATAGAACACAATCTTAGCACCCAGATTCCATTATAGAACACAATCTTAACACCCAGATTCCATTATAGAACACAATCTTAGCACCCAGATTCCATTATAAAATATCATCTTAGCACCCAGATTCCATTATAGAACAGAATCTTAGCACCCAGATTCCATTATAGAATACAATCTTAGCACCCAGATTCCATTATAAAATACAATCTTAGCACCCAGATTCCATTATAAAATATCATCTTAGCACCCAGATTCCATTATAGAACAGAATCTTAGCACCCATATTCTGGTATAAAACACAATCTTAGCACCCAGATTCCATTATAGAACACAATCTTAGCACCCAGATTCCATTATGAAATACAATCTTAGCACCCAGATTCCATTATAGAACACAATCTTAACACCCAGATTCCATTATAGAATACAATCTTAGCACCCATATTCTGGTATAAAACACAATCTTAGCACCCAGATTCCATTATAGAATACAATCTTAGCACCCAGATTCCATTATAAAATACAATCTTAGCACCCAGATTCCATTATAGAACACAATCTTAGCACTCAGATTCCGTTATAGAATATAACATTGGCGTAATCAGGTGCATCTTTTAGCATCTTGGGAGGCTAGAGATTCCAAGTTGTCACCTAAACGTAGAAAACAATTTCTTCAGATATGGATGCCTTATATTCAGATTCTAAGTCCCAGGGGTCGGAGTTTACTTATTAATGCATATTGATTCTCTTTGTTTTGTAACAGAGAGTATAAAGTTCAATACATAATCTGTTATCTGCTAAACAGTTCTGGATTATTGGTACTGTTGTACTTCCTTGAATTTATATGAAGTTTTTGGAATTTGAGTGGTACAGGGGTGGGATGGAGGGGATGGGAAGGGGAGGGGAGAGATGGGGGGGTTTGGGTAGTTTATAAGCTGTATAGTTCATGAATAGTATTTTATTGTTTGTAAATTGGCATCATTGTATATGCTTACTTTGAGTTATCAATAAAATTTACTTAAAAAAAAAAAAAAAAAAAAAAAAAAAGAATAAAAGCTTAGCACCCAGATTCCATTATAAAAGGGTGGGGGATGCATGGAATGGCCTCCCGGTGGAGGTCATGGAGACGAAGACTGTGTCAGAGTTGGAGTGGGACAGACATGTGGGATCTCTTAGGAAAAGGAGTTCGTGGTTACTGAGGATGGGCAGACTGGATGGGCCATACGGCCCTTATCTGCCCTCATGTTTCTATGTAGCCATCAGAACCTTTAACTGCAGCTTCTGTCTGCCCGTCCCCAGAAGCTGCAGCCCTAAATAGCCAATGGTTAAGCTGGCCCCAGTAACTTAGCTAATACAAAGACCACTGAACTTAACAGACTTGAGAGGGCAAGCTTATAATGTTTGTACTCTGCCTATCCAGCTGGTCCAGCAAACATCTGGCCTTCATCAAAATACAGCAAAGGGCTAGCTAATTAGATTTGTTCTAGTTGGTTTGTGCCGGCTGCACTGATTTCAGTAAATTGCAATCTGCTTGCATTAGAATGTTTTCATGCATTTTTCTTATAAACCTTTGCAACAATAACAATCCTATTCTGTAAATGAACGATGTAAAATTCACTTAACAGCTGATAATGTCAACCTTATAAACAAACAAAAAAAATGTGTGTTTGTTTTTTATTAGGTTCTTACAAAAGGATATCCCAAGCTCAGTTTCTAGCTCATAATAAATTATTGCCTTTGCTGTTTATTTATGATTGCAGATGTTATAGGTCCTCATCTGAGGAAAAGCATCTTGAAATTTCGCAGAGAAGAGCATTATCAGACAATCCTTATGTAACTGTATTAGAAGATACTAAGGCTGACAAGAAATCCAGCATTTTCCAGGGATAATAGTTAAAGCTGAACGTTCAAATGTACTTCTGACTTTGGGCCACCCTGGACTTTTATTTTTTGTTTGTCTGCCCTTAAATCTGATTATAATTTTGACAATAATAATAAAGTTGACCCCACCGCAATCCAGTCTCTCAAAAGAGGGAAAAAAATGGCTCGTTCTGCAGAAGATAGGAAAACAAAAAACAGAAAAATAGATTAATTGCGATGTTATCGACTGACAGTCCCGTCCAGTCTGATAATCTGAGAATTCATGCTCTTTTATATTTAGATTATCTTTATTGAATTTTCATCTGAAGAAACACAAATCGAACGAGGCTGAAATGTAAAAACTCAGAGTACAATGCTCAAAAGTTAGAAACAGCTAGCTGTAAACAATAACAAACCTCAGCACCCAATCCCCCCTCCCAGTTATCCACCCACCCCAAACTCCCCCCCCCCCTCCCATTCTGCCTTTCCACAGAGCCAATCCCACCCGAGAAAAATGATACATCTAAATCATTCAGGATAACAGAGCAAACTCTTGGAGTGAGACTGTCCAAAAATGGAGTCCAAAGTTTTAAATTGTACGATTTGCTCTGGGACCTCTCGAGTCCATAGTGAGTCATTCTATGTGCAGGAGTTCATGGTATGGCCTCTCCACTGTGCCACGGTTAGGGGGGGCAGATTGAATCCACTGTTGGAGGATACAATGCTTAGCAATTAAGAAGGCTTTTCGCAAAAAGAGAGCAGAAATTTTCGTACCCTCTTTTATCGTGGTCAAATTGACCAGCAAGACCGCCTGTGGAGTCGGAGTCCAAGTACAGGCGTATAGTGCAGCCCCTGACCAGAAGCGGCGAATCTGGGTACAGTCCTAGACACAGTGTTTATAGGAAGCCTCCCGCTCTCCACATTTCACTCATGTTCCATCAGTAGAAAAAATCCCATCTTCTTGGCACGTGCTGGATGTATATACATTCTCATGAAGTTCCTGTAGTTGTGTACTCTCCGCTAAGAGTGAAGCCGAGTGTAGGCTCGTCAAGAATTTGTTAATGTCTTGATATCCAAAATCTGTGATCCAGAGGAAAACAATGCAACACAACAGATAGAATCTTAAAGGGCGCTTCAGGATTTCATAATAGCTCCCTGTCAGTCCTTTCGTGACAGCTGAAAGTGGTCAGGTATCATCGAAAGGAAACTCCTTAAAAGCTGAAGGGTGATCCTTGATGAGTGAGGAGACATGTGTTGCAGCTGTAAATATGCATACCGTGTTTTCCGAAAATAAGTCACTGTCTTATATTAATTTTTGCCACCAAAAATGTGCTAGGTCTTATTTTCAGGGGCTGTCTTATTTTTCAGGGAAACATCGGGGTTGGATCAGGGTTGGCCCGCCCGCCCTCCGTCGCTCCCAGAATTAAATGCCTCCTTTCACCTTCGCAGCAAGCAGCAGCAGGGCAGGCCACTCCTTCCTTCCGTGTCCCGCCCTCGCCTGACGTAACGTCCGCGAGGGCGGGGCACGGAAGGAAGGAGAGGTCTGCCCTGCTGCTGCTTGCTGCGAAGGTGAAAGGAGGTGTTTAAGGTTAGTTCCGGGAGCGACGGAGGGTGGGTGGAGGGGGGGCCCGGCGACCTCGGGTGGGGGGGGGGCGGCCCGGGGGCGGCCTTGTCCGGTTCTCGGCGGCCCTGCTTTCAAACAAAAATTTGCTAGGTCTTACTTTCGGGGGAGGCCTTATATCTACCAATTCAGGAAAACCTCTACTAGGTCTTATTTTCGGGGGATGTCTTACTTTCGGGGAAACAGGGTATCAGTCTGCAAGTTGTAAGTTGTATTGGGAACAGACAGTTTCACAAGGGAGCAACTGCGGCTCGTCCTCATCCAACAACTGATGGACAGTGTCTAGGCCGCTACTCTTCCAAACCTTAAAACGGGATCTCGTTGTCCCGGAGGGAAAGCCGCATTACCCACTACGGGCAGATACCTGTTACAACAAACCGGAAGATGAAAACGTTATCTATAAGACTGCCAGGCCCATCTCAAACTCATCCTCCATGACAAGTGATGCGCTCAAGCGTGCAACAGAGAAAGGAGAGACAAATCAGAACTGAGAGTGGATTCAAAAGTCACATCTCGAAATTGTGAGGCAGAAAACATCCAGTCCCAAACAATTCATAAAAGGCATGCCTGGAATAGACTTCCTGAGCCGGTACGTCAAGCTCCATCTCTGGCCGTCTTCTAATCTAAGCTAAAAGCCCACCTTTTTGATGCTGCTTTTAACTCTTAACCCTTATTCACTTGTTCAGAACCCTTATTTTATCATCCTCACTTTAATATTCCCTTATCTCTTGTTTGTCCTGTTTGTCTGTCCTAATTAGATTGTAAGCTCTGTCGCGCTGGGACTGTCTCTACATGTTCAAGTGTACAGCGCAGCGTATGTCTAGTAATGCTTTAGAAATGATAAGTAGTAGTAGTACTCATCGCAATTCCGGAATCTTGCAACTCTTTGGGATTCCGCATGGAATCTTGCAACTCTTTGGGATTCCGGAATCTTGCGACTCTTTGTCCTTATGCCTTATTTGTCCTGTTTGTCTGTCCTAATTAGATTGTAAGCTCTGTCGAGCAGGGACTGTCTCTTCATGTTCAAATGTACAGCGCTGCGTACGTCTAGTAGCGCTTTAGAAATGATAAATAGTAGTAGTAGTAGCATGCAACAGTATAAGCTTTAAAATCCAGCAAACCCATACCCCCGTCCCGCCTAAAAAGTTGAAGCTGACTGAGTGAGGCACATGGACACTTATTACGCTATAGAAAGTACTGCAACACCTAATGGTATTTAAAGATATCCCAGAGCATAAAATCAATAGCAGGTTTTTGCAAAAAATAAGTACATAAGTAATGCCACACTGGGAAAAGACCAAGGGTCCATCGAGCCCAGCATCCTGTCCACGACAGCGGCCAATCTAGGCCAAGGGCACCTGGCAAGCTTCCCAAACGTACAAACATTCTATACAATCAAGGCATTGTGACATCACTAATGAGGTTGGCTCTTATTGGTGGAATGAGCCACTATGACATCACAATAGGTTAAATCACTGCTCTATGTAATAAAAGTGAGCCAAGTAGAGGACATAAGTACATAAGTAATGCCACACTGGGAAAAGACCAAGGGTCCATCGAGCCCAGCATCCTGTCCACGACAGCAGCCAATCCAGGCCAAGGGCACCTGGCGAGCTTCCCAAACGTACATTGTTTTAATCAGATGGATTCTACCCCATAAAGAAACTGGTAATGGGGCCCAGCACTTACAAAGTGATCGGGCCTCCCGGAGCAGAGGAGTAACATTGCTATCACATAGGTGGGCAAGATCTCGTGGAATAATCAGTCACAAATATTTCAAGGCATGTCATGCCCAGAGTAAGGGGAAGGATCCCTGCCAACAGGAAGCAAGATCCCTCCCCAAGCCCGGAGCCTCTGACTTATCCATATTAATCCATAAACCAAAATCATAGTAAGCGCCCTAGGAAGGAAGAGCTGGGGATCTGTTAGAACCAATAACAAGTCATCCACAAATAAAGCCAATTTGAATCCCGGTGGACCCACTGGTATAACCTGCACAGTGCGATCGCCCAACAACTTCAGGGTTAAGGATTCAATACAAAGTATAAATAACATTGGCAATAAGGGGGAGCCCTGTCTAGTGCAAAAGGAGGGGAAAGTACGCCATTAATCAGCACTTGTGCTCAGGAGCCATAATATAAAAGATGAATCATAGTGAAAATCGGGCTGCAAAAGCCAAAGTGGGTTAAAACCTCCCAGAGATAAGGCCAGGAAACATGATCAAATGCTTTTTTATATATCAAAATTAATCATAAGAGCATCTAAGCAATGCTCCTGTCCATATTTCAAGGCCATAAGGAGTATTAAACACCATATTCCGACTGTGGACGAAACCTACTTCACGTGGGGCCACTAACTTGGGAATAAGATTGAGCAATCAGTTACATAGGAGTTTCTCATAAATCTTCACATCTACATTTAATAAGGATATTGGCCAAGATTGGGAGGCGGGGCTGGTGTTTGGGTGGTGGGGCTAGTTCTGGGCAAGACTTCTACGGTCTGTGTCCTGAAAATGGGGCTAGTTCTGGGCAAGACTTCTACGGTCTGTGTCCAGAAGCTTAGCTGAGATTGGGAGGCGGGGCTGGTGTTTGGGTGATGGGGCTAGTTCTGGGCAAGACTTCTACGGTCTGTGTCCTGAAAATGGGGCTAGTTCTGGGCAAGACTTCTACGGTCTGTGTCCAGAAGCTTAGCTGAGATTGGGAGGCGGGGCTGGTGTTTGGGTGATGGGGCTAGTTCTGGGCAAGACTTCTACGGTCTGTGTCCTGAAAATGGCAGATACAAATCAAGGTAAGGTATACACAAGAAGTAGCACATATGAGTTTATCTTGTTGGGCAGACTAGATGGACCGTGCAGGTCTTTTTCTGCCGTCATCTACTATGTTACTATATGAGCTAGTTAGCAAGGGATCCCTCCCTGGTTTCAAAATAGGGATGACTGTGACCCCCCCCCCCCCCCATAGAATTCGGGAAACAGCCCCTTCGTAAAGCCTCATTATAAACCTCCAACAGCCTGTCCCTATGTCAAAGTTCATAAATTCGAAGTAAGTGTACAACAGGTATACAAAAAGGAAGTTGTATAAAAAGAAATGATAACTTAAAGGGAAAGACTAAGGACAGAGGGGAAAATTAAGAAAGGGAAGAAAGGGGAAAGGGAGATCATAATATCGTGCTCAGATGGCTATCTAGTAGAATTTGATTCCAAATATTGCTGCAATGTTAACCAAACCTTGTGATAAGACATCTGGAAATAACTAGGCTTGACCGTACAATATTTATGGATTCGTAAAACATTATTCCACCAAAAATGTATATTAAGTTGTGAATTATTCTTCCAGTTGGATAAAATATATTTGAGAGTTATTGCTATCAACGTGTCAAGAAGTTTAGAATCGTATCCATCCAAAGAGTGATCCAATGTTATTGACCCCAAAATTATCTTTGAAGGGGTTAGAGTTTCAGCAAAATTAAATGTAGATGAGAGAATTTGCCATACTTTAGATCAAAAAAATGGAGTGGAGGAGTGGCCTAGTGGTTAGGGTGGTGGACTTTGGTCCTGAGGAACTGAGTTGGATTCCCACTTCAGGCACAGGCAGCTCCTTGTGACTCTGAGCAAGTCACGTAACCCTCCATTGCCCCATGTAAGCTGCATTGAGCCTGCCATGAGTGGGAAAGCGCGGGGTACAAATGTAACAAAAATAAAATAGATACTATTGGAGATTCTACATGGAATGTTGCCATTCCACCAGCAACATTCCAATTCCATTTAGAAGGCTTCTGTTTCTGTGAGTCTGACGTCCTACATATACGTGCACGTCAGACTCGCAGAAGCCTGCGCGGCCACATTGGTGATCTGCAAGGGCCAACTTCTATATGGAATGTTGCTAGTGGAAGAGCAACATTCCATGTAGAATCTCAAATAGCACCAACAGTGGAGGAGTGGCCTAGTGGTCAGGGTGGTGGACTTTGGTCCTGGGGAGGAACTGAGTTCAATTCCCACTTCAGGCACAGGCAGCTCCTTGTGACTCTGGGCAAGTCACTTAACCCTCCATTGCCCCATGTAAGCCGCATTGAGCCTGCCATGAGTGGGAAAGCGCAGGGTTCAAATGTAACAAAAAAAATAGTATCATAGCATTCAAAGATTAAAGAGAAGAGTCCCTTGATGTTGATACTTGGAATGCAGTGAAGGGATGACCTATTTCCAAGAGGTATTTGTAACTGGGGTTCTTATGGGTTTTTTTTTTTTAACTCCTGCCATTTGCTGCGTTAACATCACATTTTACTCTCTCTTGCTCTTCTCCAATGGCATCATTCACATCTGGAATAAGAGAGGAAGAGCCCAGTACACTGCTCCAGATGTCGATACAGGTGCAAAGCAGTGGCGTACAAAGGGGGTGGGGACAGTGGGGGAGGTCCGCCCCGGGTGCACGCCGCTGGGGGGGTGTCGCGTGCCTGTCCTGCTACGTTCCGGGCAGAAGGAGCATGGAAACGAACGAAGCGGACAGGCCCGCGGCACTCCCCCCCCCCAGTGGCGTGCACCCGGGGTGGGGTTCTTTCGCTGGGGGGGGGGGGGGTTGCGCTGCACCCGGGGGCGGGGCGCATCGGCGATCAGCCCCGGGTGTCCGCCCCCCTAGGAACGCCACTGGTGCAAAGGAAGGGGATGATACCAAAAGCAACTGCCCTATTTACTAGACATTTTGGGGCTTCCCCCCCCCCTCTAGATTTAACCTGCACTTCTACTACCCTCCTTCTTAACAATAAACAGCAGAAAGCAAGACATTTTAACCTTTTACACACTTGCATGCGTCACCTCTGTCAGTACAAAAATGATCCTTCTATATCTCCTTTCTCAATTTGTCTGACAGAAATCATCCTAATGGACTTTTAAAACATCCCTTAGAGGTTCTTTCTCCGTTACATAGTGCCTGCAGTGTTTCCACGTACCTCTCAATCCCATTTGTAACTTCCTCTAGTCCCTGTCATCTTATATTCTATCATCAAAATGCACTCTTGGAGAAACCATTAAATTCACTGTATCATTCACGTCATAGACTAGATCAGACATTGCCTCTTCATTTAACAAGTATCTGACTTCCTAACCTACCCTAGCCATTAGGGATGTGCACAGACCAAAAATCTGTGCTTTCTTTAGCAGCTACATTTTGTGGTTCACTTTACACATGCATTCAAGTAACTTTTGAAGTGTGTTCAAAAGTTACTTGAATGCATGTGTAAAGTGTGTTGGGATATTTTAACATGTGTTAAATCAGTTTTGTCTTCATTAAAAATTGAACCAGATGTGCATAAACAAGTGAACATCTGTAGAACGTCCCTTATACAGAAAAATGATCCCTAGCAGTAGTTGCACCATTTTAATGATGGCACTGGATTGGGCGGGAGTGACTGGGCATTGCACCTGCCTAAAGACCCCCTGGACCATCAATGATCTAAATGGAAGTCCCTTTCAGGGGCTCTAGAGACTTTTTGGGGGTGGGGGGGAGTTCTGAACCTGAGAGTGGGAGGATCTGAAGCCTTTGGGGGAGGGGGGTTGGAGGACTGAGATTCCACAGGTTGCTGAATCCCATGGGATATCATGGAGGCCATAATCGAACGGGGCCAGCCATCTATAAGGGCGGCCATCTCTAATGCCAGCCCCATCAAACAGCGTACCCGACTGTATTATCGAAACAAGATGGCCGGCCACCTTTCGTTTCGATAATACGGTCGGGGACGGCCAAATGTCAACATTTGGCCTGCCCTTAGAGATCGCTGGCGTTAGAGATGGCCGCCATTGGTTTTTGCAGATAATGGAAACTAATGGGGGCCATCTCAAACCCGGCCAAATCCAAGCCCTTTTTTCATGGGAGGAGCCAGCATTTGTAGTGCACTGGTCCCCCTGATATGCCAGGACACCAACCGGGCACCCTAGGGGGCACTGCAGTGGACTTCACAAATTGATCCCCGGTACATAGCTCCCTTACCTTGTGTGCTGAGCCCCCCAAATCCCCCCAAAACCCACTACCCACAACTGTACAACACTACCATAGCCATATGGATGAAGGGGGGCAGCTACATGTGGGTACAGTGGGTTTGGGGTTTTTTTGGAGGGCTCCCATTTACCACCACAAGTGTAAGAGGTAGGGGGGTGGGCTTGGGTCCACCTGCCTGAAGTGCACTGCACCCACTAAAACTGCTCCAGGGACCTGCATACTGCTGTCATGGAGCTGGATATGACATTTGAGGCGGGCATAGAGGCTGGCAAAAAAATGTTTTTTATATTTTTTGGGGGGGTGGGAGGGGGTTGGTGACCACTGGGGGAGTAAGGGGAGGTCATCCCCGATTCCCTCCAGTGGTCATCTGGTCAGTTGTGGTACCTTTTTGAGGCTTGGTCGTGAACAAAAAGGGACCAAGTACAGTCGGCCAAATGCTCGTCAGGGCCGCCCTTCTTTTTTCCATTAACCACACCCCCATCTCGCCTTCGGTACACTGCCGACATGCCCCCTTGAACTTTCGCCGGCTCTGTGATGGAAAGCAGTTGAAGCCGGCCAAAATCGGCCTTCGATTATACCGATTTGGCCGGCTTCAGGAGAAGGCCGGCCATCTCCTGATTTGTGTCGGAAGATGGCCGGCCTTCTCCTTCGAAAATAAGCAGGATGGTGTGGTAAAAGGTGTGCCTTGATAATTTCCCCCTAAAACACTTGCCTTTAGAATGCTAGGCAGTGCCAGTACACAGCAGCAAGGCTGAGAATCAAATCCCACTGTGGCTCCCTGTGATCTTAGGCAAGTCCCTTAACCCATCATTGCTTCAGGTACAGGGACTGTAAGCTTCTGAGGATCCATTCCTTCTGAACAGGATTCCGTTACCATTTTCATCTCCACCACCTGCCGCGGGAGGGCATTCCAAGCAACCACCACTCTCTCCGTGAAGAAATACTTCCTGACATTTTTCTTGAGTCTGCCCCCCTTCAATCTCATTTCATGTCCTCTCATTCTACCGCCTTCGTATCTCCGGAAAAGGTTGCGGATTAATACCTTTCAAATATTTGAACGTCTGTATCATATCACCCCTGTTTCTCCTTTCCTCCAGGGTATACAAGATACTAGAAGGTTGCTAGGCTGTGACCAGCAGAAGAAAAGAGGTTTTAATGCCCCTGTATAAGTCGTTGGTGAGGCCCCACCTGGAGTATTGAGTTCAGTTTTGGAGGCCGTATCTTGCGAAGGATGTAAAAAGAATTGAAGCGGTGCAAAGAAAAGCTACGAATTTGGTATGGGATTTGCGTTACAAGATGTATGAGAAGAGACTTGCGGACCTGAACATGTATACCCTGGAGGAAAGGAGAAACAGGGGTGATATGATACAGACGCTCAAATATTTGAAAGGTATTAATCTGCAAACGAACCTTTTCCGGAGATGGGAAGGCGGTAGAACTAGAGGACATGAAAAAAGATTGAAGGGGGGCAGACTCAGGAAAAATGTCAGGAAGTATTTCTTCACGGAGAGAGTGGTGGATACTTGGAATGCCCTCCCGCGGCAGGTGGTGGAGATGAAAACGGTAACGGAATCCTGTTCAGAAGGAATGGATCCTCAGAAGCTTAGCGGAGATTGGGTGGCAGAGCAGGTAGTGGGAGGCGGGGCTAGTGGTTGGGAGGCGGGGCCAGTGCTGGGCAGACTTCTACGGTCTGTGCCCTGAAAATGGCGGATACAAATCAAAGTCAGGTATACACATAAAGTAGCACATATGAGTTTATCTTGTTGGGCAGACTGGATGGACCGTACAGGTCTTTCTCTGCCGTCATCTACTACGTTACACATGATCTTTCCATCCCAGTACATGGGACAGTTTGTCCCTCTTTTCTATCATGTCTTATTTAATGAGTGGTATATTGGATGCCACCTAGATGTCTGCATAGGCGGGTTATAAACGAATTAAATAAATCAATGGATCCTCAGAAGCTTAGCTAAAATTGGGTGGCGGAGCAGGTGGGGGGAAGAGGGGTTGGTGGTTCGGAGGCGAGAATAGGGGAGGGCAGACTTGTATGGTCTGTGCCAGAGCCGGTGATGGGAGGCGGGACAGGTGGTTGGGAGGCGGGAAAAACTGCTGGGCAGACTTGTACAGTCTGGGCCCTGGGAGAGACAGGTGCAAATCAAGGTAAGGTATACACATGAGTTTGTCTTGGGCAGACTGGATGGACCGTACAGGTCTTTTTCTGCCGTCATCTACTATGTTACATACTGACAGGACTTGAGCTCCTGCTCCAAATAATTGCAGTCTGACAGCTAGAGAAATCCCCACCTCCTGCTGCTAAAGGGAAAGTTTCACTCTGTCCCCAGGGATATCTGCACATATGTATATGCTAGCAATTATCAACTGGGTTTATCAGCCTGGAATCCAATTACCTCCAGTACTTGTAAGCTAAATAGATGTAGTGACAGCTTTCCTGCATTAAACAAGGGTGGCGTAACATGACAGAATCCATCTGGTTGATTTGCTTAAGTTTTGTTGTTGACAAGAAATATCAAGTTGGCTTGCAAAAACAGCAAAAC
This sequence comes from Microcaecilia unicolor, assembly GCF_901765095.1. Taxonomy (NCBI): domain Eukaryota; kingdom Metazoa; phylum Chordata; class Amphibia; order Gymnophiona; family Siphonopidae; genus Microcaecilia; species Microcaecilia unicolor. The sequence goes on from NW_021963241.1 coordinate 271,623, forward strand.
AATTACCTACAAAATGTTTCAAAAGAGGTGCGTTTCTTCTGCGATAAACCTCCTGTGTTCTTCTGTTGTCCCTATACGTCTAGGATAATGCCATTTGAGTTTGTGGAGAGTGAACATCCTGTTATGCTTTAGACCTTGTCACAAAGCAATTCACAAAGAATTAAGAATCATAAGAACATGCTGAATTAAGCAAAAAAAAAAAAAAATGATGAAAAAAGATGTGCTCACAAGTTCAATTCAGATCCCACAAGGATGGTTAGGGTGGTGGACTTTGGTCCTGGGGAGCTGAGGAACTGAGTTCGATTCCCACTTCAGGCACAGGCAGCTCCTTGTGACTCTGGGCAAGTCACTTAACCCTCCGTTGCCCCATGTATGCCGCATTGAGCCTGCCATGAGTGGGAAAGCACATGGTACAAATGTAACAAAAATAAAATAGATACTATTGGAGATTCTACATGGAATGTTGCTACTATTGAAGATTCTACATGGAATGTTGCTACTATTGAGATTCTGTTGCTACTATTGGAGGTTCTACATGGAATGTTGCTATTCCACTAGCAACATTCCATGTAGAAGGCTGCGCAGGCTTCTGTTTCTGTGAGTAAAAGGGGTAAAAGGGGGCCTCAGCGCGCGTTAAAAACACGTGCTGATGCCAGCGCAGGCCCCCTTTTGCCGCAGCTTGGTAAAAGGGGCCCCATAATGAAGCAAGTCATCATCTATCTTCGAGTGACACCAAATCTTACCATCAGGAATGTTCTAGAAGACAAAATACAGCTCACAATATGTACACACTGATAAAATATATATCAAACATATAAAAGACAAGTGACCGACTCACCCGCAAATGCGCAATAGAGACTTCTCTCTCTGTCCCGCCCTCGCGTCAAGACGTGATGACGTCAGAGGGTGGAACAGAGAAGGAAACGGACGGTGCCGGCCTGCCGCTGGAGAGCCTGGAGACGAAGATCGGGGGAGGGGAGGGCGGGGGAGAGAGGAGGTTTGCTGGACATGGAGGTGAGAATTACAAATCTCGCCCGTTTTAACGGGCGTAACGGCTAGTATACATACATATATATATATATATATGAACAAAATAAATATGATGCATAGAGGGTGGAAGACATATATATTTGAACAGCATCTTTTATAACTTGCTGCCATCTTTTTTAATAACGGAATTCAAATGCAGACCAACCAATCAAAAGGCTTTGTGGTACACCAATCAAAACGTTCAGAACAGCATCTCTCCCAGGCATCACCTTCGCCGGAGGAATAAAGCAAGAAAAGGATTGGATTCATGAGGTGTGGTAGATGTTCTCTGTTCTGCTCTGCTCACTGAGTGAACAAAAGAAAAGGAGAAGCGCTGAGTGTTTGTCGCATTTTTTTTTTTTTTATTATTTTAGTGGTTCTTTGTACATCATAAACATCTTTGGGTCCTTATTAAGTTGAAACATATAAGGAAAGATTTTATATATGGCGCCTAAAAAATCAGAGCGCAAATCAGTGCTTACTAAACGTATTCTATAAGCGGTGCCTACATTTAGGCGCAGTATATAGAACAGTGATGGCGAACCTTTCAGAGACCGAGTGCCCAAACAGCAACCCAAAATCTAATTATTTATCGCAAAGTGCCAACAGGGCAATTTAACAGGTGGTGCATTCCCCCCCCCCTTCCCCATCTCCCTTGACCCCCTCCCCCTATCCCCCCTCCCTCTCCTGTCCCCCCTCCCTCGTCCCCCCTCCACCTGCCTCCGAGTTCCAGGCCCCCCTCCCTCCAAATTTTAAAAGTCATCTATCTTACCTCGGCAGCTGCGTTAAAAAGCATGTAGGCTCTGCTCGGTGCTTAGTTCAGTTTTCCCTTCTCTCTCAGCTCTGGTCCCACCCTCATTTCCTGTTTCTGCAAGGGCGGGACCAGAGCTAAGAGAGAGAGAGAAGGGAAAACTGAACTAAACACCGAGCCGAGCCTGCATGCTTCCGCACTAACCTTGCCGAGGTAAAATAAATGACCTTTAAAATTCGGAGGGAGGGGGCCTGGAACTCGAAGGGAAGAGGGAACGAACTTCCAGTGGGTGAGGCGACGGCGCGCGTGCCAACAGAAAGCGTGCCATAGGTTCGCCATCACTGATATAGAATATACTTAGTTGATATTTCAGTGCCGAAAACTATGGGCATCCGTATACACCAATGAAAACATGGCATAAATCCCAGCATGTAGATTTAGGCGCAGAAGGCTATATTCTATAGCTACGCACATAAATTTTGGAACATCCATGAAATGCCTACTTCCCCACCTATAACCATGCCCCTTTTTGTCTGCACATTTTAAAAGTTCAGCACACTTCATTACAGAACATGCTTAGCGAGTTAGGCATGTAAATTCTAATTAGTGCCAATTAGTGCTCAATATTGCTTATTACGCGCCATTATCAGCACTCATTAGGTTGTTACGCATGTTGTTATAGAATCTGCTTGGATTTTGGCGTGGATCTCTAGGCACGCTAAATAGAATCTGGGGGATAGTGCCATAAATAAAGGATTGGACTCTTGATGCAGACAGTTGTGTCGAAACACAGTCCATGTCGGGTCATACCTCTGATTGCACCATATCTACTTCAGGAAGCAGGTGAAGGCTTGGCTCTTCAACCAGGCCTTTAATGGAAGAAGTAACTAACTTGCTAGTCTCACTCACACACACAAGGAGTGACTCGGGCTGCTCATACTGCAGCACGACATGTTTATCCACTCCTACCCTAGCTGAGATAATATTTAACCATTTCTCTGACCTCATGTGCAACTTTCTTTAAATCAACCACCTTACTTTCTAACTCTTCCTACTTTCTTACCCTTCTATATGTTACATCTTTGCTTTACCCTTCACTATCACCTATAATGTTCTATTACGTATTGTGTTGACATTGTAAATAGTATACCATGCCATACTTTGTATTGTTTTTGAATATTTTTACTTCTGTAATTGTCTATTGCTTATGTTTGATCTATTCTTACTGTACACCGCCTTTGAGTGAATTCCTTCAAAAAGGGGGTAAATAAATCCTAATAAATAAATAAATAAATAAATATTTGTGTTATATTTTGAATAAACAAAATGGACCAAATAGGACTGATTCCCTTGGTTTATTTCCTCACTTTTTTATTTACTGCTCTGTCTATTAACTCCCCTGTCTCTATAAACTTGCATTCACAAATTAACACTTAAGGCATGCAAGTTATAGAATAAGGGAAAGGGAATTAGGGCTTGATATACTGCCTTTCTGAGATTTTTTGCAACTATATTCAAAGCAGTTTACATATATTCAGGTACTTATTTTGTACCAGGGGCAATGAAGGGTTAAGTGACTTGCCCAGAGTCACAAGGAGCTGCAGTGGGAATCAAACCCAGTTCCCCAGAATCAGAGTCCACTACACTAACCACTAGGCTACTCCTCCACTCAGGGAAATGCTGCAGGTAATTTAATGGTTACTTGGATGCTAATTGCACCGGTCTTGCAATCCAAAGGTAGCCAGTTCAAATCCCAGTGCTGCTCCTTGTGATCTTGGGCAAATCACTTAACCATCCACTGCTTCAAGTACAAACTTAGATTGTGAGCCCTCCTGGGACAGAGAAATATCCAGAGTACCTAAATGTAACTCACCTTGAGCTACTACTGAAAAAGGTGTGAGCAAAATCTAAATAAATATATGGAATGTTGCTACTATTGAAGATTCTACATGGAATGTTGCCACTTTTTGAGATTCTGGAATGTTGCTACTATTTGAGATTCTAGATGGAATGTTGGTATTGTTTGAGATTCTGTTGCTACTACCCACCCACCCAGTTCATCAAGGCCCCCTCACGCCCCTCCCACCGAGTTCCAGACTCCGCCCTCCCTCCGATTTCAACACCCCACCCTCTGCGTTACGGACCCCTGGACCCCCCTTCCGCGACCCTGTCAACCCCCCCTTCACGCCGAAAACCGTCCCCCGTCGCCGTCAAGTAGCTGTGCTGACGGGGGACCCCAACCCCCGGCAGTCAAAGTTCTGTTCTCGTGTGTGCTGGTGTTGCTTTGTGAATGATCTTCTGTTCAAGGTTCTGTGCGTGCGTCTGATGTCAGACGCACGCACAGAAACTTGAACAGAAGTTTGTTCAGGAAGCAACGCCGCGCAGCCACAGGACTTCGGCTGTCGGGGGTTGGGGTCCCCCATCAGCACAGGTACTTGACGGCGGTGGGGGATTGGTTTTCGGCGGGAAGGGGGGGTCGACAGGGTCGCGGAAGGGGGGTCCAGGGGTCCGTAACGCAGAAGGGGGCCAAGTCTGGAACTCGGTGGGAGGGGCGTGAGGGGGCCTTGAATGGGATGGGAGGGAGGGAGTGACATGTGTGTGTGGGGCGGCGGGAGTGTTGATGTTGTTCGGGTGGGGGGGTGCTTTGGTGATGCGCTGAGGGGGGGGCCTGTGTTGCCCTGCTCCCTGCCACTTGCTCCGAAGTGGTAGGGAGCGGCGCACTGACAGCTGATTCCCAGGCAGGGGGAGGAGTAGGGAAACCCCTTGCCTGGGAATCAGCTGTCAGTGACGTTACTGATGTCATTGCGTTCTAATCGGCTTAGCAGACCACATCTGAGGGGTCCACGGTCCCAGGCAGGTTAGAACATTGGAGGTGAGTATTATTATATAGGAAGACTTAATTGAAAGCGCCAACAAGTATAAGGCAACACTTAGCTTTTGTCCAACGGCGCCACCGTTTCACATTAATGTGACTTCCTCAGGGACTTGGCGTTGCTATTTTCTGCGTTCAGTTTTTTTTTTCAAATTCTATGTCTCAAAACAAGCGCCATTGGACAAAAGCTAAGTGTTGCCTTACGCTTGTTGGCGCTTTCAATTAAGTCTTTTGTTAGATTACAGTCAGCACTTTAATGCTATTTTTTTTTAAACACAGCATTTATACACACAAAAACAAGGAGAATGTTGAACCCCCATGATAGAAACTGTCAACGGCCACTACTAGGCACATTGTAAACCTAGGACATCATGTCCGATAGGTTCTGAGCGGTTCTCTCCATTTTTCAGTACGCCTACATAAAAGGCCTCTTTTTTGGGGCCGAAAATGGATATACAGCAAAATAAAAATTGGCTTCACGTCCGTTTTGACCCTGAGACCTTACCCACTGACTTAGCAGTAAGGTTTCACTCGTTAACCGGGCAGTAATCATCAGCGTGCATACACTGCCGATTACCACCCAGTTAGCGCCATGCGGTAGAAAATAGAAATTATTTTCTGCCGCCTGTTTTAGACGTGCATCGAAATTAGAATTACCGCCCAGGGCATGCGGTAGCCAAGCGGTAGTTCTAATTTGACGCGTGTTATGTGCACGTAGACGCCTACGTGCCCTAGGAAGATAGCCCCTTGACCATTTATGATTAGAATGGAACCATCTGCCCCTTGACACAATTCATGTGCACTTCCTCCAGGAGTTTGGATTCTAATACATAGAAAGTATGCTTTGAGCACCCTTGATATTTGCATGGTCTTTCTTGTTTAAACATCACTGTTTAGTAAAATGGGCTGCAGGAGGTATGAAGACCCAGGACCACCAAGACACTAGGACGGGCCCGGGGCAAGGCTGCCCCACCTCCATCCCCTACTACTACTACTTAACATTTCTAAAGCGCTACTAGGGTTATGCAGCGCTGTACAATTTAATATAAAAGGACAGGCCCTGCTCTGAGAGCTTACAATCTAAAGGACAAGTGAATAGTCAGTTCGATAGGGGCAGTCAAATTGGGGCAGTCTGGATATCCTGAAGGTAAGAGTTAGGTGCCGAAGGCAGCATTGGTGGGCTTTAAGCAGAGACTTGAAGATGGGCAGGGAGGGGGCTTGACGTAAGGGCTCAGGAAGGTTGTTCCAGGCATAGGGTGAGGCGAGGCAGAATGGGCGGAGCCTGGAGTTGGCAGTGGTGGAGAAGGGTACTGAGAGGAGGGATTTGTCCTGTGAACGGAGGTTTCGGGTGGAAGATGAGGGTAGAGAGGTAGTGAGGGGCAGCAGACTGAGTGCATTTGTAGGTAAGAAGGAGAAGCTTGAACTGAATGCGGTATCTGATCGGAAGCCAGTGAAGTGACCTGAGGAGAGGGGTGATATGAGTATATCGGTTCTGGCGGAATACAAGTCGTGCAGAAGAGTTCTGAACAGATTGAAGGGGGGATAGATGGCTAAGTGGGAGTCCGGTGAGGAGTAAGTTGCAGTAGTCAAGGCGAGAGGTAATGAGAGCGTGGACGAGAGTTCGGGTGGTGTGTTCAGAGAGGAAAGGGCGAATTTTGCTGATGTTGAAGAGGAAGAAGCGACAGGTCTTGGCTATCTGCTGGATGTTTGCCGAGAAGGAGAGGGAGGAGTCGAAGATGACTCCGAGGTTGCGGGCAGATGAGACGGGGAGGATGAGGGTGTTATCAACTGAGATAGAAAGTGGAGGAAGAGGAGAAGTGGGTTTTGGTGGAAAGACGATGAGCTCAGTCTTGGACATGTTCAGTTTCAGGTGGCGGTTGGACATCCATGTAGCAATGTCGGTTAAGCAGGCCGATACCTTTGCCTGGGTCTCCGTGGTGATGTCTGGTGTGGAGAGACACAGCTGGGTGTCGTCCGCATAGAGATGATACTGGAAGCCATGAGATGAGATGAGGGAGCCCAGGGAAGAGGTGTAGATTGAGAAGGGAAGGGGTCCAAGGACAGATCCCTGGGGAACACCAACAGATAGCGGGATGGGGGTGGAGGAAGATCCATGAGAGTGAACATCCCCCCCCCCCCCCCCCGCCACTGCCACCCCACCCCCCCCCCGTCGCTCCCCCTGCCGTCCTCCGTCGCTGCAGTCTGCGGTCTCACCTACCTGCCTCCACGGCTCCGGGCCCCCTTCATTCAAAGCGGCAGTCGCAGATCGCATCTCTTCTGGCCTTCCCTCCCTGTGTCCTGCCCTCGTCTGATGTAACTTCCGGTTTCCACGAGAGCGGGACACAGGGAAGGAAGGCCAGAACAGAGGCGATCTGCGACTGGCACTTTAAATACTGGGGGCCCAGAGCCGAGGAGGCAGGTAGGTGAGACCGGGGACTGCAGCACCGGCGGCCTGACCCCGGCGCCTTGCCCCTCCCTGCTCCCCCTCTCGGCAGCCCTGTGAAGACCACTCTGATAACACTGTGTATCCTACAGAGGGGAAAAAAAGTAGCATTAACAAACTAGCTGGCCTACATTTTCCCTTACAGTGTCCCAGATCTGCTATTTCCTGTCTCCTAGCTGAATTGCAACTCTTGCCAGGCTCTGTCATGCGTTAACCCAAGTTCCAGGAAGAGAAAAAAGGAGGAAATTGGGATGGGTCTTGCCAGTAGGTCATTTATTTTAAGACCCTTTTATCCTGAAAAAGGATGTGGCAGAAAGTACATCTATGACAATCCTATGCCAAAGCTTTGCAAATTGCTAGAAATAACTCCCTCGTGTCTCATGTAGCTTCTTTTGTTAAGATGTCATTAAGATTCTTTCTCCCTCATTTTGTCTGGAAATACAGATTGCAGCCATGATTTATAGACACACAAGCCAGACCCACAGCACTGCGACAGTGATGCCGTCAACGTTGTTGAGTATAGCATTAAACTGCGATTACAGTGCTGCCTGGACAGCAAAGACTTGCAGGCTCCGAGATTTTCAAATCTCCTAAGAGTTTGCCCATCTGCTTGAAGAACGTACAAGTGGAATTAATGTTACATGAGTTCTAGATAGCTATTAGACCAAAGGAACAGTCCGAGTCTGCTCATTGAACTGCTGCTCTACTTCCTTCTGCATTTCATTGCATGCTGCTGTTCCTGATTTTTCTGCATTTCATTGCATGCCGCTCCTCATGCTTTTTGCTCTACCAGCTATGCTCCAGTGCAGCTTCCAGAGAACCACAGGGGTTCCTATCAATCATGGGACTATAACTCCAGGTGCCTAAATGTAAGGCATGCTGATAGTGGGTTATGCTAGTTAAGCTCTGGAACTCTTTGCTGGAGGATGTGGTAACAGTGGTTAGCGTATCTGGGTTTAAAAAAAGGTTTGTACAAGTTCCTGGAGGAAAAGTCCATAGTCTGTTATTGAGATGGACATGGGGGAAGCCACTACTTGCCCTGGGATTGGTAACATGGAATGTTGCTGCTATTTGGGTTTCTGTAAGCTACTTGTGACCTGGATTGGCCACTGTTGGAAGCAGGATACTGGGCTGGATGGACCACTGGTCTGACCCAGTATGGCTATTCTTATGTTCTTATGGGACTAGTGTGTTGCACTACCTGTGCCAGTGGCCGTTGGCAAGTCAGTTTGGATATAGTATTGTTGTATATAAAAAATCACAGTACCACAATAATGGGGTCTACGCATAGAAAACTCAAAACCCACCTCTTTACCACTGCTTTTGACTTCTAACCACTACTCACTTACCCTGTCCTTTATCCTCACCTCTTTATTCCCTTACCCTTAATTGTTCTGTCTACCTGTCTTATCTCGATTGTAAGCTCTTTGAGCAGGGACTGTCTTCTGTGTATGGTGTACAGCGCTGCGTATGCCTTGTAGCGCTATAGAAATGATAAGTAGATAGATAGATAGATAGATAGATAGATAGATAGATAGATAGATAGATAGATAGATAGATAGATAGACAGAAAGTGCATTAAAGTGAGGACACGGACAGTTCATGAAGTGAAGGTAAGTTTGATTTCTTTTTGTATCAGTAGGTTATAAATGATTTTAAATAACATTGTTTTAGCTGTGCACTAACCTCTCATTCTACAACAAGTGCTTAAATTTATATTCCAGAATTTACTTGACAGAACTTAAAATATGTTTTTTTATCCTTTTGAATTCATCCCTCTTCGAACCTTTATTATACATTCTTCCTTATTCACAACACATTACCCCAACTTACGCCCTCTTCCTGTTCCCTACCTCTACCACCGTCATTCCTTATCCTTTTATTGTTCACCTCTTTATATACTATGTTTTAGATGTTTTATCCATTTTGTTTTATCTTGTAAATTTGTTATATTATGTAAGCCGCATTGAGCCTGCTGACAAGTGGGAAAGCGCGGGTTATAAATGTTACAATACAATACAATTCCAATTACACATGTAAACATAGAAAAGTGTTAACTGGACACTCAAAGTCATTCTATAAATGATACCCCGGAAACCCTTTTGCCGGCTTCCTGCTTTTAATATACCTAAAAAAAATTTACTATGCATTTTTGCCTCCAACGCAATCTTTTTTTCAACGTCCCTCTTTGCCTTCCTTAGCGCTTTCCATTTGACTTGACATTCCTTATGCTGTTTCTTCTTCTTAATAAGCTTCCTTGCACCTACTGTTAATTTTCCACTCTGTATATATTCCCGGAGTTGGTACTCTTCTCTCCGGAACCAGTAAGCCACATTTGAGCCTACTGCTATGCAGGAAAATGTGGGATACAAATGTAATAAATAAAATAAATGCACAACTCACTTAGGGTCCTTTTACTAAGCTGCGTTAAGTGCTAACATGTGCTTAACACAACAAAAATAGCCTAACACAGGACGTGATGTGTTTTTGGCATTGTATGCACGCTAAGGGGGAGATTGTGCCTGGGCGTATTCTCTAAAGTATGCCTTAATTTTATAGACTAGGCCTAAATTTCCACACAGTATACGGAATACACTGAGCGCCTCTCCATGTGACCGAATATTAGTTGCGGCCATTTACGCCAAGAAAAACCTGGTATAAATGCTGGCGCCTAAATTACACGCGGAGCAGGTATATTCTATAACCATGGGTGTAGTTTTTCGGAATGCCCATGCCCCTTTTTGGATGCTAGTTTGCTAGAATAAGTATCAAATAGCATAGCTTCCACCCCCAATACCTTCCACCCCCAATCCCCCTCCCCCAACTTCATATCCTGAAGCATTTGTAAGGCATTAAGGTACATTAGGTATTTTCCTGTATCTGGGGCAATGGAGGGTTAAGTGACTTGCTCAAGGTCACAGAGACCATCAGTGGATTTGAACCCTGGCTTCCCTAGTTCTCAGCCACTGCTCTATTAGTGGGTGGGTGCATATGGGTTCCTTTTAATTGTATTTCATCCAGCTGCACCTATGTACTGATTTTAGTGCTGTGCATAGGGTATGTTTTTCAATTAGCTAATGGTTAGCACCTGTTAATGCATCAGCCCCTCAGTGCAGTATTTAAATCTGTTAGATTTGAAGCCAGAGTTGACCTCAGCTTTCTTTGTTCTCTGGACTACTTTCAGTAAGCCACTGAATCAAAATTTTAGATGCTCAAGTAAAATATTTTGGAGCATGGGTCATGTAACCGTAGGACTTATTATTTTGAGTTGTGTTATTTATATCAGGGGTGACAGTCTGGTTCTTCAAAACAGGTTTAATGAAAATATGTAAATCAACCACAAACCAGAGATGCTGTATTCAAAGAAATTTCATGAATATTCATGGAGAGGAAGAGGATCCTGAAATTCAGGCCTTTTTGTGGCCCTGAAGGGCAATAACTTGACATCTCTCTACACCTTGAACAATAAATATTATTTATATCAAAGCTAATATGTTTGCTGAGTCTGTACAAAGAGCTACGGACACAAAACATCGAAGAGAGAAATGCACAGATGTTATGAAAAGCCTTCATAGAAATCAATTACAGTAATATTTGTTATTCAAATATTGCTGTCAGTGTACACTGCTAAATCATCTGATTACATGGTCCCTTGTCATCAGCAGATGGTCTGCAGAGATAGCAAAGGCCTGAATCGTGGCTCTCTTCTCCCATAAAAGCAGAGAAAGTAAATTTTCAAATGCTTTGATTGCAGAAATGGGCTTCCGTAGAAGTTCCAGTCCTGTGGGTGGGTAAAATTAGGTAGGTACAGCCCGCATTCCCCTGGATACTATATATGGTGCTAAAAATTTGCAAGTTCGAATTTGGGCATCTGCCCAAATTGTGCATGCAATGTCATTGAGTAATGAGCCAATTAGCACCAATAATTGGGTACTACCAATCAATTATTGGTGCTAATTGGCAACAATAAAGACGCGCACACAAATCCTTTAGGGGCCATTTTACGAAACAGTGGTAAGCCCAAAGCGGGCTTACCACTCACTAAAAGGGAAGTAGTTCCCTCCCCCAGTGCGCACCATTTCCGACACTGCAAAAATATTTCAACTTTTGTACCGCTGGTGTGTACCTGGCGGTCATCACTGCCCGATTACCGCTCGGTTAGCATGGGAGCCCTTACTGCTACCTCCATGGGTGGCGGTATGTGTTGCCCCCCAAATGGCTGCGCGGCACATGGCCACATGGCTTCAGCTAACACATGGCCAGTTCTTGAAAAAAAACAAAGACCTGCCTTTTACCTGCAATGGTAAAAGAGGGCCTCGGAACGCGTCAAAAACACTCACCGATGCCAGCGCAAGCTCCATTTTGCCGCAGCTTCGTAAAAGGACCCCTTAATGCATAACTGAAAAGGGGGTGTGGCTATGGGAGGACATGGGCAGTCAGGGGTGTTCACTAAAGATGCACGCAGTATTATAGAATTCAGGGGATCCACACCTAATTTATGCGTGGGGATTTACACCAGGTTTCAGTTGGTGTAAATCCTCATGCCAAAAAGTTGTACGCAGTTCCTAGCGCTGTTTATAGAATAGCACTTAGCGTGCATTTTTTTGGCACCTAGCCCATTGTGTGTAACTGTATCCATAATTTGAGGTGGTGTTCCACAGGGCAGGCTGAAAGTAGGGTTTACAGGTTTGCATAAGATATCATGTGACATGCAAACAGAATTCCACCATGCATAACTGGTGTATTGTAGACATATATGAGTGTATGAGATCACATATGCTGAAATATAACAGTAAACCTGCTTTATGCTATTCAGTAATTGAGGGGCCCTTTTACCAGGGGCGTAGCCAGACTTCGGCGGGAGGGGGGTCCAGAGCCCGAGCTGAGGGGGCACATTTTAGGCCCCCCCCCAGCACCGCCGACACCCCTCCCCCGCCATTGCTGACCTCCCTCCCCTCGCCGCTGCCGCCACCACCAACTTTGACAACCCCTGCTGACGACCCTCTCGACCCCCCTCCCGCTGCCGCCCCTCTCGACCCCCCTCCCGCCGCCAACCCTCCCCCGCCATTGCTGTCGCCATGGGCTACCTTTGCTGACAGGGGACCCCAATCCCCGCCAGCCGAGGTCCTCTTCTTCCCGTGAAGGCTTCATTCTGTTTCTGATGTCCTGCACGTTGTACGTGCAGGACGTCAGACTCACAGAAACAGAATGAAGCCTTGCAAGATGGCTTCGTTCTATTTCTGTGAGTCTGACGTCCTGCACGTACAATGTGCAGGATGTCAGACTCAGAAACAGAATGAAGGAAATAGAGGACCTCGGCTGGCGGGGGTTGGGGTCCCCCGCCAGCAAAGGTAGCCCACAGCGGCGGCGTGGGAGGGTTGGCGGCGGGATGGGGGTCGAGAGGTTCATCGGCAGGGGGGTCCAGGGCCAAATTCACGGTGGGCCAGGCCCCTTTGGCCCCACATAGCTACGCCACTGCCTTTTACCAAGCTGCGGGAAAAAGGATCCTGCGCTAGTGACAGGAGCCATTTTTCCTGCAGGCCAGGGCCCTTTTTACTGCAGTGGGTAAAAATACCCCAGGCACACATGGCCATGCGGTAAGAGAATTCTTACCGCATGGCCATGCGACAGGAAGCCCTTGCCACCACCCATTGAGATGGCGATAAGGGCTCCCATGCTAACCCGGCAGCAACCGGGCAGTGAGTGGTGATGCCCAATTACCACCGGGTTATCACCACGCAAGCCATTTCCAGGGGTTTTCTTTTTCTCCTGGAAATGGCGCACACTTGGGGCAAGAGTAGCACCGGCAGCCATGTTTGGCAGGCGGTAATCCCAAAAGATCGAGTGGTAAGGCCGCATCTGTGCTTATTGCTGCTCTGTAAAAGGGCCCCCTAGATGCGTATGTTCGATGGTGCATATACTTTGCAAGTGGACATTACATGGGTAGAGTCTGGGTGGGGCATAGGCAAGATATACATATGTCCAACAAAGTAGGGAATGCATATAGGCCAACGAAAAAAACACACAGGACTCCAGAGGTAAGTAAATCTAGGTCTTTAGTCATATTTGGTAAAGCAAAATACGAAAGTGCCACACCCCTTAGAGAGAAACTGCACTGGCTCCCAATCAAGGAACGCATTATGATCAAGATCTGTACCTTGATTCACAAAATCATTCATGGAGATGCTCCAGTCTATATGTCAGATCTCATAGATCTACCACTCAGGAACTGCAAAATATCATCTCGCACATTCCTAAATCTCCACTTCCCAAGCTGTAAAAGGACTAAAATACAAACTGACACATGCATCCAGTTTTTCTTATATAGGCACGCAGCTATGGAATGCACTACCAACTGCTATGAAAAAAATGCACAATCTAATCAACTTTCGGAAATCCTTGAAGACCCACCTCTTTAACAAAACATACCATAATGAGCCATCATCTGAACTTTAGTACAGTACCGTTTTCATCTGTTATTCCATTAATGTTCTCTCTATACATGTTACGTTTATACACTATATTTCCCATGTTTCTTATCTAAATACTAATTGTATATGTTTATTCAGTCATGTTGATACCATGACGGAGCAATGTAAGCCACATAGAACCTGCAAATATGTGGGAATATGTGGGATACAAATGCAATAAATAAATAAATAAATTCCCAGAAAACAGATATAGTGGACCCCACATGGTCCCATGTTTCGGCTATAACAAAAGCCTGCTTCAGGAGTCTACATATCTACATATACAGAAAATATAAAAACAACAAAACATAATATTAAAATATATTAGATATAGATATATTATATAATAAATAGATATAGATAAATACACTTGTGCATAAATTGTAGAATACTGCAATTTATGTGCATATTTCTCAATCTAGCTTCAAGCATTTACATCAGTTCTATGGCTGGTATAAGTGCTCAATCAATATTTAAAAGACTTCACTACATTCAGTATCCTAACAATAATGTAAACAAAAATTCATTATAGAGACTCACTTTAAATTCCCAAATTATATATTCACAATACTTTATTAACTCATTCAATAAAATAAAATTACAAAATCTTACATTTCTACAAAACCACCCAAGTGATACAAATCTTCAATTCTACTTTAAAGATAGTTATGTATTAATTATACATCTGATTGAAACTCAGCTACGTGACATACTTCTCTTAATGTTTTATATGATCTCATGTCCTTAATAATCATATTTGAGTTCAACCTTTGATACTTTACACAAGTCCCAGTATCTTAGCAATAACCTTCAGATTCACTTGAAGCTTTGAGAGTAAATTAAAAGTCAAGGTAGAATACTTAATGTTTTCCAACGGCTGTAATATCTCCAATGATCAATGCATCACCATTCGATGACTGCTAATTGAGTTCCACAAAATCTATCCATTGGCTTCCATTTTAGTCATTTGGACAAAATTCTCGAATAATTATCCACTGGCTCTCAAATGGGTCAAACACGATTTTTTAAATGATGTTTCCAACTGATTAGAATCTCAATATGTGCTCATGTTTCGCTAACTGCGTCATCAGGAGATTCTTACAATATCACTCAAAACATGCAAAACAATTTTTCAGAAAGCTTTGTTGGCTGGTTCTTCAAATCCCACGCCTTCAACTCTAACTGCCTTTAGACACCAGGAACTCCATTCATCGGGTAAATCTCTCTTATCTGTACCCTTCGCCTCCACTGCCAACTCCAGACTCTGTTTCTTTTATCTTGCTGCACCATATGCCTGGAATACATTTCCTGAGACAATACGTCACGCTCCATTTCTGGCCGTATTCAAATCTAGGCTAATAGCCCACCTTTCTGAGGCTGCTTTTAACTCCTAACTGCTATTCACTTGTTCAGTTCCAAGGTCTGTTTTATCATTCCCTTATTTATTTATTTATTTATTTGTTACATTTGTATCCCACATTTTCCCACCTACTTGCAGGCTCAATGTGGCTTACATAATACCGGACAGGCGTTCACAGACTCCGGTGTGAACAAATACAAAATGATATTGTGGTAAGATAAGGTTCATGTGGAACGGTCACATTAGGGAATCATAAAGTGGAAGAGTTGTGTTATGTCCATTACGCACTTTAGTTTTGTTGTGTTGCAGAGTTCAGGCATTTAAGTTGGGTCGGTAAGATATGCCTTTTGAAATAGGTTAGTTTTTAGTGATTTCCGGAAGTTTAGGTGGCCGTATGTTGTTTTCAAGGCTTTTGGTAAGGCGTTCCAAAATTGGGTGCATATGTAGGAGAAACTGGATGTGTAAGTTGATTTGTATTTAAGTCCTTTGCAGCTTGGGTAGTGGAGATTAGATAAGTCCGTGATGATTCGGATGTGTTTCTGGTTGGTAGGTCTATGAGGTCTGTCATATATCCCGGGGCTTCACCGAAGATAATTTTATGAACCAGGGTGCAGCTTTTGAAAGCAATACGTTCTTTGATTGGGAGCCAGTGTAGTTTTTCACAGAGGGGTTTTGCACTTTTAAATTGCCGTTTACCAAATATAAGTCTGGTTGCCGTGTTTTGAGTGGTCTGAAGTTTCTTTAAGGTTTGTTCTTTGCATCCCGCATAAATTCCATTGCAGTAGTCTAAGTGGCTAAGTACCATTGATTGTATCAAGTTGCGAAATATTTCCCTCGGGAAGAATGGTTTCACTCGTATGAGTTTCCACGTTGAGTGGAACATTTTCTTTGTTGTGGATTTCACTTGGCTCTCTAGTGTTAAGTTACGGTCCAGTATAATGCCGAGGATTTTCAGGCTGTATGAGATAGGGAGGGTGTAGTCTGGTGTGCTGATACTTGAGGGGTTGTCTGCGTTGTATTGGGAGGCTTGCACTTTAGTAAAAGGACCCTTATTTGTCCTGTTTGTCTGTCTTGATTAGATTGCAAGCATTGTTGAGTAGGGACTGTTTCTTACAAGTTTAGTGCATAGCGCTGCATATGTCTAGTAGCATATAGAAATGATAAGTAGTAGTATTATTAGTAGTACGTAATAGGAGGAAGACAAAACCCTCTTTTTTGGCTGAATGCCTGAAAACATGGTGACAATTAGAAATTCTGCGTTGTGCTTTCAATGTCAAGAACTCTTTCATGATATGGCCCTGACAAGTTCAAAATACAGAGCTGCATTAGACTCTAAATGGAGAGCTATGAACCGTGGACCATTTTGATGTCACCAGATTGTGAAGGCCTATTCAGAGACCAAGGTAATACAGATGATATTGGGGGTTTTTTTTTTTTTTTGGTCTTTATTAGATTTGACTGCTACGATGATTTTATTTGCTTATTTTCAAAATTTCAAAAAATGGTACAGATTACTTCAGCCTCAGGCTGGAAAAGGCTCCTTCCATGAGTGAGTGATAGAGGCTGCATTTTAACAGCAGTCACCTCTCCTCCTTCCTTGGGCAATGCATGATACTTCCTTAGTGTGCTAAAGCCGGGACATTTGAAGCTGGATCTCCTTGGCCACAGTATAGAGAAACTCAGCCTGAACTGGAGCAAATCCATGTGAATCTCCTGGGGGCCCTATCAGTGACGATACTAGGTCGGCTGCCACCCGGGGCGGATCGCCGATGCGCACCCCCACCCCCGGGTGCATTTTAAGCTGCCGGGAGCAGCTACATGGCTCTCGGCTCCGCTGGCTCCCTGCTCCCTCTGCCCCGGAACAGGAAGTAACCTGTTCCAGGACAGAGGGAGCAGGGAACCAGCGGAGCCAACAGGCACGCGGCTGCTCTCTGCACCTCCCCCCCCCCCCCCCCCAGCAGCATGCACCCGGGGCGGACAACCCCGCCCTTGGTACGCCGCTGGGCCCTATTACTAAAACGTGTAGGCACCTACACACGCCCAATGTGTGCCAAATTGGAGTTACCACCCTGTTACCGTGTGGCCCTTGCGGTAATTTCAATTTTGGCGTGCGTCCAAAAAATATTTTTAATTTTCTAACGCGCAGCAGCTACACGCGTCAAGCGGCATTTGACGCACGTAGACCATTACTGCCCGGTTATCGCATGAGACCTTACCGCTAGGTCAATGGCTTGTGGTAAGGTGTCAGACCCAAAATGGACATGCGGCAATGTTCATTTTGCCGCACATCCATTTTCGGCAAAAATTTAAAAAAGGCATTTTTTGCAGGTGCGCTGAAAAATAAGTACATAAGCATCGCCATGCTGGGACAGACAAAGGGTCCATCGAGCCCAGCACCCTGTCACCGACAGCGGCCAAAAGAACAAGCAATTTGTCCCGCCCATCCTAGAAATACTGTATTATTCCCTCGTCCATTCAATAACATTCTATGGCTTTTTCCTCCAGGAAGCCGTCCAACCTTTTTTTGAAGTCCGCTAAGTTAACCGCCTCAACCACCTTTTCCGGCAGCGAATTCCAGAGTTTAACTACTCGTTGAGTGAAGAAAACATTCCTCCGATTCGTTTTAAATTTACCACACTGCAGCTTCATTGCATGCCCCCTAACCCTAAGCGTAAACAGACACTCCACATCAACCTGTTCCATTCCACTCATTATCTTATAGACCTCTATCATATCTCCCCTCTGCCGCCTTTTCTCCAAGCTGAAGAGCCCCAGCCTCTTCAGCCTATCCTGATAAGGAAGCCGTCCCATCCCCTGCATCATCTTTCTCGCCCTTCTCTGCACCTTTTCCAAATGATTTTGCGTGCGCCCAAAACACACTTCTGCACTACCGCAGGCCATTTCTCAGTGCACTTTAGTAAAAGGACCCTTTATTTCATTTTTAAAAAATTCATAAATCCTGAAAAATCAGACTCTCTAGAGGGTGCTTTTACGCTAAGGTGCGCTAAAAAAATGGCCTGCGGTAGTGTAGACGCGTGTTTTGGGCACATGCAGAATCATTTTTCAGTGCATCTGCAAAAAAATGCCTTTTTAAAAAAATTTTGCCGAAAATGGACGCGCGGCAAAATGAAAATCGTCACGCGTCCATTTTGGGTCTGAGACCTTACCGCAAGCCATTGACCTAGCGGTAAGGTCTCACGCAGTAACCGGGCAGTAATGGTCTATGCGCGACAAATGCCACGTGATGCATGTAGCTGCCGCATGTCAGAAAATAAAAAAAATATTCTTCGGACGCACGTAGCGGACATGCACCAAAATTGAAATTACCGCAAGGGCCACTCGGTATCCTAGCGGTAACTCCAATTTGGCACACGTTGGGCACACGTGGAGGGGCATAATCGAACGGGGCCGCCCATCTATAAGGGCGGCCATCTCCGGGTACGGCCCCAAAAAGGGGCGGAGCCAACCGTATTATCGAACAAGTTGGGCGGCCATCTTTCGTTTTGATAATACGGTTGGGGCCATCCAAATCTCAACATTTAGGTCAGCCTTAGAGATGGTCGACCTAAATGTTGAGATCGCCGGACTTAGAGATGGCCGGCTCGGTTTTCGCCGATAATGGAAACCAATGCCAGCCATCTCAAAACCGGCCAAATCCAAGGCATTTGGCCATGGGAGGAGCCAGCATTTGTAGTGCACTGGTCCCCCTCACATGCCAGGACGCCAACCGGGCACCCTAGGGGGCACTGCAGTTGACTTTATTAATTGTTCCCAGGTACATAGCTCCCTTCCCTTGGGTGCTGAGCCCCCCAAATCCCCCCCCCCAAAACCCACTCCCCACAATTGTACACCACTACCATAGCCCTAAGGGGTGAAGGGGGCACCTACATGTGGGTACAGTGGGTTTCTGATGGGTTTTGAAGGGCTCATATTCACCAAAGTAACAGGTAGGGGGGGATGGGCCTGGGTCTGTCTGCCTAAAGTGCACTGCACCCACTAAAACTGCTCCAGGGAGGGGGTTGGTGACCAGTGGGGGAGTACGGGGAAGTCATCCCCGATTCCCTCCGGTGGTCATCTGGGTCAGTTTGGACACTTTTTTGAAGCTTGGTCCTGAAAATAAATGGACCAAGTAAAGTCGGCCAAATGCTCATCAGGGTCGCCCTTCTTTTTTCCATTATCGGCTGAGGGCGGCCATCTCGTAACCACGCCCTCGTCCCACCTTCGCTACGCCTCCAACACGCCCCCTTACACTTTCGCCACTCCTGCGACGGACTGCAGTTGAGGGCGGCCGAAATCGGCTTTCGATTATGCCGATTTGGACGCACCTGAGGGAAGGGCGCCCATCTCCCGATTTGTGTCAGAAGATGGGCGCCCTTCTCCTTCGAAAATAAGCAGGATAGGCGCCTACGTGGCTTAGTAAAAGGGCAACTATCAGCCAGGTTAAAACATTACTACAATATCAGCTTATTCACAAACAATAATCCAAAACTTTGATTTTTCAAAACAAGGCGCAGGATGTGTAGATTGACAAACTGTTTAGAAATGCCAATTTATCAAGAAAAGCATGAGCGAAAAGCAATATATTTTTGTTTGGCGAGCGCGGAAGAACATTAACGGGACCTGTGACAAGAAATCTTTTCTGTTTCACTCCCACAAAAATCAATGGAAGCCTCAGAAAGCCGGCAGGAGCTGCAACCTCCCTGGGTAGATTGTGAAGGCCCTAATCAGAGACCACAGAATACAGATGAGAAATAAAAAGAAGAAAAAAAAAAACAGAAACAGAATAATAAATCTAAGCCAACATCTTCAGGCTGAGGAGAACAAAAGCAGAGTCACACAGGGAAGTACGAACTCCTTTCTTTCTTTACCCTAGTGCAATACTCAAGTTTAACTCCAAGTAATAGAGTTTTCTCTTTTCTGGGTCAAAGAAATGGCAGGTGGCACTTTTCCCTTTGGTTGTGTTGCTGATGGCTTTTTTTTTTTTTTTTTTTAAAGTATTCTCTCCTATGTGATAGCTTATGAAAATCCGCAGTGAAAAATAAATCCATCAACCTGTGGGCTATGTTTTATGGCTAGAAAATGCAATTGTGCTCATATTCACGGCCTTATGCTTACTGATTAAACCTCTTGTAATGCACAACTCAATACATATTTTTGAGCAAGCAGTACATAAGTAATGCCGCACTGGGAAAAGACAAAGGGTCCATCGAGCCCAGCATCCTGTCCACGACAGCGGCCAATCCAGGCCAAGGGCACCTGGCAAGCTTCCCAAACATACAAACATTCTATACAATCAAGCCATTGTGACATCACTAATGAGGTTGGCTCTTATTGGTGGAATGAGCCACTATGACATCACAATAGGTTAAATCACTGCTCTATGTAATAAAAGTGAGCCAAGTAGAGGACATAAGTAATGCCACACTGGGAAAAGACCAAGGGTCCATCGAGCCCAGCATCCTGTCCATGAGAGCGGCCAATCCAGGCCAAGGGCACCTGGCAAGCTTCCCAAACATACAAACATTCTATACAATCAAGCCATTGTGACATCACTAATGAGGTTGGCTCTTATTGGTGGAATGAGCCACTATGACATCACAATAGGTTAAATCACTGCTCTATGTAATAAAAGTGAGCCAAGTAGAGGACATAAGTAATGCCACACTGGGAAAAGACCAAGGGTCCATCGAGCCCAGCATCCTGTCCACGACAGCGGCCAATCCAGGCCAAGGGCACCTGGCAAGCTTCCCAAACGTACAAACATTCTATACAATCAAGCCATTGTGACATCACTAATGAGGTTGGCTCTTATTGGTGGAATGAGCCACTATGACATCACAATAGGTTAAATCACTGCTCTATGTAATAAAAGTGAGCCAAGTAGAGGACATAAGTACATAAGTAATGCCACACTGGGAAAAGACCAAGGGTCCATCGAGCCCAGCATCCTGTCCACGACAGCGGCCAATCCAGGCCAAGGGCACCTGGCAAGCTTCCCAAACGTACAAACATTCTATACATGTTATTCCCGGAATTGTGGATTTTTCCCAAGTCCATTTAGTAGCGGTTTATGGACTTCTCGTTTAGGAAACTGTCTAACCCCTTTTTAAACTCTGCTAAGCTAACCGCCTTCACCACGTTCTCCGGCAACGAATTCCAGAGTTTAATTATGCGTTGGGTGAAGAAAGATTTTCTCCGATTTGTTTTAAATTTACTACACTGTAGTTTCATCGCATGCCCCCTAGTCCTAGTATTTTTGGAAAGCGTGAACAGACGCTTCACATCCACCTTCACATCCACCTGTTCCACTCCACTCCAGTCATCAACAGAGATAGGGTAAATGATTTGTGTTTAGAAAAGCATGCACAGGGAGACAGTGTTTGGTGGTGACCTGCCTTGTGATAATGGCAGAAGTGAGGGGCCCTATTACTAAGCCACGTAGATGGTTACCTGCGGCCAATGCGTGCCAATTTGGAATTACCACCCGGCTATCGCGTGGCCCGGGCGGTAATTTTATTTTTTACGTGCGTCCGATATGCGCGTCACAAAATATTTTTTTATTTTCCAACATGCTGCGCTAACCGGGCGGTAATCAGCACTGTACGAGCGCTGACAATTATTGCCCAGTTAACACGTGAAACCTTACTGCTAAGTCAATGGGTGTTGGTAAGGTCTCAGACCCAAAATGGACGCGCGCCAATTTTTATTTGGCTGCACGTCCATTTTCAGCCCCAAAAAAGGCCTTTTTCACAGGCGCACTTAAAAATGGGACCGTGCATCCAAAACACGCACCTATACCAGGGGCGTAACCAGACTTCGGCAGGAGGGGGGTCCAGAGGCCGAGGTGAGAGGGCACATTTTACAGTTTACATTAAATGTGGCACCCTTCTGTTTGGATACATAGGGGCCCTTATACCAAACTGTGGGGAAAAAGGGCCCTGCACTGGCGGCGGGGGCCGTTTTTCCCATGCGACAGAACCCTCTTTACCGCAGTGGGTAAAAAGACCCCAGGCACCCATGGTCATGTAGTAAAAGAACTCTTACCGCATGGCTATGCGACGGGGAGCCCTTTCCGCCACCCATTGAGGTGGCAATAAGGGCTCCCACGTCAACCTGGCAGTAACCGGGCAGCGTGTGGCGATGCCCGATTACCACTGGGTTACCGCCACGCAAGCCATTTTGGGGGGGGGGGGGGATTCTTATTCCCCCGGAAATGGCATTCGCTTGGGGCAGGACTACCGCCGGCGGCCGCATTAGGCCAGCAGTACTCCAATAAGAGCAAGTTGTAAGCCCATGTTGGGCTTAACACCGACCTGTAAAAGGGCCCCTCAGCTTCTTTCTGGATGCTTTTGGTAGTAAGTAAGTCATGGTAGTGTGGATTAGCTGCTGGTTGCAGAGCTTCTCAAACTATGGCACACACAAGTTGTTGGTAAAAGTCAATCAACTTTATTCACGTACACAAAAGGAAATAGCCAGCCCCGTTTCCTCACAGGCTTGCTGCTTCTAGCAAAGTCTCTTCATGCACAGTCACATTTTCAGTATCCTGTCTCTGATATGGCTCCGCAATTCACTACATAATAGCTTCTCAAGCACAATCACAGTTCCAACAGCCTGACCCTGACATGGCTCTATAGTTCCAACAGCTTAGTGATAATTGGTCTACCTTATCTGGTTTCAGTTACCACACATACAATCCCTGGAGGCATATAGATGTGCAGGTTTCTTCACAACACAGGGTGCTAAGTATTAGCATAGCCTAACATATAACTAGCAACCTTAGGGGACTTTAGTTTACATATTCCCACTCCATTAGCACCTTAGTTGAGAAATCACCAATAATATGATGCAGGCAGCAGTCCAGCACCAAGATGGGGGCTACCCAGTCTTTTGCACTGAGTGTCACATGTTGGTGAAAAATCATATGTGTGTACTCAGTGCAAAGAGTTCCTAGCACTCAGGGAATGGGTCTGATCTCAGGAGGCTAGAATAGTAGACTTGGAGGAGCTGAAACAGACAGAGAGGTTTATAGAGGCAGCCTACAGGGAAATAGTAGAGAAGTCCCACCTCTGGTCTGGCAACTTCTGTGCTGCCATGGAGAAGATAGGTCTCCTGAAGATAGAGCATCACTGTGGAGAAGCAGGAAGTGATCCTATAGCCAGGACCTGTCTTCCAGGGGATGCAATATCCTCGTCCACCGAGGATGTGTCTCCAGGAGCTTCTGCCCAGGAGGGAAGGGTTAGGACGGCCATTATAGCTGGATATTTTATCATTAGATATGTAGATAGCTAGGTGGCTGGTGGATGTGAGGATTGCTTGGTCACATGCCTGCCTGATGCGAAGGTGGCAGACCTCATGAGATGGAGCCTGCTGTCTTGGTACATGTGGGTACCAGTGACATAGGAAATGCTTTATAGAGCAGCTGGTTCAGGAACCAACAAGAGGGGGAACAATTCTAGACCTAGAGGGAGATGCACAATGGCGCCCCCCAAAAAACCACCCAGTATTTTGAGGTGGAAATACCGAGCGATTCACAAAGCAACCAACAGGGGAGCAGAGAGGGGATCAGCAATGCCTTTTTCCCTCTTTAGCACCCCCATGTGTCCAGACTGACTAATAAGCCAGAGATGGTTTCTCTTATTACGTGGGTAGTTGTGTTGGTCATAGGCAAATAAAAGAAAAAGAGGACAATTCCCTAAAAATTAAAAATCCTGTAGGACGTACAGTAATACCTCGGGTTTCGTTGAGTTTGGTTATCGTCGGTTTCGGTTTTCGTCGATTTTTTCAGCGAAAAATTTGTCTCGGATTTCGTCGGTGTGCCCACGTGACCTCGCTGCTAATTTTGCGAAAACAAAGGGCAACCCACGCGTTCTCCTGCTCAGTGTGGCATTGTTTCTTGTTGTGTGAGCATCACCCCGCGCATTGATTCATATGGAAATAATTCCCTCGGTTTTCGTCGGTTTCAGGTTTCGCCGATTGTTTTCGGACGGATTATCGACAAAAACCAAGGTATTACTGTATCTGAAGATGTCCAAAAAGAAGACATGTCCTCTTAAAAGAGGACATATGGTAACCAGGGGTGTAGCCAGACTTCGGCAGGAGGGGGGTCCAGAGCCTGAGGTGAGGGGGCACATTTTAGCCCCCCCTGGCACCGCCGACACCCCCCACTACCGCCAACACCAACTTTGACCCCCCCCCCCGCCGACAACCCTCTCGACCCCCCTCCCATCGCCAACCCTCCCCCACCGCCGCCGTCGCCTACTTTTGGGGTAGTCGGCAGGGGGGTCCAGGGCCAAATCTATGGGGGCCCAGGCCCCCATGGCCCCATGTAGCTATGCCACTGATGGTGACCCTAAGGGGGCCTGCCTTAACGTCAGCGTGTGTTCTTGACGCGCAATGAGGCCCCGTTTTATCGCAGCGGGTAAAAGGCTGTGTTTTATTGGTCGAAAAGAAAATGGCCATGCAGTAAGTGAACCACTTGCCATGCGGCCATTTTGGGGAGGAGCACTTACCGCCACCCATTGAGGTGGTGATAAGGGCTCCCTCGTTAACCTGGCGGTAACTGGGCAGTGACTATGCCGAGTAAACACCGACAATTCAAAAGTAGAACATATTTTTCTAGCGCCAGAAGTGGCGCATGCCAGGGGTAGGAACTGCCGCCGGTCTCCTGTGGTAGCCTGGTGGTAGTTCTGGAATAACGAGCGGTAAGCCCGCATTGGGCTTACCGACGCTTAGTAAAAGGCCCCCTGCATGCGCTAAGGCCATTTAAACCACAGCTGGAAAATGGCTGATTCTCCATTTTCTGAATTAACAGCCAAACACTGTGGTTGTCATTAGCACACAGCCATTAACAAAAATTAGCATGTGAGCCCGTACTGCCACCTATTTTGCAGGTGGTAAGGGCTCACATGCTAATCCTGCGCTCATCAGTCAATGCGCAGCAATGCGAGTGTGTTAATTGGTTAGCACAGAAACACCCACTCTCTACCCCTAGACATGTCCCCTTGGCCAAATTTTTAAACATATGTTTTAGCATGAGGGTAGTGTGCGCACATTTGGAAAACTTACCATGGGACTCCTCAGCGCACCCCACGGTAAGTCCTTTTAAACTGCAGTAAGCACACATTAGTGAGCACTGCATCTTAGTAAAAGGACCCCTTTTTCATGTCATTCACAAAAAGACAAACCTTTCCGTCCAACCCCTAGGTAATAATCCGCAAACAAAACCTTTTGCAGAGACGGGAAGGTGGTAGAACTAGAGGACATGAATTTAGTTTGAAGGTGGGGGGCAGACTCAGGAGTAATGTCAGGAAGTAATTTTTCACGGAAAGGGTGGTAGATACTTGTAATGCCCTACAGCGGAAGGCAGTGGAGATGAATACGGTAATGGAATTCAAACATTGTTGGAAAAAACACAAAGGAATCCTGTTTAGAAGGAATGGATCTACGGAATCTTAGCGGAGATTGGGTGGCAATACAGGTAATTGGGAAGCAAACCCAGTGCTGGGAAGACTTCTACGGTCTACGCCCTGATCATGACTGAATAGATATGGATGGGCAGGAGTGTAAATTTTAAGGGGCTTTGACATTAGCTTCAGAACGTTTAGTGCAAGAAGAGTGCTGGGTAGACTTCTATGGTCTGTGCCCTGAGAAAGGCAAGGACAAATGAAACTCGGGTACACGAATAAAGTACCACATACCATGTAAAGGCAGACTGGATGGACCATTCAGGTCTTTATCTACCGTCATTTACTATGTTAATATGTAGGTGTTATAAAAAAATCAAATACCCTCTCCCCACCCCCCAAGCCTCCTGCTCTTCCCCAAAATCTGGGCTGGATTACTCTGGCTGTCTCCCTGAAGACCTGCCTGGCAGGACTGCATCTGAGCTGTATACTTCTCCTGACTAGGGTTACCATATTTTGTCCCCCAAAAAGGAGGACACATGCCCCGCCCCCACCATACGCCCCACCTCCTTTCACACCCTCGCTCCGCCCCCTGTCACATTTTCCCCTTCCCCCTGTCACATACCCCATCACCCCCCTCCCCGTCACCCCCTCCCCTTACCTTACTACTGCCCTGGTGGTCTAGTGACCTCTTCAGGGCAGGAAAGAGCCCCCTCCATGTATCCTTCCTGTTGCTGATCCTCGGCACTGATTCAAAATGGCCGCCGAGAGTAGAAGTCTTATGAGGTCATGTCATCTCTCGGCGGCCATTTTGAATCGGCGCCGAGGATCACCAACAGGAACGATGCATGCAGGGCAGTGCTCCGGGCAGGAAAGAGGGGGCTCTTCCCTGCCCCGAAGGCATAAGAGGTCACTAGACCACCAGGGCACTAGTAAGTTAGGGGAGAGGAGGCTAACCCGCCCGTTTGTCCGGACATGCCCTCAAAAAAAGGACATGTCCGGATAAATCCAGACATATGGTAACCCTACTCCTGACCAGCCACTGCTCTATCTCAAGCCAAACCTAGCTCATAGGTTTATAAGCAGCATAACGTAGAACAGAACATTTTGGATATGATCAAATGTAATTATTACAAGAGTGTACTACAGTTATTTATGCCATGGAATATGGTTTAATGCTCACTGACATCATATCCTGGACTGACCCAATGAATAATTTAAGCAGGTCAATTTCATCTTTAAAAAAAACAATAATGCTTTTTTCTTTCCCGTATGGCTAAAACCTGCAGTGTTTGTGATAATTGCATTTTAGTAGTGAGGTTTTATAATTACAAAATGCCCAGAAGCTTTGAAAGCAGAGATCAGAGGTGAAAATGGAGAAAAAAGAAGCTTGAAGCTTTGTTCTTTTGATTTGTTTATGCCCGTAATATTTGCACAAGATCATATTGTAATTTGCTGGGAAATAAAAAGAATGTATGCTTTTTGCTTTTTTTGTGGGTTTTGTTTTTTTTAAAGATACTGTGCTAGTACCAGATCATCCCATACATTTATTGAGAAGTGACTCTGGGCAAGTCACTTAACCCTCCATTGCCCCATGTAAGCCGCATTGAGCCTGGCATGAGTGGGAAAGCGCGGGGTACAAATGTAACAAAAATAAAATAGATACTATTGGAGATTCTACATGGAATGTTCCACTAGCAACATTCCATGTAGAAGGCTGCGCAGGCTTCTGTTTCTGTGAGTCTGACATCCTGCACGTATGTGCAGGACGTCAGACTCACAGAAGCAGAAGACTGCGCGGCCACATAGGTGATCTGCAAGGGCCGACTTCTACATGGAATGTTGCTAGTGGAATAGCAACATTCCATGTAGAATCTCAAATAGTAGTAACAGTGGAGGAGTGGCCTAGTGGTTAGGGTGGTGGACTTTGGTCCTGGGAAACTGAGGAACTGAGTTCGATTCCCACTTCAGGCACAGGCAGCTCCTTGTGACTCTGGGCAAGTCACTTAACCCTCCATTGCCCCAGGTACAAATAAGCACCTGTATACAATATGTAAGCCGCATTGAGCCTGCCATGAGTGGGAAAGCGCGGGGTACAAATGTAACAACAAAAAAAAAAAGTGTCTGGGTAGGGCACCACGCTAGATCCAGTATACATAAAACAGATAAACATACATTCCTCAAAAGTGAGAACTCTTGCCTTGATTTGTGAAACCAACAGGGACGTAGCCAAACAACAGATTTTGGATGGGCCTAGGCAAGAAGTAGGTGGGCACCAAGTGTTCTCCCCCCCCCCCCAACCACCACCCAAAAAATCTCTCAGCTGGTGAGAAAACGCTTCTTTCCATCTTGGCAGTCTGCAGCAGGCATCATGCGCAGGTGCCGTTATCGTGGAGAGTAGCGTTTTCGTTACCATCAGGGGGAAATCTTGAGCTGGCCGAGCTAGGGATTCCCACCAGCTACCACTAAACGTGTGCTACTGTTGGGTGGGCCTCAGCCCTAAGTGGGTGGGCCCCGGCCCACCCAGGCCCTCCTGTGGCTACGCCACTGGAAGCCAAACCTATACCCCTTGCCAGAGATGAAGCCAGGCGAAAGCTCCCAATCAAATGAGATCACATTTAGCAGGTAGGGGGCCATATGTAAAGGTAAGTCCTTCTTAAAGAAGCAACGTTTAAACAAAAATCAGCAGTTCATCTGCAGAACATCGGAGATGGATGCTTTATTTTAAAAGAATACCTTGGTGAGCACTTAACCCACAATCCCGTCTCCCCTCCCCCCACAAGCAACCACAGATCATGTCTAATGGGAAAGTGTGTGGGGACCAAACACAATCACTGCCTCATTAGAGGACCGGCAAAGACGGGGAAGTACAAATACGATCATAAACTTCCCACTCATGCAATCCAAAGTCAGAACAGTCCAAATTATAAACTCTGAGAGGAAAGGACACAAGGCTTAGGTATGAGAAAAATAGGAAAGCTGTTTTATTAAAGATAACGACAGCAAATATAAAGCCCCTTTTACCAAGCTACAGCGAAAAGGGGCCTGTA